>NC_083718.1:29908409-30211439 GCF_028564815.1 Eubalaena glacialis
AACAACTTAGTCGACTGTTTCCAGATAGCAAATCTAGATTAATTAAAGCAATGTGGTATTGGTGTAAGGATAATTGAATAGATCAATCAACAGAAAGTGCAGAAACAGACCTGTGTATATGTTATTATTGACAGGTTCTTGATTTATGACAAAAGTGACAGGCACAGAAGTGCACTGGGAAAAAGATGGTCTTTTAAAAAAATGGTGTTGAGTCAGTTGTATATCTGTATTAAAAAAATGTGGTTTCTCTTTCACACTATACACAAAGGTGGTCAAAGAAAGCTTCACCCTTGGCAAAGTTTTGTACTGGGTCTTAGGAACCTAGGAAGAAGAGCTGCTGGATGTAGGACTGGCCTGAACCAAGGCTTTTGAGTGGAATCTGGTCAACAAAAAGCCTGTTTGGAAGACCAGTGGGTGAACAAGTATGACTAGAGGACAGGGTTTGTTTAAGTGAGTGTTGCGTGTGAAAACACCCACAGTGGTAGATTAGGACAAGACCACGGAGGACTTGAGGATTTGAATTGTAAGCTGATGATGTTCAGCTTTATTCTGTAAGCAAACAGGAGGTATTTCAGTAGGCACTTCAGTTAGCAAGTCTGGGTTTCACAAAACCTGCTGGTGGCTCGCAGTGTTGAGGAAGAAGAGCCTGGCTTGCGGGGGGGACCAGTGTAAAGTCTCTTTTAGTGGTAGAGATAGGAAGTAACAAAAGAGTGTGGTGAAAAGTAGAAAAATCGAGGAACAGATGTAAGAAATATTGTGAAATGAGAGTTCATGGGGGGAGTTCCTTGGTGGTCTAGTGGTTAGGATTTGGTACTTTCACTACTGTGGCCCGGGTTCAATCCTGGTTGGGGAACTGAGATCCCACAAGCCGTGCCATGTGCCCCCCCCCCAAAAAAAACTGCTACTCCAATAAACACACGAATGAAACAGCCTTATTAAAAAAAGAAAAAGAGCTCATGGGACTTGGTGCTTGACTGGATGTGGGGAGTCTGAGAAAGCTCATCCATTCAGCAAATATTTATTGAGTGCCAGCATGTCCCAGGAATTGTGATTGGCGTGATGGGTACAAGGATGAACAGGGAAAATTCCATAAATGCCTTGAGAGTTGGAATTCTGCCTTACTCATCTTTGTATCTTGGACACAAGCCATTGTTATTGTCTTGATCCATATTATCAATATTATTATGATCATAATTAACAAACAGTACAATTTCTGCTCTCTGCAAGGAGCTGAGCTTAAGGCTTGAGAAAATTCAAATGTCTGTGATTGAGCCTTTGACATCAGGTTGCATATGGTCTAGTTCTCCAGAACTCAGCTTAAATGTTTTCACTTCTAAACCTAAAGTCTGGTTAAATACCCCTTTTATGTGGTCCCATAACATCATGGGCAAGCATCTGTTATAGCACTTAATACACTGTTTTTTTTAAATTGCCTGATTAATTGTCTATCTTTTGACCTCATTGGAAAGCTTGAGGACAACAGTGGTTTCTTATTTATAACAATGTACCCTAATGCCCAGCACAGTGCCTGGTAGACATCCAATGTTGACTGACTTGACTGTTGAAACAGTGAATGAATGAATATGTGCTAGGGAGGCAGGACTTACACACAAGTGAAAGAATGAGGTGGCATACACTACTTAACGCTACTTGGCAGGCAAATGCTAAGATGTTAAATGCAACAAGAGTTCAGTGGAAAGAAACACCAGAAGCCCCATGAGAAACTCCTGAAAAGGGTTATGATTAAATGTCAGCTGGAGAAGATAACAGACAAGGCTGCGTCTAAACCATCTGTAGTTTGTTTGAGATTCTATCCAGTTTTTTTTAAGACCTGGGAAGTGAGAGTTTTAGGGCCACTTTAGTGACCTATTCCAATATCTAATGCTATTGTTTACATGAATTCTTTTTTTAGTTTTTATTTCTATATGTCTTTGTTTTTATTAGTCAAGAAGAATATTAATTTTTAAATTTTTCACAAGTACTTTGGTCTAACTTTTTGCCATGTCTAAATCTGCTGGTTCATTATTTAGCCTCTGCCCTGTCCTGGCTGAGTGCACTTGATCAGAGACTGTGAGATACTCTACAGCAGGGCATGTGTCAAGACTGCCAAAATCCCCTTAAAGACCTGCCACTCTTGATCATTAAGAATCTCCTACTATGACTTCCTGACTTGTCTGTTTCCAAACTTTTTTCATTCCCTAAGTTCTTCTTGCTGCAATCCATGACTTGTGCACACGTTGCTTAAAACCTGTCCTGTAAGATTCCTAATACATCTTTTTTTAAAAAATAAACTTTTATTTTGGAATAACTTTAGATTTATGGAAAAGTTGTAGAGATAGTAAAGGCATTTCCTATACATACCTCACCCCAGTTTCAGTTTCCCTTAGTGTTAAATTCCAAACTCCAGACTTCGTTAGAATTTCACCAGTTTTTAATGTCCTTTTTCTGTTCTAAGATCCAATCCAAGATAACACATTGCATTTAGTTGTCCTGTGTCCTTAGTCAGCCTCTGGTCTGTGATAGTTTCTCAGGCTTTCCTCATTTTCTTATGGCCTTGACAGTTTTTGTTTTCAGCCTAATTGAGGTATAATTGACTAATAAAATTGTAAGATATTTAAAGGTTTCCCGCCATTGAGTTAATGAAAACATCCATCACATCATATATTTATTTTTTTTCTTGTGTGTGTGAGAACATTTAAGTTCTATTCTGTAAGCAAAATTCAATTATATCACAGTGTTATCATTGGTAATCATTATGTTTATATTGATCTTCAGACCTTATTCATCTTATAACTGAAAGTTTACACTTTTACCAACCTTTCCATATTTTCCCCATTCCGCAGGCCCTGGCAACCACTTTTCTACTCTCTGAGTATATGAGTTTGAGTGTTTTTTTTTTTTTTAGATTTTACATATAAATGATATCATGCAGTATTTGTCTTTCTCTGGCTTACCTTACTTAGCATAATTCCCTCAAGTTCCTCCATATTGTTGCTAATGAAAGGATTTCCTTTTTACTCATGGCTGAATAATATTCTATATATTTGTATATCACATCTTATTTATTCATTCATCTGCTTATGGACGCTTAGGTTGTTTTCACATCATGGCTATTGGAATTAATGCTGCAGTGATCATGGAAGTACAGATATGTCTTCAATATCCTGTTTTCATTTCCTTTGGGTAAATACTCAGAAATGGGATTGCTAGATCACATGGTAGTTGCATTTTTAATTTTTTGAGGAGTTTGCATACTGTTTCCCATAGAGGCTGTACCAATTTATATTCCCACCAATAGTGCTATAGTGTTTCCTTTTCTCCATATGTTTACTAGCACTTGTTATTTGTTGTCTTTTTTATTATAGTCATTCTAACAGGTGTTAGGTGATATCCCATTCTGGTTTTAATCTGCATTTCCCTGATGATTAGTGATGTTGAGCATATTTTCATTTACCTGTTGGCTATCTGTATGTCTTCTTAGGAAAAATGTCTATTCAGATACTCTGCCCATTTTTTAAAGAGTTGTTTGTTCTTTGCTGTTGAGTTGTATGAATTCTTTGGTTATTAACTCTTTATCAGATATATGATTTGCAAATATTTTCTCCCATTTGGTAGGTTGCTTTTTCATTTTGTTGATGGTTTCCTTGCTGTGCAGAAGCTTTTTAGTTTGATGTAGTCCCACTTGTTTATTTCTGCTTTTGATGCCTTTGTCTTTGATGTCAAATCCAAAACATTATAACCAAGACAGATGTCGTGGAGCTTACAGCCTATGTTTTCTTCTAGAAGTTTTATGATTTCAGGTCTTACATTCAAATCTTTAATCCATTTTCAATTATTTTTGTGTATAGTGGTCCAGTTTCATTCTTTTGCATGTGGCTGGCCAGTTTCCCTAACACCGTTTATTGAAGAGACCGTACTTTCCCCAGTGTACAGTCTTGGCTTCTTTGTCTTAAATTAACTGACCACATATGCATGGGTTTATTTCTGGGCTCTCTATTCTGTTCTGTTGATCTATGTGTCCGTTTTTATGCCAACACCATACTGTTTTGGTTAGTATAGCTTTGTAAAATAGTTTGAAATCAGGGAGTGTGCTCTTTCTTTCTCAAATTGTTTTGGCTAATTGCGGTCTTCTGTGGTTCCTTATGCATTTTAGGATTCTTCTCTTTGAAAAATGCTATTGGAATTTTGATAGGGATTGCTTTGAATCTGTAGATTTCTTTGGACTGAGTGGACATTTTAACAATGTTAACTCTTCCAATCTATGAGCATGGAATAGCTTTCCATTTACTTGTGTCTTCTTCAGTTTCTTTCAACAGTGTCTTATAGTTTTCAGTGTATAGGTGTTTCACCTCCTTGGTTAAATTTATTCCTAGGTATTTTATTCTTTTGGTTGTGATTATAAATGAGATTGTTTTCTTAATTTCTCTTTCTGCTAGCTCATTGTTACTTTATATAAGCACAACAGATTTTTATTTGTTGATTTTGTACCCTGCAACTTAACTGTATTTGTTTATTTCTAACAGTTTTTTTGGTGGAGTCCTTGTAGTTTTCTATATATAATATCATGTCATCTGCAGAGAGAGACAATTTTACTTCTTCCTTTCCAATTTAGATGCCTTTTATTTCTTTTTCCTGCCTAATTGCTGTGGCTAGGACTTCCAATATGTTTTGAATAGAAGTGCTGAGAGTGGCCATCCTTGTTTTTGTTCCTGTTCCCGCTCTTAGAGGAAAGAGCAATTCTAATTTTTTTTAGTTTAGTTCTCTACCTTTTTTCTTGGTAAGTCTGCCTAAAGGTTTGTCTATTTTGTTTATCCTTTCAAAAAAACCAGCTCTTAGTTTCTTTTATCTTTTCTATTGTCTTTTTAGTGTCTATTTCATTTATTTCCATTCTGTTATTTGTTATCTCCTTCCTTCTATTAACTTTGGATTCAGTTCCTTTTCTAGTTCCTTGAGGAGTAAAGTTAGGTTGTTTATTTGAGATCTTTCTTCTTTCTTAATGTAGGCATTTATTGTTATGAACTTCTTTCTAAAACTGCTTTTGCTGCATCACATAAGCTTTGATATATTGTATTTCCTTTTCATGTGTCTCAATATAGTTTGATTTCCTTTTTTCAAAAAATTTTATTTTATATTGGAGCATAGTTGATTAACAATGTTGTGTTAGTTTCAAGTGTACAGCAAAGTGATTCAGTTATACATGTATCTATTCTTTTTCAAATTCTTTTCACATTTAGGTTATTACAGAATACGGAGCAGTGTTCCCTGTGCTATACAGTAGGTCCTTGTTGGTTATCTACTTTAAATATAGTAGTGAGTACATGTCAATTCCGAACTCCCACTCTATCCTTACCCCCACCAACCTTCCTCCCTGGTAACCATAACTTCCTTCTCTAAGTCTGTGAGTCTATTTCTGTTTTGTAAATAAGTTCATTTGTATCATTTATTTTTAGATCCTTCATATAAGCGATGTCATATGATATTTGTCTTTCTCTGTCTGACTTACTTCACTTAGTATGATAATCTCCAGGTCCGTCCGTGTTGCTGCAGAAGGCATTATTTCATTCTTTTTAAAGGCTGAGTAATATTCCATTGTGCATATGTACCACATCTTCTTCATCCATTCATCTTTCGATGGCTATTGTAAACAGCACTGCAATGAACATTGTGGTGCATGTATCCTTTTAAACCATGTTTTTCTCTGGATATATGCCCAGGAGTGGGATTGCTGGATCATATGGTAGCTCTATTTTTAGTCTTTTAAGGAACGTCTATACTGTTCTCCATAGTGGCTGTACCAATTTACATTGCCACCAACAGTGTAGGAGGGTTCTTTTTTCTCTACACCTCTTCAACATTTATTGTTTGTAGACTTTTGGATGATGGCCATTCTAACTGGTGTGAGGTGATATCTCATTGTAGTTTTGATTTGCATTTCTCCAGTAATTAGTGATGTTGAGCATCTTTTTGTGTGCCTCTTGGCCGTCTGTATGTCTTCTTTGGAGAAATACCTATTTAGGTCTTCTGCCCATTTTTTTTATTGGTTTTTTTTTTTTTTGAGCCACATGAGCTGTTTGTAAATTCTGGAGACTAATCCACTATCAGTCGCATCTTTTGCAAAATATTTTCTCCCATTCTGTGGGTTGTCTTTCACTTTGTCTGTAGTTTCCTTTGCTTTGCAAAAGCTTTTGCATTTAATTAGGTTCCATTTGTTTATTTTTGTTTTTATTTCCATTACTCTAGGAAGTGGATTGAAGAAGATATTGCTGCAATTTATGTCAAAGAGTGTTCTATGTTTTCCTCTAAGAGTTTTATAGTATCCGGTGTTACTTTTAGGTCTATAATCCATTTGGAGTTTATTTTGTGTATGGTGTTAAAGAATGTTCTAATTTCATTTTTTCACATGTGGCTGTCCAGTTTTCACAGCATCATTTATTGAAGAGACTGTCTTTCCTCCATTATATACTCTTGCCTCCTTTATTGTAGATTAATTGGCCAGAGGTGCCTGAGTTTATTTTTGGGCTTCCTATCCTGTTACATTGATCTATATTTCTGTTCTTATGCCAGTATAATACTACTTTGATGACTGTAGCTTTGTAGTATAGTCTGAAGTCAGGGAGCCTGATTCCTCCAGCTCCATTTTTCTTTCCAAGATTGCTTTGGCTATTCATGGTCTTTTGTGTCTCCATACAAATTTAAGATTTTATGTTTTAGTTCTGTGAAAAATGCCATTGGTAATTTGATAGGGATTGCATTGCATCTGTAGATTGCCTTGGGTAGTATAGTCATTTTGACAATATTGATTCTTCCAATCCAAGAACATGGTATATCTCTCCATCTGTTTGTGTCATCTTCCACCTTTTTCATCAGTGTCTTACAGTTTTCGGAGTACGGGTCGTTTGTCTCCTTAGGTAAGTTTATTCCTAGGTATTTTATTCTTTTTGATGTGATGGTAAATGGGATTGTTTCCTTAATTTCTCTTTCTGATCTTTCATTGTTGGTGTGTAGACATGCTACAGATATCCAGCAACTTCACCGAATTCATTGATGAGCTCTAATAGTTTTCTGGTGGCATCATTAGGATTTTCTATGTATGGTATCATGTCATCTGCAAACAGTGACAGTGTTACTTTTTCTTTTCCAATTTGGGTTTCTTTTATTTCTTTTTATTTTATTTTATTTTATTTTTATATAGCAGGTTCTTATTAGCTATCTATTTTATACAAATTAGTGTATATATGTCAATCCCAATCTCCCAATTCATCCCACGACCACCCCTCCCCCACCCCGCTTTCCCCCCTTGAGTCCATATGTTTTTCCTCTACATCTGTGTCTCTATTTCTGCCTTGCAAAGCAGTTCATCTCTACCATTTTTCAAGATTCCACATATATGCATTAATATACGATATTTGTATTTCCCTTTCTGACTTACTTCACTCTTTAAGACAGTCTCTAGGTCCATCCACGTGTCTACAAATGACCCAATTCCGTTCCTTTTTATGGCTGAGTAATATTCCATTGTATATATGTTCCACATCTTCTTTATCCATTTGTCTGTCGATGGGCATTTAGGTTGCTTCCATGACCTGGCTATTGTAAATAGTGCTGCAGTGAACATTGGGGTGCATCTGTCTTTTTGAATTATGGTTTTCTCTGAGTATATGCCTAGTAGTGAGATTGCTGGGTCATATGGTAATTCTACTTTTAGTTTTTTAAGGAACCTCCATACTGTTCTCCATAGTGGCTGTATCAACTTACATTTTCACCAACAGTGCATGAGGGTTCCCTTTTCTACATACCCTCTCCAGCATTTGTTGTTTGTAGATTTTCTGATGATGCACATTCTAACCGATGTGAGCTGATACCTCATTGTAGTTTTGACTTGCATTTCTCTAATAATTAGTGATGTTGATCATCTTTTCATGTGCCTCTTGGCCATCTGTATGTCTGCTTTGGAGAAATGTCTACTTAGGTCTTCCACCCATTTTTGGATTGGATTGTTTGTTTTTTTGATATTGAGCTACATGAGCTGTTTATATATTTTGGAGATTAATCCATTGTCCGTTGATTCGTTTGCAAATATTTTCTCCCATTTTGAGGGTTGTCTTTTTGTCTTGTTTATAGCTTCCTTTGCTGTGCAAAAGCTTTGAAGTTTCATTAGGTTCCATTTGTTTATTTTTGTTTTTATTTCCATTACTCTAGAAAGTGGATCAAAAAAGATCTTGCTGTGTTATGTCAAAGAGTGTTCTTCCTATGTTTTCCTCTAAGAGTTTGATAGTGTCCAGTCTTACATTTAGATCTCTAATCCATTTTGAGTTTATTTTTGTGTATGGTGTTAGGGAGTGTTCTAATTTCATTCTTTTACATGTAACTGTCCAGTTTTCCCAGCACTTATTGAAGAGACTGTCTTTTCTCCATGGTATATCCTTGCCTCCTTTGTCATAGATTAGTTGACCATAGGTGTGTGGGTTTATCTCTGGGCTTTCTATCCTGTTCCATTGATCTGTGTTTCTGTGTTTGTGCCAGTAGCATATTGTCTTGATTACTGTAGCTTTGTAGTAGAGTCTGAAGTCAGGGAGTCTGATTCCTCCAGCTCTGTTTTTTTCCCTCAAGATTGCTTTAGCTATTCAGGGTCTTTTGTGTCCCCATACAAATTTTAAGATTTTTTGTTCTAGTTCCGTAAAAAATGCCATTGGTAATTTGATAGGGATTGCATTGAATCTGTACATTGCCTTGGGCAGTATAGTCATTTTCACAATATTGATTCTTCCAATCCAAGAACATGGTATATCTCTCCATCTGTTTGTATCATCTTTAATTTCTTTCATCAGTGTCTTATAGTTTTCTGCATACCGGTCTCTTGTCTCCCTAGGTAGATTTATTCCTAGGTATTTTATTCTTTTTGTTGCAGTGGTAAATGGGAGTGTTTTCTTAATTTCTCTTTCAGATTTTTCATCATTAGTGTATAGGAATGCAAGAGATTTTGGTGCATTAATTTTGTATCCTGCAACTTTACCAAATTCATTGATTAGCTCTAGTAGTTTTCTGGTGGCATCTTTAGGATTCTCTATGTATAGTATCATGTCATCTGCAAACAGTGACAGTTTTACTTCTTCTTTTCCAATTTGTATTCTTTTTATTTCTTTTTCTTCTCTGATTGCCATGGCTAGGACTTCCAAAAGTATGTTGAATAATAGTGGTTAGAATGGACATCCTTGTCTTGTTGCTGATCTTAGAGGAAATGCTTTCAGTTTTTCACCATTGAGAATGATGTTTGCTGTGGGTTTGTAGAATATGGCCTTTATTATGTTGAGGTAGGTTCCCTCTGTGCCCACTTTCTGGAGAGTTTTTATCATAAATGGATGTTGAATTTTGTCAAAAGTTTTTTCTGCATCTACTGAGATGATCGTATGGTTTTTCTTCTTCAATTTGTTAACATGGTGTATCAGATTGATTGATTTGCATATATTGAAGAATTCTTGCATCCCTGGGATAAATCCCACTTGGTCATGGTGTGTGATCTTTTTAATGTGTTGTTGGATTCTGTTTGCTAGTATTTTGTTGAAGATTTTTGCAACTGTATTCATTAGTGATACTGGTCTGTAATTTTCTTTTTCTGTAGTATCTTCGCCTGGTTTAGGTATCAGGGTGAAGGTGACCTCATAGAATGAGTTTGGGAGTGTCCCTTCCTCTGCAGTTTTTTGGAAGAGTTTGAGAAGGATTGGTGTTAGCTCTTCTCTAAATGTTTGATAGAATTCACCTGTGGTTACTGTGATGTTGGACAGATATTTGATTCTTAGTAAAAATTTCTTAAACTTAGTTTAAAAAAATTTTTTTTACTGTGAATACAGAAGTTAAGATGATGCCTTTCTTTTATAGTCACTAAAGAGGAACTATGTCTTTTATATTTGTCTTGGAAAATACTTCTCCATAGTGTTCATAAAATACTATATTCCTGGAAAAAAAAAAAAAGAATTCACCTGTGTAGCCATCTGGTCCTGGACTTTTGTTTGTTGGAAGATTTTTAATCACAGTTTCATTACTTGTGATTGGTCTGTTCACATTATGTATTTCTTCCTGGTTCAGTCTTGGAAGGTTTTATCTTTCTAAGAATTTGTACATTTCTTCCAGTTTGTCCATTTTATCGGCATATATTTGCTTGTAGTAGTTTCTTATGATCCTTTGTGATTCTGTGGTGTCTGTTGTGACTTCTCCTTTTTCATTTCTAATTTTATTGATTTGAGTCCTTTCCCTCTTTATCTTGATGAGTCTGGCTAAAGGTTTATCAATTTTCGTTATCTTCTCAAAGAAGCACCTTTTAATTTTATCGATCTTTCCTATTGTTTTTTGTTTCTATCTAATTTATTTCTGCTCTGATCTTTATGATTTCTTTCCTTCTACTAACTTTGGGTTTTGTTTGTTCTTCTTTCTCTAGCTCCTTTAGGTTAAGGTTAGATTGTTTATTCGAGAGTTTTCTTGTTTCTCTATGTAGGATTATATTGCTATAAACTTCCCTCTTAGAACTCCTTTTGCTGCATCCCATACATTTTGGATCATCGCATTTTCATTGTAATTTGTCTCTAGTTATTTTTTGATTTCCTCTTTGATTTCTTCAGTGATCTCTTGGTTATTTAGTTACGTATTGTTTAGCCTCCATGTGTTTGTGTTTTTTACGTTTTTTCCCCTGTAATTTATTTCTAATCTCATAGTGTTGTGGTTGGAAAGGATGCGTGATATGGTTTTAATTTTCTTAAATTTACCAAGGCTTGCTTTGTGGTCCAGCATATTGTCAGTCCTGGTGGATGTTCCAATTGCCCTTGAGAGGAATATGTATACTGCTGCTTTTGGATGGAATGCTCTATAAATATCCATTGTCTAGTCTAATGTGTCATTTAAAGCCTGTGTTTCCTTATTGATCTTCTATCTGGATAATCTGTCCATTGATGAAAGTAGGGCTTTAAAAGTCCCCCACTATTATTGTGTTACTGCTTATTTCTCCTTTTATGGCTGTTAGTATTTGCCTTATATATTGTGGTGCTCCTCTGTGGCATGCATACATATTTACAACTGCTATATCTTCTACTTGGATTGATCCCTTGATCATTATATAGTGTCCTTCTTTGTTTCTTATAACAGTCTTTATTTTGAAGTCTATTTTATATGATATGAGTATTGCTATTCCAGCTTTCTTTTGATTTCCATTTGCATGGAATACCTTTTTCCATCCCCTCACTTTCAGTCTGTATGTGTCCCTAGATCTGAAGTGGGTCTCTTGCAGACAGAATATATACGGGTCTTGTTTTTGTATGCATTCCACCAGCCTGTGTCTTTTGGTTGGAGCATTTAATCCATTTACATTTAAGGTAATTATTGATATGTATTTTCCTATTGCCAGTTTCTTAATTGTTTTGGATATTTTTTGTAGGTCTTTTATCTTCCCTTCCTCTTTTGTTTTCTTCTCTTGTGATTTGATGTCTAAATTTAGTATTGTTTGTGGACTTCTTTTCCTTTTTTATATGTGTATCTATTTTAGATTTTTGATTTGCGGTTACCAAGAGGTTTTGATATAGCAGTCTATCAAAGATTGTTTTAAGTTGCTGTTCTTTTAATTTCAAATGCATTTCCAATATCCTGCATTTGTGCTCTTTTCTTCTCAGAATTGCTTGTTTTGATATCACATTTTTGTTCAGACAATTTCCTACATTTACTTTATGTTTGCCTTAACCAGTGAGCTTTCCCACTTTTAATTTTCTTGTTTCTAGTTGCCTTTTCTTTTCCATTAGAGAAGTTCCTTTAGTATTTGTTGCAAAGCTGGCCTGGTGGTGCTGAATCTTCTTAGCTTTTGTTTGTCCATAAAGCTTTTGATTTCTCTGTTGAATCTGAATGAAGCCCTTGTTGTGTAGAGTATTCTTGGTTGTAGCTTCTTCCCTTTCATCGCTTTAAATATATCATGCCACTCCCTTATGGCCTGGAGAGTTTCTGCTGAGAAATCGCTGATAACCTTATGGGCGTTCCCTTCTATGTTATTTGTTGCTTTTCCCTTGTTGCTTTTAATAATCTTTCTGTGTCTTTAATTTTTGTCAATTTGATTACTATGTGTCTTGATGTGTTCCTCCTTGCGTCTGTCCTACCTGGGACTCTCTGTGCTTCCTTGACTTGGGTGACTGGTTCCTTTCCCGTGTTAGGGAAGTTTTCAGCTATTATTTCCTCAAATATTTTCTCAGGTCCTTTATCTCTCTCTTCTCCTTCTGGGACCCCTATAATGCGAATGTTGGTGCATTTAATGTTGTCCCAGAGGTCTCTTAGACTGTCCTCATTTCTTTACATTCTTTTTTCTTTATTCTGTTCTGTGGCAGTGATTTCCATCATTCTGTCTTCCAGCTCAGTTATCTGTTCTTCTGCCTCAGTTACTCTACTATTGATTTCTTCTAGCTGTAGAAGAAAAAAACTGTATTTTTCATTTCAGGTAGTTTATTGTTCCTCTCTGTTTGTTTGTTCTTTATTTCTTCCAGGTCTTTCTTAAACATTTCTTGTATGTTCTCATCTGTGCCTCCATTCTTTTTCTGAGATCTTGGATTATCTTCACTATCATTACTCTGAATTCTTTTTCCTGTAGTTTGCCTATCTATCTCCACTTCACTTAGTTATTTTTCTGGGGTTTTATCTTGTTCCTTCACCTGGGACATATTCCTCTGCTGTCTCATCGTGTCTAAATTTCTGTGATTGTGGTTTCCGTTCTGCAGGCTACAGCCTTGTTGTTCTTCTTGCTTATGCTGTGTGTGCTCTGGTGGATGAGGCTGTCTAAGAGGCTTTTTCAGGCTTCCTCGTGGGAGGGACTGGTAGCTGCCCACTGCTGGGTAGAGCTCCGTGTTGTCCCTCTGGTGGGCAGAGCTGTGCTCAGGAAGACTTTAAGCAGCCTTTCTGCTGGTGGGTGGGGGTGTGTTCCCTCCCTTTTGGTTGTTTGGCCTGCAACATCCCAACACTGGAGCCTACAGGCTGTTGGGTGGGGCTACGTCTTGGGGGGAAATGGTGGCTTCCAGGAGGGCTAATGTTAATGAGTACTCATCAGAGCTACAGCTGCCATTGTCTTTTTCCCCATAGTGAGCCGTAGCAGCACCCCCTGTCTCTGCTGGAGACCCTCCAATACTAGTATATATGTCTGGCCCAGTCTCTTATGAGGTCACTGGTTTTCTCCCTGGGTCTTGCTGTGCACTAGACCTTGTGTACACCCTCCAGTAGTGGAGTTTCTGTTTCCCCCAGTCCTGTGAAATTCCTGCAGTCAAACCCCACTGGCCTTCAAAGCCAGATTCTCTGGGGGCTCCTCCTCCTGTTTCCAGACCCCCAGACTAGGAAGCCTGATGTGGGGCTCAGGACTTTCACTCCTGTGGGAGAACTTCTGTGGAATAATTATTTTCCAGTTTGTGGTCACCCATCCAGTGGGTATGGGATTTGATTTTATCTTGATTGCGACCCTCCTACTGTGTTGTTATGGCTTCTTCTTTGTCTTTGGGTGTAGGTTATCATTTTTTGGTAGGTTCCAGCATTAATTTTTTTGTCTATGGTTGTTCAGCAGTTAGTTGTTAATTTGGTGTTTTTGCCTGTGTGCATTTCCATTTTACTGAGAGGGTTATGGCAACAATCTTAAACAGAAAAGCGAGAAACCTTGAGGGGCTCTTGCCTTATCCGTTCTTTGTGCTTCAGCAGCGGCTGCCGGTCCCCCTCAGCTCCCAGGACTCCACCTAGAGCCTCCAGGAACATTAGGCTCCTGTGGGCAGTGGCTGAGGCACCTGGCCATGGGGAATGCCACCTGTTATGCCTGCCAGTTGCCGGACCCACCATGTTCTCTGATTTCCTTTTTGATTTCTTCTTTGACCCATTGGTTATTCAGTGCCTTTTAAAAATCTTCACATATCTGTGAATTTTCCAATTTCTTCCCTGTAATCGACTTCTAGTTTCATAACCTTGTGGTTGGAAAAGATGCTTGATATGATTTCAATCTTAAGTTTATTAAGACTAGTTTTTTGGTCCAATGTATTATTTATCCTGGAGAATGTACGTGTGCACTTGAGAAGAATGTATATCTACTGATGTTTGATGGAATGTTCTGTAAATGTCTGTTAAGTCCATCTGCTCTGGTGTGTAGTTTAAGTTAAATATTTCCTTAATAACTTTCTGTCAGGATGATCTGTCCATTTTTGGAAGTGAGAGATTGAAGTCCCTTAATATTATTGTTTTGCTCTCCCCTCAGGTCTGTAAATATTTGCTTTATATATTTAGGTGCTCCTATGCTGGGTTTAGAAATATTTACAAATGTCACACTCTCTTATTGGATTAACCCCTTTATCATTATAAACTTTAACCCCTTTATCATTATAAACTTTCTTTGCTTCTTATTACAATCTTTGGCTGAAAATTTATTTTGTTATAAATATAGCCACCCCTGCTTTCTTTCAGTTTCTATTTGCATGGAATATGTTTTTACATACCTTTACCTTCACCCTGTGTTTGTCCTTACATCTGAAGTGAGTCTCTAGGCAGTATATCTCTTGCTTTTTGTATCCATTTAGTCACTCCGTGTCTTTTGATTGGATAATTTATTCCATTTACATTTAAAGTATTATTGATAGATATGGATTTACTGGTGCAATTTTGTTAATTGTTTTCTGGTTGTTTTAAATTTCTTTCCTTCTTTTGCTTCTTCACTTGTGATTTATTCATTTTCAGTAATGGTAACGCTTAGATTTCTTTCTTGTGATCTTTGTATATCTATTATATGTCTTTGCTTTGTGATTACCATGAGGCATATATGAAATGTCTTATATTTATAATAGTCTATTTTAAACTGATTTCAGCTTAAGTGTGAACTCATACTAAAGCTCTGTGCTTTTACTTCCTCTGCAAGTTTTATGTTTTTGATGCCACTATTTACTTTTTTTATCTTACGTATCCATTAATAAATTTTTGTAATTATAGTTATTTTTACTACTTTTGTTCTTTAACTTTCATATTAGATTAAGAAATGATTTATCCTCCACCATTACAATAAAGAGTATTCTGAGTTTAACTATATTTACTTTTACCATTGAGTTTTATACTTTCATATATCTTCCTATTACTAATTAGTGTATTTTTGTTTCAGCTTGTAATGAAGGTTCATTGAACATTTCTTGTATATTTGATCTAGTGGTGATAAACTTCTTAACTTTTGCTTGCCTGGAAAACTCTTTATCTCTCCTTCAGTTCTGAAGGGCAGCTTTGTCTGGTAGCATATTGCTTAGTTGGCAGTTTTTTAGAACTTGAGCACTTTGAATATATCATGGCACTCACTTCTGCCTGCAAAGTTTCTGCTGAAAAATCTGCTAATAGTATTTTGGTGGTTCCATTGTATGTAACAAGTTGCTTTTCTCTTGTTGCTTTTAAAGTTCTTTCCTTGTCTTTTACTTTTGACAACTTATTTATAGTGTGTACTGGTGTGTATCTTCTTGGATCCATTTTATTTGGAACTCTCTGGGTTTCCTGGATCTGGATGTCTGTTTTTTCCCCCAGGTTAGGGGAGTTTTGCCATTATTTATTTGAATAAGTTTTCTGCCCCTTCTTCTCTTTCTTTTCCTTTTGAGACCCTAGAATGTTAGTATTGCTCTGCTTGATGGTGTTCTATAAGTACCTTAAACTAACTTCACTTTTTTTCATTCTTTTTCTGTTTGCTCCTCTGATTGGGTGAATTCTACTATCCTATCTTCAAATTTGCTAAATTTTTCTGCTGCTTCTCTAGTCTGTTGTTGAACCACTCTATTGAGGTTTTTGGTACAGTTAACTTATTTTTCAGCTCTGGGATTTCTGTTTGGTTCTTATATTTTCTATTTCTTTGTTGAAATTCTCATTTTGTTTATGTTTTGTTCTCCTGACCTCAGTGAGCAGCTTTATGAGCAATATTTTGAACTCTTTGTCATATAAATCACTTATCTCCTTTTTATTATGGTCTGTTTCTGGCATTTTACTTTGCCTTTTTGTTTGGAATCTGTTTTTCTGTTTCTTCATTTTCCTTGACTCTCTGTTGGTTTCTGTGCTTTAGGTAAAACAGCCACCTCTCCCAGTCTTGAAAGAGTGGTCTCATGTAGGAGATGAACCTTGTCATTCAGCCCTAACTCTTGGTGGTCTCTCTAACCTTTGAGATTTTCCAAACTGCCTTCTTTGTTCTTAGTAGATCCCTAGTAGTTAAGGGCATGCTAAGATTTGTCAGTGTCCCAAAGGGGAGGATCTCTGTGAACACTTAGATGCAAGTTGATTGGAGGCCAGACCTTCAGTCAGAAGCTTTTAAATATGAAAATAGACTTCTTTCTGGGAAAGACTTGGAGATGGCCATTTATCTCTTCTGCCTCTGTGTTGAGCCGTGGGAAGATAGCTGGTTAAGGATGATATCTTTGTTTGCTATAGTTCTGTTGAACCTTCAAATGCAAGCCATGCTGGCCACCTGAGCCAGATGTTCAAGGGGTACATTCCCTGGGCAACAGCCACAAAAGCCAGTGTGCCAGATGTATGCACAAGCTCCTTTCAGGGAGACATCAGCGACCTGGAGTGGGGTAGAGGAAGAATGTGAAAATGGTGCCACCAGCCTCCCAGGTCTCCAGAGAGGATTGCAGTAGGCCCCTAGATGTGTGTTAAACTAGAACCTGACTCTCAGACTGCAGCTTTTAAGATATAAAAATTGGTCTCTTTCAGGGAAAGACTGGAAGATAGGTATTTCTCTCTGCTGCCTCTGCTCTGAACCTTAGGGGGATAGCCATAGTGAGTTCTCATGAGCCTGTTAAAAACTGTTTTTGTGTTTGCTATAGCCTTGTGAGTCTCATGGATGCAAGCCCTGTTGGTTTTCAGAGCTAGGTGTTTTGGGAGCTTGTCCCTCTGGTGTAAGTTTTAGAAGTTGGGGTGGTAGATGCTGGGTCCAAACCCTTCACTCCTCAGTTGAAGCTAGGAGTTGTGAGTTTCCTCCTGATTGATCAGTGTGTCTCAGCCTTTCTTACCATTTCATAGTGGTTTTTATCTCATTTACCCAGTGTGAAGGAGTTGCTCAGCTGTTTCTGGATTCTTTCAAAGGCAATTGTTCCATGTGTAGCTACAGATTTGGTGTGACAATTGGAGGAGGTGAGTTCAGGAGCCTCATATGTTGCCATCTAGGACTGGAACCCATGACCTTGACAGCTTTAAGGAGCACTGCTCAGTTCTTTTGTAGAATGTCCCTCACTTTGGGTTTGTTTGATTTTTTTTTTCTTGAACAGACTGATTATGGGTTTTTAGAAAGAATACTTCAGAGGTGAAATGCCTTTCTCATCATATCAAGGGATATATATTATCCACATGACATTACTGATAATGTTAATCTTGATCAGTTGGTTAAGGTAGTGCTTTCCTGGCATCTCCACTGTAAAGTTATTGTTTTCCCCTTTCCACACACTAATATTTGTAAGTGAGGCATTAAGTGCCAGATCCCCGTACTCAGCAACTCCTAGACTAGAGAGTAGCTGCATTTATTATTTGGAATTCTTCTGTAAGGAAGATGTATCTCTTCTCCCCCAATATTTATTGTTCAGTCACTTATTTTATCAGTAGATCTGTTGGATATTTATTTTATACTGTGGGTAGAATCCAATTCTGTGTTCTTTATTTTATTCCATAAATTGTTCCTGCTTTGGCTCTTGGGAGCTCTTTAAGTTTGTCTCCTGTGTCCCTTGGAAATGTCCCTATCTTTATATTTTTTGAGTACTTCCCTTCTGGTACTACAAAATGCTACAAGCTTATCTTGTATTTTTCCTGTCTCTTCCTAATATATTCTTAAAGATATTTTTTCATGTATATGTTTAAAAAGGAGATGTTTCATTTTTAGTTCCAACTAAGTCCACTCTTAAAAGGCCCTAATAAGAGAAATACTTAGTAGTTTTATATATAAGTGAAAGTTCAAGACACATATTTTGATAAAGATGAACATCTTCATTTGGAATTTTCATCAAAGTCCTGAAATATCTTATGTATAACCCCACCCATAAATTCTCATTCAGATGATGGAAAGAAATCTTACACTAAGCAAATGATAGGGCATGCTGAGTGGTACAGTGACTTTATGTCATATCCTAATATTGTGTGTGATGTGTATGTGTGTATGCATGTGCGCACACACACACACACCTCTTTGTGTATACAGATATTCTCATTCTTTCTTTTTTCCAAGGTCAGTGGTCTGTTGTTGGAGAATCAAGTTCTGCACTTGGGTATCAATAACTCCTTTCCCTGGTTTCCAACTTGGCATTATTTTTCCAACTTGTTTTTTCATGCTTAGATACTTGACCTGTGTGTAGAAAAGGGGTCTTCCATTGTCAACCGTTGTGGTTCCCTATTTTCTGAACCAAGATACAATCTTCTGAGATTTTAAATCCCCTTTGAAAATTTACTTGGAATCTTTTCAACATCAGCCCACTCACACTAAGAAAACATCTCCAAGCAGAGCCAAGAAAAGAATGGGCAAAAAGAAAAGGAAATATGGTGAGATAGGCATTGAAATGCTTGGTAAGTGTAGCACTCCAAGGCAGACACACTTTTGGTGTGGTATCTCAGGAGTGTGAAAGTGTGAAGCATGTACATTTGTCTTTGGAGCCTCCCATCTCTCATTTCAAGGTGAGTCTTGCTCACTCTAGTCAGCCTGCATACCCATGCTGCTCCTGACAAGCCACCAAGTCATTCCGCTTTCTCATCCTTCTAAGTTCCTATTTACACCACAAATGTAGGCATATTGGTTGCTTATTCATAAGGGTATCGCTGAAACCCCAAAATGAAATTATCATTATGGTTATAGCTTTTTCACTCTAGAAAACATTACGAAGAAATGGAGTAACGGCAAGGTAACAATTCCTAGGGCTTTGCTGAAAGTGGCTTATGAAAGAAGTGCTTTGCCATCACTTTGCCCATTTTCTTTAACAAAAACAAAGATGAATAGGGAGACCGTATATCTTCTGAGTGTAAGGGAGGAAGAAAGAAAAGTAGTTGCTCAGGGGCTATGTGGAGCGGATGCAAATGAATTGGCATTAATACTGATGGAGCATCAACAATGAGCAGTGTTCAGGCAGGCATTCAAAAGAGGCAAGCCCTTGCTCCCTATGACTTTTATATAGTTGTCTTATTATATTAGGATAACTTTTTCTATTTAGATACTTCACTTTACCTAATTTTATATTGGGTTTAGAAAAACTGTCACAGAATTGGCATTCAGTTCAAGGAAAGAAAGTTGGTAGGTCTGGGTAGAATATCATGTGTTAAGGGGTTAGTAAGGCAAAAAAGTTTGCAGATTGAGATAAACTACTGGGGCTGGAAAACGTATTCACCTTAGTTTAGTCTCTTATCTCTTTCCTTTTTTAAAAAATGGCAGATGCTTCTTGAAGGCACAGAGCATGTGAAGATCTTGCCAAAGTGGCAATTTTTAAAGGGTCTCCGTGCTTCTGATTGGGAGCTTCAAATGATACATTTGGTTATTTTCATTTGTTCACATAATAAAAGGTTTGTCAGAATGAACCTTTATTTCCTTTGCTTAGAAACCTACTATTGGTAACAAAATATTTGAATAGAATTGCTGGTCAACAGTAAAAGGAAATGGATTAAAAAATTCTTCATTGATAAGATTATTAAAAAGGAAAGTTAAGTGACTTTTATGGAGAGAGAATAATGACTCCTTATATTCATTCATTAAATTTAATTCCCACTACAATAAGTAGACCAGTGTCTAATCTAGCACCTATTCTGGATCTCTTGCTTCCATGTTTCTACACTAACACGCAAGAAGATAAATGGGCTTTAGGATAACACTGTTGGGTGGTTGGTTGTTTTATTAATCCCGAAAGACATTTCCTTTTTGGTATGAGCAGAGTAGGTTTCTAGTTACATTTAGAACTCTCTTGTTTTAGCCAGTGGACTTGTTTGAAAGAGAAAGAGACTTAATATGATCTTTGCCAGATACAATTCCAAGTAGCTGTCCAATCTGAGGAATTTATTAGGTGAATGGATTTATTGTTGCATTAACATTTATTTCTATAACTTGGGGTAGGTATCAACAAGGTATAGACGATCACATGGATAATTTAACATTTTATCACTGTCACCATCTCTATAGTGAAAGGACTATCATTCTAACAAGGAAGGGTCTTTCTAGTACAGCACCTTTCTAAAAAGAGCTGGGGGTTACAGCAAAGTTGTGTTGAAATGTAGAGGCTGGATGGCTAACTGACCTTCTACAAAACACCCACAGTTAAGAGTTGTGTCTCAAAAGTTTATAAATTACCACAAAAAATTGAATTTCAGGGTTGCTTGTGAAAAATTTAGACCAAATATATTAAATTCCTAAATGCCAACGTCTTGCTGTTCTTACAGCTTTTCTTAATCAGAAGCGAAATTTTGAGTTTTAAGAATGTGGTAATCAGGGATAAAAAGAATTTTAGACATTAGCTTTGCTAAAAGCTCACTCCTCTAAGTAGCTTGACTGTCTGAGGAGAGATAATGAACTCCAGAGGCAGACTTTTATATCTGGGAAATGGTGCCCTTGCCAAGGGTACTACTATTTTCTGCTGCCCGCAAAGCCACTGGGTCCACTGCTCACCCCTGGTGCAGCCCCCATTGGGGTGATCTTTGTACTGTGATGCTGCTCTGCTGTTCTCAAAGACACTTCCAGATACTGAAGCTGGTGCTGCATTGAGCCTGGCATTGCCTGACTTAATATACCAACTTCCTGGAAGCTGACTTATGTCATTGCGCTAAAGCTACTCTGGTAAATGGCAAAGACTGTCTTCATCCCAGTATTGTGCTCCACACTGAGCCCTTGTTTCAAAATAGTGCTGCCTTATGTTTCCAGTGCCTTTGAGATGTTCTGTAGAAACATCAACTTTACTCTTACTGCCCCTTCTCTCCCTAGGACTCTATTACTTCATGGACACGAAGCCTTAAAGTAGAACTGAGGGACAGAAAGTGTGTCTTTCTCACAATTGCCCCTCTTCTCCAGTGCCCAGGGTATATCCTGATTTCTTATTCTTCATTTTAGGATGAATTCCTTCCTGGGAAGCTCATTGGTCCTCCTGCTCCAGCCCTTGGCCCTTCCCTAGTATGTACAAATTCTACAGTCTGCCTGAGCTCAATCCTAAAGCTCCCTCAGGCCACTGTCTGAGAATTTTATTTTCTTCCTTAAAGTTAAATCTTCATTGGGCAACAAACGTGAATGGCTCAGTAAAGTGAGATTTCCCAGTCAAATTGTTCTTACACCCAGGGTTCTCCAAAGAGAGAACAGATAGCATTTAATTTAGATTTAATATCTGTATACAGTGAGAAGTTAGAGGATTATTAACTTAGCAAAGAAAAGCTTCAAACCACCAGAGGTTGTTCCCAGCATTAAAATTCTATATGTAAATGCTTGCACCATATTTGCTGTTTACCAGTTGATTCTAGTGCTCCAGAACTTTATTATTTTTGTATGAATGGTAACAGCATCTCTCATGAGTTCTTGAGAAAAAATGGGAACTTTTATATGGTCTCAAGCAAGTGCTATATGTTTGTTTTCCATTTTTTTTAAAGTCTCTTTACTACTTTTCATTTTTAACTCTTACACTTCTGTTTGTACTGCTTTTATTATGCCATCATTCTGTTTAGTGTACTGGTAGCAGAAAGCTGAGAAAGGTAATGATTTCTCAGCAGACTGGTTGGTGTGTGGGTGTGGAAGTGATTGGGCTGTATAACCATAAGAAAATACCCTCACGCATCACCTTATCTTTCATCTTGAGGTCAGATGATGCCATTTTAAATTCACAGCTCAGTTGATAGGTCACTCTTTCTCTTGTCCATTACATGGAACCATAGGATCCAAAGAGATAATCCCCCAGAACCTTTCCATGATGTCTGCGGAATACAATACAATCATAAGTGCATGAAGAAAATGTGCCCTCACAGCTTCCCATAGAAATGCATCTTAATTCAGAAAGCTCCTCTGATGACTAATTAAATCTTCTTGTTACAAATAAACCCATTTCCCCATTGTTCTGTCCTCCTCAGAACAGAATGAAAAGTATTGACTAACTCAGTAGTTTTTCTTAATGGGGAAAAGCATCAAAATATCAGTTTAATTTCATATTAAATGTTAATTCTCCAAATTTTATGTCATATACATCACTCTGCATTTCAGCAGAATTATGATTTGTAAGAAAATTTTAAAAATTCATAATAATTAGAAAAATGAGTTTTAAAAAAGTCTATATGAAAAATTGAAACATAAGGAAAATCATGTTTCAACTAGGGAAAAAGATGTTTTTCCCAAGTATTCAAATGGCTTTTTTAGAGAGATAAATTTCTAAAGTGGAGGTCAATAAACATATGCTAAAAAGTAAACTTAAGCTATAACCTTGTTTTGGGTGAGAGTTTAGAATTTATTTTTAGATGTTACAGTATAAGAAGTACTTTTATGGATGGAGACAGTAATTGCAAAAGAACACCATGCTGATAGTTGCCCTGCAGTTACAGATTCAGTTTGTCTAGTTTGAAAATGAATTGAAGAACTTTCTTGCTCTACTCTAGAACGATGAATCCGAAGTGGACCCTATGGATTGCAGAAAACTAGAGGTTGGTTCCTCATGCTTGTTGGAGTTTAACAGGCTCTTGAATGACACTAGTTGACCCCCATATTTGCCCACTTAAAAAACAATTTTAAAAAAATTTTTATTGGAGTATAGTTGCTTTATTGTGTTATGTTAGTTTCTACTGTACAGCAAAGTGAATCAGCTATACATATACATATATCCCCTCTTCTTTGGATTTCCTTCCCATTTAGGTCACCACAGAGCATTGAGTAGAGTAACCTGTTCTCATTAGTTATCTATTTTATACATAGTAGTGTATATATGTCAATCCCATTCTCCTGATTCACCCGCCCCCATCCCCCTTGGTATTCATGTTTTTTATTTACATCTGTGTCTCTATTTCTGCTTTGTAAATAAGATCATCTATACCAATTTTTTCAGATTCCATATATATGCGTTAATATACGATATTTGTTTTTCTCTTTCTGACTTACTTCACTCTGTATGACAGTCTCTAGGTCCATCTGCATCTCTACAAATGCCACAATTTCGTTCCTTTTTATGGCTGAGTAATATTCCATTGTATATGTGTGCCACATCTTCTTTATCCATTCCTCTGTTGATGGACATTCAATTTGTTTCCATGACCTGGCTATTGTAAATAGTGCTGCAATGAACATTGGGGTGCATGTGTCTTTTTGAATTATGGTTTTCTCTGGGTAGATGCCCAGTAGTGGAATTGCTGGTTCAAAATTGATATGTTGAAGACAAATCAACTGGCTGCTTTTGACAGAACTTTTTTAAAGACTGGAGTAATTATAACAATACATTTTGAGAGGCACCCTAGACTACAGTTGGTTTGAACTTCTTCTTTAAGTCAATTAGACCTTCCTCCTCTTCCCACATTGATTTGTTTAACGTCTGTTTTCCCTACATCAGAAAGGCCTACATAAAATTACTTTGTGTAGTTTTCTTTTGTGAGAGAAGAAATGGCAAGCATGTAATATTTAAAAAAAGGGAAACCAAACACAAAACTAGAAAACACATGCTTATTTAGTCTGTATCACTTATGATGAGTTCAACCTTAAGTAAGAGAATACATAAGTCAGAATGTCTTAAATAGTAAGGAAGTTTATTATCTCACATAAACAATTTGAAGGGCTGAATAATTCAGCAGCCCAACAATATGGTCAAGGTCCCTGGGCTCTTTTCACCCTTTTTGCTCTGAATCCCCAATGTCTGACTTCTGTCTCAGGTTATAAAATGCCATCAACAGTTTCAGGAATCATATCCTCATAAAAAATATTCAAAAGCCAGAAGAAAGCAATGTCTGTATGTCCCTTTTTAAGAGCAGTGAAATATTTCTCAAAAGTTCTTTACCCATTGAGCTTACCATCATGTGTTGTTGGTCTGGGGCTTCTCCTAAACCAGTCACTGGCAGGGGAAATGGAAAGCTTCCCATCCTAAGGCTGGGTGATCTGGGTTTCCCTGAAGCACTTGCCTGCTCTACAACTGATCAAAACTGGGCGCCTCTTTCTCAATAAGATGGAGGAAGAGAAGGGAATGGTTATTGGGTGGGCAGTTAGACCTGTCACACAGCCCTTTGTCCTACATCTCCATTTTAAATTTGCATAAGTCGGGAGATACACATGCACACACACATGCACGTACCCACAAACATACAGTTATATATGATTTAACGAGTCATTTTTAATTTTCTTGAGACTTGACTGAAATAATTAAGAAGTCCAAGAAGGACTGACTTATATTTAGCAGTGTTGTTTTGTTACCCTCTAATTATTTGAAAATTAACAGTCTTGTTAACAGTAATCAGAATAGATATTTGGTTATAGAATTCTGTTCTGTTACTGTTCTGCATAAACAGACTCTAAAACGTTTTACGTGAAATCCTTGAAAGGGGCAATATGTGTGCTTGGTTATTGATTAGATTTGGGGAGTACTCAAGAGAGCTAGCCCTGGACTGCTCAGTTTCCTCTGTTAGGTAACTTCCTAGATGGTGGCCACCAACTTTGTAAGCCCAGGGACAAACACAGAGTTTGAGGGGAAAGATAATGTTATGTTTTGAATATGTTAAATTTGAGGGTCTTGTGAAGCTGGCGTTATCTAGTGGAGAGTTAGATGTATGTCTGAAACTCGGGGAGACGTCTGGGTAGCAGAGACAGACTTAGGAGTCATTAGTAATTGGTGGTAGCTAAAATCATGAGAGTAGATGAGATTGGCAAGTAACCTGTGCCTTAGTATCTTAGACTACTTCCAGGTTTCTATCCTGCCCCTCTTTTTTTGATATTTTCAAAGTTAATATATCTTAATTTTAAATTGAACAAATAAGAATTAGGAAAGTAAATCTTTTTTACTTCTTTTCCCCTCGTCATATTATACATTCCAAAGCTCAAAAGAAGTTCTATTTGGATTTTTCCTTGCTTTATTCTGCAGCCTTTCATATCTTTGAATTCCATCAAGAAGTACTTGGTCCCATGGCATATGCAAATGGGTTTGGTTTTAATTCTTTTTCTTTATTAACATTGATAAAGAAGAATTTACAGTGTTTGTGTCAATGAAACAGAGATAGATGTCTACCCTAAAGTAGACAGAACTATAAATATGGCAAACTAAGGAGGGAGGAGGATGAAGGTCTTATGAAAACCTGTGGGGTTTATAATAATAGTAATAATAATAATAACACATTAAAATAATATTAGTTATTATTATGTCTAATATGGCACAGAGAGAAGTGTGCAGTGTACTCAGAGGTAATCCAGTCCAACTGCTTTGCCCTCTGGTTTGAGATTTCTGAGCAAGCTGGTGGTGAGTGAGGGAATTTAGGAGGTTCAGACATGGTACGGTATAATTTTGAATCCCTTGGTAAGTAAGTGATTCTTTCTTAAATCCTCTTGTAATTTGGATGATTTAGTGAAGGAAAATCTCAGTTCAGTGCTAGTGAATCTTAAACAACTGTCTAATACTAAAGCTATTTTATAGTAAGACAGAGAGAAAGAGAGGCAGGCAGACACACACACACACACACCCATAGCCATATTCATCTTCCATTTACGGTACTGATACAAAATTTCTTTTCCTTTTTACATAAATATATTTCAGTTAAAAAAGCGAGTTGACTTAAAGAAAAATATAAAATAACAACACTATAGGTGGTATGTGAATGTGGCCTCAAGTAACTTTCCCTAATCTTCCAGATGGCTTGCCAGATAAAGATTCTACAGTAACCATCTCTTGAATGGAGTCCAGCTCATGGACTCTTCATAGTTTATCCTCCACCTGACCTACCTTATTACTGATGACATCCTAGTCTACTACCTCAGCTTTAGATGTCCAAGACTCCTGGGCTGTCATTCTTTTCTACCTCCTTCTCCTGACCTGCTCACTGCAGGAGTTAGATTCCAAATCCCACACACATGACTAAGCCCTACTATAGTGCCTTAGTCTCTGCCTGCACCAACCCTCAGAATTTTTTTTGCTTTTATGAAATTTCTATTGCATCTTTGATCACTTTCGCTCCCATTGTTTCAGGTATTTTTCTGTAACCACCAAGTTATAGCATAAGTTTCTTAATGACAGAGATAGTATTTTATACTTGCCTATGGATACTGTGCTTATTAGCACAATGCTAGACTAGATTATGAGAAATGAATGTTTAATTGGTTGACCAAATAAACTCTGCATTTTCTAAAAACTGGTCTTGCACATAGAAGTGCCCCAAAGGATGAGTTTTGTTTTTTAATACGGTGGTTTTTATACATGGCCACAAATTTTTGTCCCCATCCCTTAAACCTGGGTAGCCTTGTGACTGCTTTGGCCAATATACTATGGCAAAAGCTACACTGTGTGACTTCTAAGGCTTGATTGTCAAAGGCCATACAGCTTCTGGAACATCATTCTTGAAGCTCAGAGCCACAGTCTAAGAAGTATGACTGCCTTGGCATGCTGTAAAGAAGCCCAGACACATGTAAGAGCTCCAGTTGCCTGTCCCAGGTGAGCCCAGGCTTTGGTCATTCCAGCCAAGTTTCTGGACGTGTGAGTGAAAAGACCTCTAGATGATTCTCCTGTTTAGCCATTCAAGTCACCCCCAGCCATTCAAGTCTTCCCAAGTTGAGGCGATAAATATACTTAAGGAGAGATTCCTGCTGTGCCCTGCCCAAATTCCTGACCCACAGAATCCATGATCATAATAAAATGGTTGTTACTTTATGCCTCTGAGTTTAGGGTGGTTTATTGCATAGC
Source organism: Eubalaena glacialis (assembly GCF_028564815.1). Lineage (NCBI taxonomy): Eukaryota > Metazoa > Chordata > Mammalia > Artiodactyla > Balaenidae > Eubalaena > Eubalaena glacialis. The sequence goes on from NC_083718.1 coordinate 29,935,259, forward strand.
TATAGATAACTGGAACATTTACTTAAAAAGAGGTCATAAATCTTCATAGTTCATCCCCTGTGTAGCCCATCTTACTGCCACTTACATTACACTAAAACAAATAAAGCACCCCCCCAAAAGCAAACAGACCAAAATATAAAGAAAATGAGAAAATCTTGAAAAAAAGAGAAAAGAGGCAGAAAGAAAAGGCCAAAGATACAATTTTATAGATATAAATGTAGATATAGAAGCATAGATAAATATAGATAACTATAAAGATGTAGGTATAGATAGATAGAGCCTCAGGTACATTATTAGCGTAACTCTTTATTAGTAGATTTTCTTTCCAAATTCTTTATAACATCAAATCTACATAGTTAAGCCCTTTGCTGCAATTATTATTCTTCTTGCTAATTTTTGTTTGTCCATGGAACCTACTTGCTGTATATTAAAGCCTGAGAAAAGAAGCAAGTATGTCCAAACTTTTCCCTTAATTGTCTTCTCTCAGATATTACTGTGCAGTAAACACATGAAAATGGCTCATTTCACTAACAATCAAATAGATACAAGTCAAAAGAATAGTAAAACTTTTAACTTTTGGGGGACAGTAAATCGTAAAAACTTTTTTGTCTAATAATTTGGCAACATACATCAAAAGAATTAACACTGTTAATATGCTTTCACCCAGAATTTTTTCTTTAATAAATTTATTTTAAGGAAACTGTTATATATGCATGAAAATTTTCTTTTAGGATGTTTATCACAACATTCATTCTTTCATTCATTTAGTCAACAGATACTTATTGACATTATGGTTCTGACACCAATTTGATGTATTGGTTCTTTCCTCGCTAAGCAATCTCCGACACCCACTGGCTGGGTGTCCTACAATTCAACTCAATCATAACACCATCTACCTAGAGATAATGTCAGATCCAACAGGTTAAGGGCTCAGTTGCACAAGACTGTCCCTCTCATTTCAGATGCCAAAAGTCTGCTTCTGACCGACTGGCTGCTATAAAGAGGTTCTCACCCTCCTAGGGGTTTGATTAATTTACTTGAGCCTCTCACAACTCAAGGAAACTTTTTACTTACTAGATCACTGGTTTATTATAAAAGGATACAAGTCAGGAACAGCCAGATGGAGGAGACACATAGGGCAAGGTATGGGGAAAGGACGCAGAGTTTCCATGCTCACTGGGCACGCCACTCTCCCCAAATCACCACCAACCTGGAAGCTCTCCAGACCCTGTCTTTTGGGGTTTATATGGAGGCTTCATTACATAGGCTTGATTGATTAAATCATTAGCCATTGGTGATTGATTCAGCCTTCAGCCCCTCCCCTCCCCAGAGGTGGGGGCTGGTGGTAAGACTGAAAGTTCCAGCCCTCTAATCACAAGGTTGACTCCTCTGGCAACCAGCCACCACCCTTAGTTGATTTCCAAAAGTAACCTCATTAGCATAACAAAAGACACATTTACTACTTTCATCATAGGAAATTCCAAAGGTTTTTTAGGAGCTCTGTTCCAGGACTGGGGATGAGACCAAATATATACACTCAGCCCTCTGTATCCACCGGTTCCAAGTCTGCAGTCAACCAACCTCAGATGGAAAATATTTTTTGAAAAATTCCGAAAAGTTCCAAAAAGCAAAGCTTGAATAGTTGCCACGTCCTGGCAACTATTTACACAGCATTTATGTTGTATTAGATTTTATAAATAATCTAGAGATGATTTAAAGTATATGGGAAGATGTGCATAGGTTATATGCAAATACTAAGTCATTTAATGTAAGAGACTTGAGCATCTATGGATTCTGGTATCTTTGGGGCTAGAGGGGTGTGTTGGTGGTGGTGGTGGTCCTGGAACCCATCCCCCTTGGATAACGAGGGACGACTGTATTTCTTATTATAAGGCACAATATCACAGCCATCTACCCTATGCCAGACCGAGTTCTTGGCCTTGAAAGTCCTCCAATGAAGAGGACACAGTTGTGGTTGTATTGGGCTTCACTTCTGGTGTTGGAATAGGTGATAAATCCGTCCACATATATAATACTTTAAAAATTATAAGTGTAATAAAAGTAAACAGGGAACAGTTGTGGAGAGTGAGAGCTGTTTTAATTAGGGGCATCAGGGAAAGCCTCTCTAAGGTGTCACTTTAGCAGTGTTAATTTTAATAGAAAAACAATAGCAAAAGGGCCCAAGGAAACTTTGAGGGAGGTGTTGGATGTGCCTGTTACCTTGATTGTGGTGATGGCATCACAGGTGTTTGTAATACGTGCAGTTCTTTGTATATCAATAATACCTCAAGAAAGCTGTTTAAAAAAACCCACAAAACCCTTAACTATCCCGAAATAGAGACTGTTGAATGAATTTTGGTACATCCAGATGAGGGAATTCCATACAACAATTGAAATAGTAATGACATTCAAATTTTTTCATGAATTTCAAGTGAGAAAAGAAGTTAAGAAAACTATTTGCAATACATGTTGTATAACCTGTATGTTTATAAAAGAAGACTATATACCACATAGAATGAAAGATAGGGATGATATAGTATGAAATATTAACAGTGATTATTTCTGAGTAGTGGGATTATGAATAATTTTCATACTTACTTTTGTTTTTCTGTTTTTCCTAAAAGCTCTATAGTCAACATGCATTGCCTCATAAAAAGGAATTAAGAAAAATTTAAAAACCTATTTTCAAACTGCTTTCCCTCTGCCCCTGTTATATTCCTTTGCTATCTACCATGAGGGCAGGAATCCTCTTCCTGTCCCAGTACCTGGCATAGTGTCTGGCACATGGTATATGGGTACTTTATAAATAATTATTGAATGAATAAATAAGTACAAAAAGACATGAAAGAAAGCAGAGAATTACATTTGTTGAGCACCTCTTATGTGCCAGGTATAATGCTAGGTGCCTTAAATATGTTATTTTTAATTTTTATTTTTTTAACATTTTTATTGGAGTATAATTGCTTTACAATGGTGTGTTAGTTTCTGCTGTATAACAGTGAATCAGCTATATATATACATATATCCCCATATGCCCTCCCTCTTGTTCTCCCTCCCACCCTCCCTATCCCACCCCTCTAGGTGGTCACAAAGCACCGAGCTGATCTCCCTGTGCTATGCGGCTGCTTCCCACTAGCTATCTATTTTACATTTGGTAGTGTATATATGTCCATGCCACTCTCTCACTTTGTCCCAGCTTACCCTTCCCCCTCCCCTTGTCCTCAAGTCCATTCTCTAATATGTCATTTTAATTAATTTCTATAGCAATGGTGTGAGGGAACAATGGAGCTGTTTTTCATGACTAGAACCAGAGGCTTAGAGAAGGTAAGCAGCTAGACTGTGGAGAACTGGTATTCAAACCCAGACGAGTCTCCATTTTATTGCCTCTCACTTTCCATCCCCTTGCCCCCCATCTCCCCACACAGAGGATGTGGCCCATAAATAAAGACAATTTAGAGGAAGAGAAAGGTCTTTTTAGGTAGGTGCTTTGTGTCTGAAAGGTCATTTTCTCCTTTATTAGCAAGAGTATAAGCAAGAAAGAATGAGGTCCAACTGGACTTTAATAAAATATTAAGATATTATTAATAGTTTTTAAAAATATGGGGACAACATTAGGTAAGACTGTCCGGCAGAAATGAAAGAACCCTGGATTTTGTGGAATTGGTAGGTCTGGGTTTTAGTCCCAGCTCAGTTTCCCCATCTGTGATACCTTTATGCATTAGATATAGTTTTGGCTGCATGAAACAGAGTTCCCAAAACTGTTGTTAAAAACATAGAACTTCATTTTCCTCTTACATGAAAGTCCATTCGTAGGCAGCTCTTCAGCTTGTGTGAAGGCTCTACAGCCCCCTGGGACCCAGTCCCCTCCCAGTTTTCTGCCCTGATTCCTCTCCTTCTCAGAGTCTAAGGGGGAGCACCTACCTTCCCACCCACTTTCCCAGTCTTGGGATGGAGGAGTGGGGAGAAGGGGCATCCTCCCCTCCCCTTTAAGGACATAACATAGAAGTTGCACCATCATATTTCCATATGCTGCACATTTCCACATGTCATTCCTAGCTGCAAGGGAAGCTGACACAGGTAACCCTTATTCTGGGTAGCCATTTGACCAGCTAACATTTAGGGGTTCTCTGAGACAACAGGTATTGGAGGATACTTAGAAATCTATGCCACAGTCTTTTAATGGCTGTTCTAGCATTCTGTGATTCTTTAGGTATCCCTAAAAACACCACTTTTATAAATTATTTTGATGTGTGTGTTGTATATATGGGGAAAAAATGAAAAAGAATTGTAAATGACGATATCGGTAATTTTTAAACTGTCATTTCACTTAGTCCTCTTATAGAAACAATCTGTCAAAGTCTGATGAAATGAAAGAAAGTGATATCCAGAAATGCTTCTTAAAAACTGCCAATAGGAACATAATTGAGTGATGTTTGGTAAGGCTGCAGTAGAAGCTATTAAATCCTTACCTTGTATGACATTAAATAGCAAAAAACTCCATTTAAAAAAATTATTGAAAAGGGTGTCAATCTATGCCTACTGAAGTTGAACTGCCTTTTTCAAGACTAATTGTAGGGAGTATTATTTTCTTCAAAGCTGCGTTCCATCCTAGGAGAGGAAAAATTCAAGCAAGACAGGTTTTTTTTTTCCTGGCTTTATCTCCCTTTTGCAATTTAAAGGAGAATGAAGCTTATTTTAGTACTCTGACTTTTTTTGCCCATTGCAAAAATTTTTTAGTTGGAATGTAATCCAGTGTTTTGAGTTATTATTGTAGTTTGCAAAGTATCCCTTGGCTATACAACAGAGATATTAAAGAAAGAACTGCTTTCCCTTCAATGATAATTGCAAAAACAAAATGTAATATTCAAATGTAAATACTGAAAATAATTTCTTTAGTTTACATTATACCAATATGATGTCAAAAATTAATGGAGGTATTAAGATTATATAATTAAACATAAAACATGACAAAATATGGAAGCTTAGGACCTCCTGCTAATGTTTCATCTATAGTTTATAATAATACATTAAGTAACCATAGGGGCCTGATTAAAAATAATGTATGTGGTACTTTTGTAGTTTCTAATTGAATAAATAATCAAAATAATGTTGATGTAAATAAGTGTTCTTTACGTCACAAGCCTTAACCCTAGATGAGGTTAAAGCCCCAGATGTATTTGATTTTAAACCAATGATTGTTAGAGATTGGGAATCATGCTAGTCACATTCTATCCTCTAGGCCTCTTCTCTTCTGGTTAACATCTCATTTTTTTCCCTCACTCATTTATTCATTCAGCAATTTCCCTTGAACACTAATATGTCTGTAACAAATTATGTTAAGATACGCTAAAGTAAAAATAACATCTCAGTAATATTGAAAATATTATTTCCCTTCTAATTTTAGAAGGATTGCTGTATCTGTATGTGTTTCTCCCTAGGATATTGCTTATAGCTTATATCTTCACTGCTGTTTTCATTCATGAACTTGTTTGAAATCCAGTTCTTCTAAAATTTTTCTTTTTCTGTGCCTGGGAAAAAAAAAAAAAAAATCAATGGACGCCCCCTGCTGGAGGAAGTGGTGTTAGTAGCTAAGACGTTTCCTCACTGGGCCTGTGAGTGCTGGATGCTGGTGAACAAGCATTTACTGAGCACCTGCTGAGATCACAGTCAGAGACTGTAGCAGGGTTTGCATATTAGATAATAAAGATGATGGTGCCTGCTTCAGAGTAAGAGACAAAATCCAGTTTGTATAATTTCCTGCTATGTCTGGGTTTTAGTTGAGGCAGAATTGTCTGATTGACTTGGTGAATGACTTGGTTTGTGAGTGTTAGCATTTCATAAGTAAGAGGGAATAATAGCACTATTTCCTGCTGCCTTTTAGGAATGCGGTCACTTAGACGACATTACAGGCTCCCACTTTCGAGGGGGCAATGGGACGTGATTAAGGGAAAGAAAACTACATAGGACAAAACAGGAGTGTTCATGGGCAACCCAGGAAAGCAGGAATGTGGCAAGAGACTGACAAAAAAGGGCTGACAAGGGAGCACATCATCCTGGGCCTTTCTTCACACTTCCAGGTTAGCAGAGTTGTGAAGTAAAACACAGCTCAGGAGGAGTTAATGGAGCAAAGATAAAAGATCAGAGGACTAAAAATAAGGAAGGCAAGGAAGGGCAACTTGTATTTATTTACCCATAAAGGCAAAAAATTTTTAAGTAAATTTATGGTTGTGTTAGCTGATTTTCAAATAGTCCAATGAAAGGAATGTTTGCAGAAGGGAAAAAAGAAGACTTCGAGACATAGTGAGATTATTACATAAGAACCCCTGTAAAGATATAATTGGTGATGACGGGGTGATGTTTTTTTTTTTCGGCTATTGAGATTCCATGGATGAGAGAGCCAGAAATGAGTTTGGGACGGTTTATAGTCATTTTGGAACATAAAGTAAACCTTGGCTGAGGGGTAAGGTAGCATGCACCCAACAGCTCCAAATCACAGCCATTTCTGTTACGTAAAGCCTGGTTCAGAGATGACATGCTGGCTAGAGATGTGGAGGTGTGTGGTCCAGCATTCACTCAGTGATTAGGTAATTTTGGTGATTGGGACAGACTCGAGGCATGGAGAGGGGATGGCAAAAGCGGTGGGGAAACCATGTCCAGGGAGATGGGGGTGAACCATCTCCTTAAAGCTTGTGACCTGCAAGCAGAAGGAAGCTGCTGCAGATCTGCATGTGGCAGGCAACTAAGGCATATCTGTGGAGCATTTAAATAGGGCTGTCACACACCTAAGTGTGCCTCCTGTACAGAACAAGGGCTCTACAGGGCACAGGGCAGAAATAGCATCCTGCATAACCTGTAGAAAGGGTATGGGAGTGCCATTTGGCCAGAGTAAAAACTGGGAAGGAAGAGAAGTCGGGAAGGACTTTAGAATCCAGAGAGAGAAGCAGGGGCGGGTACCGATGCAAGGGCAAATGTAATTATTAGCTATGATGAGAGATAAGAGAGGTTTTTCTGACATACTTGAGCTCACTCTTAAGGACCACATTTTAAGTTAGAATAACTCATTGCTTGAGTCCCTTTTGGCAGAGCTTAACTATGAGAAGAGACTTGTGCAGTCGAGAATGCTAAGAAGGAAACCATGGGGGATATTATTTAAAAGACTTAGCACTGAGTGCTGCTTCAAGGGCTGGTTCCAAGGAGATGATGCCCTGCTTTGCACTGTAGGTAGGAGCTCCTCCGTGCCATGAGGGGAGGATGAGAATGAACAGTCTGTAACTGTCCTGTGCTGGAGGCCCCAGAGGGAGTGTGTGGGGGGGTGAGAGCAGCAAGTTCTGGGCTCCCCTGTGGCCCATCCTGGCAGCTCCCTAGGCCAGCTTTCTCAGACAGGCCCATCCTCTCTCCATCTACCTCTGGTGGCCATGTGGGAGCCTCAGGCTGTAGAGGTGGGGAAGGGAGTCTGACTTCTCTTACCTGGCTTCTGTCAGTCCTTTCTGCCTAAGGTTTCTCCTTTGTTCTGGACCTGCCCATCCCACTATCTAAAAATTTCCCTCTGACCCTTAGAACTGACACTACCCAGAAATGTGACCCTATGCTCACCTCTCTTCTTCTGTTCCAACCTTTGCATGTTGATGCTTGAACCAAAGTAGGGTTTGCTATATGTCCTCTGCACTTTTGACTTTGGATTTGAACTTCAGGAAAAGGGCCCAACCCCTTTATCCCTGTGGAGTTCCCCAACTTTTCCCTAGTCAAGTCCATAGACTGCTCTTCTCTCTCATTTCAGGAAGAGACCAGGGTCAAGACATGCATGACAGTAATGGTAAACTGACCAAGTAAGATGTTCTGAATAAAATTTAGGAAAATTGCTAACATTTTTGAATCCTAAAAATAAAAGTGAGGTATTCTAAGATAGTAAGAATTGAAGAAGTATTTCTAACTTGTTTTTCTAGTGAGCTTGAGATAGAAATCTATATAGATCAGGTTTGTTTCTTGTTTTTTTCTTTTGTCATATATATAGTGTTATGGACTGGATCTTTGTTTCCCTTCCAAAATTCATAAGTTGAAATCCTAACCACAAATGTAATGGTATTAGGAGGTGGAGCCTTTGGGGGTGATTAGGTCATGAGGGTGGAGCCTGCATGAATGGGATTACTCTCTCTCTAAACATGAGAGAGATGACCCAACCTATGGTATTCTGTTAAAGCAGCCCAAACTGACTAAGGCACATGGTAAACATGTAGATTGTCTTGCAAATTCATCAGATAGATTGGATTCCTATACTGTGTATACTATCACTATACTGTGTGTTCATGTTGGTGGCTGAGTAGGAGAGACCAAGTAACAAAGGAGAGTGGGGGTATTCATAGAATTCTCAGCTATACACCTTGACGGTAGATACCCTCGTAAGATACTATACAGTATATTGAAAATCAGTAGACTGTGAGATAATAAGAAATAGACTTGCTGAGCTTGATATGTTGCTTACACAGATAAAAATGATAGTGACTAGCAAAGAGATGGATTGTGAATTTCAAGCCTATGATAACTGTTTAGAGTTCTTGTGCTCCAAAGTCTATAAAATTTTGGTAACCGCAAATCAGTATGAATGGAGTGGAAAGGGAAGGTATAAATAAGCCAGATATTAAGAATGTGCATGGAAGTTTACTCCAACCGTTTCATGGAGACAAAGTCTGGTTAACAGCAAGGGAATCCTTGGGTCACCAAAGGATGTTCTGAAGTAAATTTTCAGTGTGGAAACCATTAGAATGAGGTCTTATAAAACCCTGAAGGCAGAGTTTCAGGAGAAATAATGAGGCTACATAAAACTAGCCAATGAGATCAGAGGAGACTGAGAGCAAAATAAAACAATGGGCTATCTGGAGATTTTTTTGTGGAATAGAGCCCAATTCATGAAATGATTCAAATAGCTGAAGTGTTTAGATATAATACAGGATTACTACTTTTTAAAATTTTCTACTATTTTATGAGCCCAGTGGAGCTAGACCATATCCAATGTTTGTCTTCTCAAGGTTTGACAATCTTTGGAGTTTTATTTATTTTATTAAGCAGGTCAGTGTGTGCACATATATCTCTATATATCTATACCTATATCTGTCTGTCTGTCTATCTGTCTCTCTGTCTATAAATAATACGGAAAAGAGGAGGGAGGGTATTTTGAATTTTCTCATTTAGAATCATGATTAACAACTAAGAGAGGAAAATTTTAAATTTTTAGGAGACATGAAAAGATTAATGAGTGTGAATTTGGAAGGTCTAATACAGAAAAAGAAGGTGCTATATGCAAGCATACTGAACTAAAATATGAAAATGAAAGAATATGAATGATAAGGAAGATACTAGGAAATTTTAAGCATGCACGATTACCAGTGAGAATTAGGAATATAATTTAGATACATTTAGCCTGAAGAATCTCTTAGCCAAAGTCAAGGAAATAAAATGTTTCTGAAAGTAAGAGATTGCCATGTCCCAAAAGTATTTACATGGGGAAGGTCCAAAGCCTGGTGTACAGGAAGCTCTCATTAAGCCTTGTTACTCAAAGTTTGGTCCACAGCATCACAGCGCAAGCATCCCCTGGGCTCTTGGACCTCAGGTGCCTCCCTCCAATTTACTGAATAAGGGTCTGCAGTCACCAGGATTGCAGGGTGATTTGAGAACACATTGAGTTTGAGAAGCACTGTTCCTAAGGGCATTAAATAGCAATGGGTTTGGTGGACAGCTTTTGGAGGATATTGAGATCCTCAAGATTAATGAGGAGATGAGCAGTGAAGAGATTCTATAAAGCAGATGTGCGTTCTAGACAAAGAGTTACTGCATTTGAGGCATTGCCATGTAGTCCCAATATTGGATGTTTTAGAAATAAAGTTAAAGCAATAAATGAGCTGTTTGATCCAGCCAGTGAGGAACTTAGGCTATTAAAGAGAAGAAAAACATGTATTATTAAGAGAAAGTATAACTGTACAAAATTGAAGGTCATAGATTATAATTTTATATTCAGGTTATAGTTTTGAAATTTTATATTTAAAAGAAAGATTGAAAGAAAATTTATATGTACACACATAATTGCAATACAAGAAAAAATGTACTTGGTTTATGTTAGCAAAGCAGTGGCCTCTAAAGGGCCATGAAACAGCTTGCTGATTTTGCATTTCTGGGTTTATTACAAATGGATACATAAAAGCCTTGAGGTAAGAAGTGAAATTCTGGGAACAGATGGTACAGGATCACCGATAAGACCCAGGCCTAACCAGAGACTGTTTCTGGGGCCATGCTTCTCGTTTGTCAGTGGTGGGCGTCAGAACTCACTGATGTCACACTTCCCTCGTGCAGAGGAAGGTGCAGATGCTTCTCCTTGTAGAGGTGAGCTCAGTCATTATAGTGAGTCCCTTAAAACATTCTGAATCAGAGGTCTCTCAATTACCGAAATAACCAGATTTAGGTGGAAACTGTCTCTGTTTTAGTCAAAAATCTGGTGACAGAAACTTCATCCTCTACATTGCAACTTAAATATTCTGTCTTGAGAAAGCTTATTTATGCATATTGCCAGTGCATTCTCTACACGCACTTCTGCAGAAATTGTTTCTTCATCTCCCCTCTCTTCTATGCTTGGTGAAATCCTATGAAATTCTGCTGATTCTTTTAAGATTCAATATGAATATCGCCTCCTCTGTAAGTAGTTCCTTGACTCCTCTTCACTCCAAACTCCCACAGCTAACTAGCCTTCCTCTCCCTCCTTCCTTCCCTTCCTTTCTTTCTTCTTACAGTGTTGTGGGTATTGTTTTTAATATAACATTTTTATTATAAAAGGAATAATACTCAATATTAAAGAATGGAAATACAGAAACATATTAAGAAGGAAATAAAAAGTACCTACAATCTCATTTTCTAAAGCAATCATTACTAATATTTCATTGCAACTTATGTCTAATCCTCTCTGTCTCTGTCTTTCTCCCCCTCCTTCCTTCCCTCTCTCTCCTTATCCCTTTCCTCCTTCTCTCCTTCCTTTTCTCTAATTGAAACATCTCTGTTTTTTTCTCTCTAGTTTTTAAAAAATCAAATATATTCAGATATGATTTATATTCAACAAAATGCACCCATTGCACAGCTAGGTGTGTTTTGACAGGTGTATATACTGTTATAACTAATGCCTCAATCAAGATATATAATATCTTCATTACCCCAAGAAGTGATGAGTGATGGACCCATTCATGCTCCTCTGAAATATACCCCCTCTCAGCTCCCTGCCACAGATAACCACTGATCAGGTTTCTTCCACTTAAGATTAGTTTTGCCTGTTTTAGGGGTTTGAATAAATGGAATCATGCAGCATGTATTCTTTTGTGCCTGGTTTCTTTCACTCAGCATGATATTTTTGAAATAGATCTGTATTGACACAGACATCAGTAGTTTATTACTTTTGTTTTTCAAAGATGTTTACTTAACAAATATTTTACTGCTTTCATATTCTTATTGCTATTGTTATTGGAATTCATTTTTGAATTTTTATCATTAATACTATTAAATTTTTTTTATCAATAAACTTTACTTTTTAGGTCAGTTTTAGGTTTACAGAAGAATCAAGCTGAAAGTACAGAACATTCCCATGTAGCTTTGACTCTGGAACTATGTGGGCATTAGGGGTGCTGACCCCTGAGCAGTAGAAAATCTGCCTATAATTTTACAGTTGGCCCTCTGTATTCCGGTTCCACATCTGTGGATTCAACCAGCAGTGGATCATGTAGTACAGTAGTACATTTAGTGAAAAAAAATCTGCATATAAGTGGACCTGCACAGTTCAAACCTGCGTCATCCAAGGGTCAACTGTAGTCCCTTACCCTCCCCAACACAGTTTTCTTGATTATTAACATCTGTTAGGGTGGTACGTTTATAATAAGTGATGAGTCAAGATTGACACAGTATTATTTACTAAAGTTCATAGTTTACATTAGGATTCTCTCATTGTGTTGAACATTCCATGGGTTTTGGCAAACGTATAATGACATGTATCCACCATTACAAAATTGCATACAGTAGTTTCACTAAACATTTGCTATGCTCCATCTATTCATTCCTACTCCCCTGCCCTCCCACTGAGCCCCTGGCAACCACTGATCTTTCTACTGTCTAGATAGATAGTTTTGCCTTTACCAGATGTCTTATACAGTAGTTGGAATCATACAGTATGCAGCCTTTTCAGTCTGCCTTCTTTCACTTAGCAATATGTGTTTAAGGTGCCTCCATGTCGTTTTGCAGCATGATAGCTCATTTCTTTTTAGTGCTGAATAATATTCCATTGTATGGATGTACCAGCTTGTTTATCCATTCATCTATTGAAGGACATCTTGGTTGCTTTTGAGTTTGGGCAATTATAAATAAAGCTGCTATGAACATCTTTGTACAGGTTTTTGTGTGGACATAAGTTTTTGACTCATTTGGGTAAATTACATGTGGTGTAGTTGATGGATTGTATGGTGAGAGAATGTTTATTTTTGTAAGTAACTGTCAAACTGTCTTCCAAAGTGGCTGTGCCATTTTGCATTCCCACCAGCATTGAATTAAAGTTCTTGCTGCATTAAATCTTCATTGGTATCTGGTATTGGTATTTTCATTCTTTTCGATTTTAGCCATTCTAAGGGATGTGCATTGGTATTTTATTGTTTTAATGTGCACTTCCCTGATGACATATGATATTGAGCATCTTTTTATATGCTTATTTGCCATCTGTAGATCTTTGGTGAGGTGGGTGAGGGGTCTGTTCAGATATTTTTCTCATTTTAAAAAAAATCAAAGTATAATTGAACTACAGTACCATGTTAGTTCCAGGCGCACAACACAGTGATTCGATATTCCTATCTATTACAAAATCATTACCACAAAAAGTCTAGTTACTATCTGTCACCATACAAAGTTATTACAGTATTATTGACTATATTCCTTGTGCTGTACATTTCATCCCAGTGACTCATTTATTTTGTAACTGAAAGTTTGTACCTCTTAATCTCCCTCACCTATTTCACTCATGCCCCCACTGCCCTACCCTCTGGCAACTACCTGTTTGTTTTCTGTGTCTATGAGTCTGTTTATGTTTTGTTGTGTTTGTTCATTTGTTTTGTTTTTCAGATTCCATGTATAAGTGAAATCATATGGTAATTGTCTTTTTCTGTCTGACTTATTTCACTTTGCATAATACCATCTAGGTCCATCCAAGTTGCTGCAAATGGCAAGATTTCATGATTTCATTCTTTTTTATGGCTATATATATATATATATATATCACATAAAATAACTTCTTTATTCATCTGTTGCTGGACACATAGGTTGCTTCCATATCTTGGCTATTGTAAATAATGCTGCAGTGAACATAGGGGTGCATATATCTTTTGGAATTAGTGTTTTTTGTTTTCTTTGGAAAAATACCCAGAAGTGGAATTGCTGGGTAATATGGTAGTTCTATTTTTAATTTTTGAGGAGCTTCCATACCATTTTCCATAGTGACTGTACCAACTTACAATCCTACCAACAGTGCACAAGGGTTCCCTTTTCTCCACATCTTAGCCAATACCTGTTATCTTCTGTCTTTTTGATAATAGCCATCCTAACAGGTTTGACGTGATATCATGGTGGTTTTGATTTGCATTTCCCTGATCATTAGTAAGGTTGAGCATCTTTTTATGTGTCTGTTGGCCATCTGTATGTCTTCTTTGGAAAAATGTCTATTCAGGTATTTTGCCCATTTTTGAATTGGGTTGTTTGTTTTCTTGATGTTTAGTCTTACGAGATCTTTGTATATTTTGGATATTAATTCCTTATCATATACGTATTTTGCAAATGTCTTCTCCCATTCAATAGACTGCATTTTTGTTTTGTTAATAGTTTCCTTTGCTATGCAAAGTTTTTGAGTTTGATGTAGTCCCATTTGTTTAGTTTTGCTTTTGTTTCCCATGCCTGAGCAGCCAGGTCCAAAAAAAATTTCTGTGACCAATGTCAAAGAACATAATGCCTATGTTTTCTTCCAGGAGTTTTATGGTTTCATGTCTTAAATTTAAGTCTGTAATCTATTTTGAGTTAATTTTTATATATGGTGTGAGAAAATAGTCCAGTTTGATTCTTTTGCATGTAGCTGTTCAGTTTCCCCAGAACCACTTATTGAAGAGGCTTTCTTTTCCCCATTGTATATTGTGCCTCTTTTATTCATAGATTAATTGAACACATGGATTTATTTCTGGGTTCTGTTTTCTGTTCCATTGATCTATGTATTTTTTTGTGTGTCAGTGCCATACTGTTTTGATTCCTGTAGCTTTGTAGTATAGTTTGAAATAAGGGCTCATAATAACTCCAGCTTTATTCTTCTTTCTCAAGATTGTTTTGGCTGTTCAGGGTCTTTTGTGCTTCCATACAAATTTTAGAATTATTTGTTCTAGTTCAGTGAAAAGTGCCATTGATATTTTGAAAGGGATTGCCTTGAATCTGTAGAGTGTATGGTCATTTTAACAGTATTAATTTTTCCAATCCATGAGCATGGTATAGTTTTCCATTTGTTTGTGTCATCTTCAATTTCTTTCTTCAGTGTCTTATAGTTTTCCAAGTATAGGTCATTTACCTCCTTGTTTACATTTGTTCCTAGGGATTTTTTGATGCAGTTGTAAATAGGATTGTTTTCTTAATTTCCCTGATAGTTCATTGTTAGTGTATAGGAATGCAACAGATTTCTGTATATTAATTTAGTATCCTGCAACTTTACTGATTCATGGATGATTTCTAACAGTTTTTTGATGGCATCTTTAGGGTTTTCTATGTATAGTATCATGGTATCTGCAAACAGTGATGGTTCTACTTCTTCCTTTCCAAATGTGAATTTCTTTTGTATTTTTTCCTTGTCTGATTGCTGTGGTTACAGTTTCCAATACTGTGTTGAATAGAAGTGGTGAGAGTGGTCATTCTCGTCTTGTTCTAATTGCGGAGGAAATGATTTTAGGTTTTCACCATTTACTATTATGTTAGCTGTGGGCTTGTCATATATGGCTTTTATGATGTTGAGTTATATTCCCTGTATACCCAGTTTGTTGAGAGTTTTTATCATAAATGAATGTTGAATTTTGTCAGAAGCTTTTTCCACATCTATTGAGATAATCGTATGCTTTTCAATCTTCAATGTGTTAATGTGGTGTATCACATTGATTGATTTGCGGATATTGAACCATCCTTGCATCCCTGGGATAAATTCCACTTGATCATAGAGTATGATCCTTTTAAAGTATTGTTGAATTTGTTTGCTAATATTTTGTTTAGAATTTTGCATCTGTGTTTGTCAGTGATATATTGGCCTGTTATTTTCTTGTTTTGTGGTGTCTGTCTGATTTCAGTATCACGGTGTTGTTGGCTTCATAATATGAGTTCGGAAGCACCTCTTTTTCTTCAGTTTTTTGGAATAGTTTCAAAAGGATAGGTGTTACCTTTTCTGTAAATGCTTGGTAGAATTCACTTGTGAAGCCATGTGGTCCTGAACTTTTGTTTATCGGGATTTTAAAATTACTGATTCAATTTAATTACTGGTAATTGGTGTGTTCACATTTTCTGTTTCTCCCTGATTCAGTCTTGAGTGATTGTGCATATCTAGGAATATATTCACTTCTTCTAGCTTGCCCATTTTATTGGCGTATAATTACTTGTAGTAATCTCTTCTGATCCTTTGTATTTCTGTGGTATTGGTTGTAAATTCTCTTTCATTTTTGATTTTATTTATTTGGGCCCTCACTTTTTTTTCCTGGTGAGTCTCGCTAAAGGTTTATCCATTCCATTTATCTTTTCAGAGAAACAGCTTTTAGTTTCATTGCTCTTGTCTATTGTTTTTTAGTCTCTATTTCATTTATTTCTGTTCTGATATTTACGATTTCTTATCTTCTACTGACTTTGGGTTTGGTTTGTTCTTCTTTTTCTAGTTGTAGGTGTAAAGTTAGGTTATTTGATTTTTTTGTTTGTTTGTGTCCTGAGGTAGACTTGTAACAGTATAAACTTCTCTCTTAGAACGGTTTTTGTTGTTTCCCACAGATTGTGGATCATTGTGTTTCTATTTTGTTCTGTTTTCTTTTTGATTTCCTCTTTGATTTCTGCAATTCCGCTTTGGCTGTCCAGTAGCATATTGTTTAGCCTCCACATGTTTTGTCTTTTTTGCAGGTTTTATCTGGTAGTTGATTTCTAGTCATAGCATTGTCAGAAATGTCAGAAAAGTTGCCTGATATGCTTTTAATCTTCTTAAATTTACTAAGACTTGTTTTGTGGCCTAGCATGTGATCTATGCTGGAGAATATTCAATGTACACATGAAAAGAATGTATGTTCTGCTGCTTTTGGATGGAATATTTTATATATATCTATTAAGTCCATCTGATCTAGTGTGTCATTTAAAGCCAGTATTTCTTTATGATTTTCTGTTCTTTGATGTAAATGGGATGTTTAATTATCCTACTAGTTTTGTGTTTCTGTCAGTTTCTCCCTTTATGTTTGTTAATATTTGCTGTATGTTTTTAGGTTCTATGTTAGGTGTGTATATATTTTAATTGTTATAACTGCTTGTTGGATTAATCCTTTATCATTATGTTGTGTCCTTTGTCTCTTGTTGCAGTCTTTGTTTTAAAGTTTATTTTGTATGATGTAAATATTGCTACCCCAACTTTCTTTTTGTTTTCATTTGTAAGGAATAAGTTTTTCCATCCCCTCATTTTCTATTTGTGTGTGTCTCTATGTCTGACGTAAGTCTCTTGTAGGCAGCATATATTTGGATCTTGTTTTTCTATCCATTTTATCCACTCTATGTCTTTTGATTGTAACATTTATTCTCTACTAAATGACTTTACATTTAAGTATTTATTTATAGGTAGGTACTTACTGCCATTTTGTTAATTGCTTTTGTGTTCTTTTTTCCCTTTCTTCCTTTGCTCTCTTTTCTTGTGATTTAATGACTATCTTTAGTGTTATATTTAGATTCCTTTTTTTTTTTTAATGTGTGTGTATCTGTTATAAGTTCTTGTTTTGTGGTTACCAGAGGTTCATATATGACAACATATATATATATATATATATAATATATATATGTATATATGAATGTAACAGATATATATCTATATTCATATGTATATAAATTTTTAAGTTGCTGATCTCTTAAGTTTGAATGCCTTCTGACAATCCTGCATTTTTCTCCCTCTCCACCATTTAATGTTTTTGATGTCATATTTTGCATCACTTTGTTTTGTGTATCCCTTAACTATTTATTGTGGAAACAAATGATTTTACTACTTTTGTCTTTTAACCTTCTTACTAGTTTTATAAGTGGTTGATCTACTTCTATAAAGGCAGTGTATTTGCCTTTACTAATGAGAGTTTTTCTTTCACAATTTTCATATTTGTAGTTGTGGACTTTTCCCCTTAGAAAAGTCCTTTTAACATTTCTTGTAAAGCCAGTTTAGTGTTGCTGAACTCTTTTAGCTTTTGTTTATCAGTAAAGTTCTTTATTTCTTCTTCCAATCTGAATGATAGCCTTGTAGTTTTTTTTTCCTTTAATCTCTTTAAATATACCATGCAACTCCCTTCTGGCCTGCAAAGTTTCTGCTAAAAAGTAAACTGATAATGTTATGGGAATTCCTTTGCATGTAACTGATTGCTTTTCTCTCGCTGCTTTTAAGATGCTCTATCTTTAATTTTTGCCATTTTAATGGTGATGTTTCTTGGTGTGGATCTCTTTGAGTTCATCTTGTTTGGGACTCTCATTGCTTCCTGGACCTAGATGTCTGTTTCTCTCCTCATGTTAGGGAAGTTTTCAGCTATTATGTCTTCAAATATGTTCTCTGCTCCCTTTTCTCTCTCTTCTCCTTCTCAGACCCCTATAATGTGAATGTTAGTATGCTTGATGTTGTTTGAGAGATCTTTTAACGATCCTTACTTTTAAATTATTTCTTTTTTCTGTTCTGCTTCACTGATTTCTACTACTTTGTCTTCCTGTTCACAGATTTGTTCCTCTGTGTTATCTAAACTACTCTTGATTCCTTCTAGTGTATTTTTTCCAGTTATTTTATTCTTCAGCTTTGTTTTGTTGTTCTTTATACTTTCTCTTCATTAAACTTCTCAGTGTGTTCATCTGTTCTTCTCCTGAGTACATTAAGTACCTCTGTGTTCATTACCTTGATCCTGTTATTGGATAGATTGTTCATTGTTCATCTCAGCTTCACTTAGTTCTTCTTCTGTGGTTTTATCTTGGTCCTTCCTTTGGTACATATTCCTTTGTCACCTCATTTTGTCTAATTCTCTGTTTTTATTTCTATGTATTAGGTAGTTAGGTTATATTTCCTCATCTTGGAGTAGTGGCATTGTGTGGGAGGTGTACTTTGGGGCATAACAGCCCATTACCCTCTGTTTTCTGACACTCTCACTCAGAACATTCCCACACTCATCAGAGGTATGTACTCTAGGGGTGTACCCTATGTGGGCTGCATGGGCCCTTCTTTTGTTGTGGGGCTGACTACTGTGGGGGTGCTGGCAGGTGGGGCTGGCCCCCAGCCCTATTGGCTTCCAGACTCTGCTTCACTCACGCAGAGGCTGCCCGCCCATGGAGTCAGGTCCCTGGGCAGCTGTCTGTGGGGTCTAGGATGGCTGGTGCTGATTGCCTGGTGGGTGTGTAAGTCCCCAGCACTAATAGGCTAGAGGGAGGACTCCAAAGTGATACTTTCCAGCACCAGTGTCCTTGTGGCAGAATGAGCTCTGAAAGCCTTCTTAAGACAAAGCTTTCCTCTGGGAACTGGGTTTAGGGGTCAGAGCCTTCTTGAGAACCCATCAATGTGATTAGTGGAAATGCTCTGGCTGCCCTTGAATATCTCCAGACCCACTATTCTCTGTCATGTTCCATTTGGCAATGTGCCTAGATATAATGGCATTCTACAGGGTTGCTTTATAAATATATGCTGTGAAATATGCTTTAAAGAACATATTCTTAATATAGAGCTTTTGCATAGTAAATGTTCCCAGACCTCACCAGCTGTGGATAACAGTAAGGACACCTTTGCATTTAAAACTCAATATCCAGAGCTTTATACTCTCCACTTATATGACAGAAGGAACTCAGACCACGTTTTAACATTCCCCATATCTTTTGGTAGAACTATGAACTTGGGGTGCAGCTCATATGCTTTTACAGATCCTTCCAAGATTGCTGTCCCCTAACTCCAGGCTATTCTTAATGTTCCACCTGGGCTACTATTTGTACCCACACCATTCTTTGCTTGTCCTAAACCTGATAACCTTGAGCATTGGCTAACTCTGCCACTTGCCATTCTCTTGACCACCAGTTAATGCTGTACCTGCACTATTGCCCAGCCTGGACTGTCCATAAAGCTCTGCTGCTTGAACTCTGCCCCTACTGCCAAGCCCCTCACTGCTGAGCTATTATTCCCCTCCAGGATGCCATTTTACTTTTCTGCTCAACTGTGGGTAGAGCTCAGCACTCCAGGGAGATATTGGTGCATAATATATACTTACCCAAAGTTATTGGGAAATTTTTCCTCTGCTCTGCTCCTTCTTCTTGTTTTAGAATGATCCTGTACCACGTTGTTAGGTTGAAACATTGTGCAGAATATAGGAGGGCAGGTTTACTGATCTGCAACTTCCCCTGCTCTCTCCATGACGTACACATGATTGGTAAGAAGCACCGTGTTCATATGGTTCAGCCAACAACTACCATGTAGTACCCGGACCAGCACTGCAGCACTGCCCTTCTCTCTATGGCCCTGATTAGAATGTCTTTCTCAGGGATTCCTCATTCTTTCCTTAGAGTATTTCTTTTCTTGCTCCTCCCACATATAGCACACCAAGTTTTCATACATGACTATATTTGTGTGAACCTCCTTAATAGATATGTTTGAATTCTCTTCCCAGGAAGTCCTTCAACCTGCATGCCATTCAGCAGAGGAAAAGAAATTTGCATGAGGAGAGACCCGGAGGTATAAAAGAAGTATCTTAATTCCACTTTTGGTCTGACCTTGATGTCTGCCATACTATGATATTTTAGATGAAGTATCACATAAATTATTAGCCATTTATGGAAGTGTTTTGAGCTCTTAAAAGGCAGATCTTAGTCCTGACTGATTAAATGTCCTTTTAAGAGGAATGTCTTTTTTAATGATCATAGGATATCAGTCCTGGAAGGTATCTTTAAAGTTAACAAATCCTGGTATTAGTCCTTCCTTATTCTGAGCTGGAATGCAGTAATCCTGGGAAGGATGACTATGATTTCTTTTCTACCTGCCAGCTTTTCAAATACTTGTAGATAGTCCTCAGGCCCCTCAGGTTTTCTCTTTTCCTTACCAACACCCCCGTATAGGGTATGATTATTAGTTTCCTAGTACTGCCATAACAAATTGCCACAGGCTGAGTCACTTAAACAACAGAAATTTTTTTTCTGACAGTTCAGAAGCCTGGAAGTTCAAGATCAAGGTGCTGGCAGGGTTGGTTTTCTCTGAAGGCCATAAGGGAAAGACCTGTTGCAGGCCTCTCTCCTTGGCTTGCAGACAGGCCCCCTCTTACGGCCTCTTCACATGATGGTCCCTCTGTGCATGCATGCCCTTGACCCCTGGTGTCTCTTCCTCTTCCTTTAAGGACTCCAGTCCTATTCATTAAGGTCCCACCCTAATGGTGCTGTTTTAACTTAATCACTTCTTTAAAGACCTGATCTTCAAATGGGGTTACATTCTGAGATACTAGGGTTAGGATTCCAACATATGAATTTTGAGAGCCCAATTAAGCCCATAATAGTATGGTTATAGTCTCCTTGCTGTTTTTTTGTTTACTCTCTGAGGATGCTCCAGTGAACTTTCTTGGGCAGGATACCTTGGTGAACAAGGATAGGTAATCTTGGTTATAGGTTTATTTGAAAAATTGTTGGTAGCTATTTACATTTGCTCTCAATGTGAGCGTTTCTTTTCATCCTTTCTTGATCTTCCTTTTCCTTCTCTTTTCTCTCTCTCCTTTCTTTGTTTTTCTTGTGTGTGTGTGCTTCCCTAACTGTCACTTGGGCCTGATGGTGGGTCTCTCTTATTTGATACCCAGTGGAGATCACTTGGAGGCTCTAGCTTTTCAATTCAACCTCTATTTCTTGAGCACTATTTTTTCTACTCACTGTGTTAGTCATGAGGGACATAGGAATGACTAAGCAACAGCTCTGCCCTCAGAGCTCATAAATTATGGGACAATGCACATATAAATGTTTATAATGCAATGTGTTAAGTGGAGTAATAGAAGTCTGAGAAAATTACAGAGGTAGAACAGAGAAGGTAGCAGTGAATCTGGGCAGGCAGAGAAGACTTTACAAAGAAGCTGATTTTGGGTTTGGGTTTTGAAAGATGATTTGGAATTGGTCAGATGGATGCAGTGGGAACTATTTGATGTATTTCAAGAACAGCAGTATATATGGATATAAATCAAAGATGAGGAGTAGCAGAAGTGATGATATTGCAGAGAAAGGAAAGAGCCAGATCAGGCTTATGCCATGCTTTCACTGAAGGATTTTAAGCAGAGGAATATCCTAACCATGTTCTGTATTTGCAAGATAGCTCTTGTGATGAGGCAGACATGGGTGCAGAGGAAAACAGGGAGACCAGTTGAGACTCCATTGAAGTATTTTATTTTTTAATTGTTTAGACTTCTTTTATTATTTTTAATTTTTATGTTTTTATTGAAGTATAGTTAATTTATGATATTGTGTTAGTTTCAGGTGTACAGCAAAGTGTGTGTGTGTGTGTATGTATATATTCTTTTTCAGATTCTTTTCCGTTATAGGTTATTACAAGATATTGAATATAGTTCCCTATGCTATACAGGAGGTCCTTTGTTTCTGTCTATTTTATATATGGTAATGTTTATCTGTCTTTGTCTGACTTGCTTCACTTAGTACGATGTTCTCTAGGTTCATCCATGTTGCTGCAAATGGCAATATTTCAGTCTTTCTTATGGCTGAGTAATGTTCCATTGTGTATATACATACTACAACTTCTTTATCTGTTGATGGACACTTAGTTTGCTTCCATGTCTTGGCTGTTGTAAACAGTGCTGCTATGAACATTGGGGTGCATGTACCTTTTTAAATTAGAGTTTCTGTCTTTTCCAGATATATGTCCTGGAGTGGAATTGCTGGATCATATGGTTACTCTATTTTTAGTTTTTTAAGGAACCTCCGTATTGTTTTCCATAGTGTTTGCATCAGTTAGCATTCCCACCAACAGTGTAGGAGGGTTCCATTTTCTCCACACCTTCTCCAGCATTTATTATTTGTAGACATTTTGATGATGGCCATTCTGACTGATGTGAGATGATACCTCATTGTAGTTTTGATTTACATTTCTCTAATAATTAGTAATGTTGAACATCTTTTTGTGTGCCTGTGGGCCACCTGTATGTCTTCTTTGGAGAAATGTCTATTTAGATCTCCTGCCCATTTTTTGATTGGGTTATTTTTTTGATATTGTGTTGTATGAGCTGTTTGTATATTTTGGAAAGCAAGCTCTTGTTGGTCACATCATTAGCAGATGTTTTCTCCCAGTCTGTAGGTTCTCTTTTCTTTTTGTTTATGGTTTTCTTTGCTGTGCAAAAGCTTATAAGTTTAATTAGGTTGCATTTGTTTATTTTTGTTTTTGTATCTTTTGCATTGGGAGAATGAACTAAGAAAACATTGCTCTGATTTATGTCAGAGAATGTCTGGCCTATGTTCTCTTCTAGTTTTATGGTATCATGTCTGATATTTAGGTCTTTAAACCATTTTGAATTTATTTTTGTATATGGTATGAGTGTGTGTTCTAATGTCACTGATTTACATGAGGCTGTCCAACTTTCCCAACACCCTTTGCTGAAGAGACTGTCTTTTCTGCATTGTATTTTTGTGCCTCCTTTGTTGAAGATTAATTGAACATAGGTGTGGTGGTTTATTTCTGGACTCTCTATTCTGTTCCATTTATCCATATGCCTGTTTTTGTGCCAATATCACACTGTTTTGCTTACTGTAGCTTTGTAACATTGTCTGAAGTCTGAGGGGGTTATGCTTCCAGCTTTGTTCTTTCTCTTCATGATTGCTTTGGCAATTATGGGTCTTTTTTGGTTCCATATAAAGTTTAGGATTATTTGTTCAAGTTCTGTGAAAAAGGTCCTGGGTAATTTGATAGGGATCGCATTAAATCTGTGGATTGCTTTGGGTAATATGGCCATTTTAACAATATTGATTCTTCCAATTCAAGAGCATGGGATATCTTTCCATTTCTTTGAATCATCTTCAGTTTCCTTTATTAATGCTTTGTAATTCTCAGCATATAAGTCTTTCACCTCCTTGGTGAGGTTTATTCCTAAGTATTTTATTTTTTTGGATGTGATTTTAAAAGGGATTTTTTTTTTTTTTTTTACTTTCTCTTTCTGATATTTCATTGTTAGTGTAAAGAAATGCAACAGATTTCTGTATGTTAGTCTTTTTTTCTGATACCTTGCTGAATTTATTTATCAGTTCCAATAGTTTTTTATGGAGTCTTTGGGATTTTCTATATACAGTATCATGTCATCTTCATGTAATGACAGTTTTACCTCTTTCCTTCCAATTTTGATATTTTATTTCTTTTTCTCATCTGATTACTATGGCTAGGACTTCCAACACTATGTTGCATAGAGGTGGTGAGAGTGGGCATCTTTATCTTGTTCCAGAATTTAACAGGAAGTCTTTCAGCTCTCACTGAGTGTTATGTTGGCTGTGGGTTTGTCATAGAAAGCCTTTATCATGCTGAGATACGTTCACTCTGTACTCACTTTGGCAAGAGTTTTTATTATGAATGGATGTTGAATTTTATCAAATGCTTTTTAGGCATCTATTGAAATGATCATGTGGTTATTGGCTTTTGTTGATGTGTTGTATCACATTGACTGATTTGCAAATGTTGAACCATCCTTGTGACTCTGGGATGAATTCAACTTGATCGTGGTGTATGATCTTTTTAATGGTTTTTTTTTGATTTGGTTTGCTAATTTTTGTTGAGGATTTTTGCATCCATATTCATCAAAAATCTTGGCCTGTAATTTTTTTTGGTAGTGTCTTTGCCTGGTTTTGGTATCAGGGTGATAGTGGCTTCATAGAATGACTTCGGGAGTGTTTCCTCCTCTTTAGTCTTTAGTCTTTTGGAAAAGTTTGAGAAGGACTGAGAATTGTTATAAGTTTTGTTTTGTTTTGTGTTTTGGTAGAATTCCCCACTGAAGCCATCTAGTCCTGGACTTTTGTTTGCAGGGAGTTTTTGTTTGTTTGTTTGTTTGTTTGTTCTACATATTCTATTTCACTTCTAGTGATTGGTGTGTTCAAATTATCTATTTCTTTTTGATTCAGTTTTGGTGGTCTGTATATTTCTAGAAAGTTGTCCATTTCTTCTAGGTTGTCCAATTTGTTGGCATATAATTGTTCATAGTATTCTCTTACGGTTTTTTGAATTTGTCCAGTATCAGTTGTTATTTCTCCTCTTTCATTTCTCATTTTGTTTATTTGGGTCCTCTCTGTTTTTCACTTGGTGAGCCTGGACAGAGGATTGTCAATTTTGCTTATCCTTTCAAAAAAACCAGCTATTGTGTTTTTTGGATTTTTTTTGTATTTTTAAAATCTCTATTTTATTTATTTCCCCTCTAATCTTTATTATCTCCTTCCTCTGCTGACTTTAGGTTTGTTTGTTCTTCTTTTTCTAATTCTTTCAGGTGGTGGGTTAGACTGTTTATTTTAGATTTTTCTTGTTTCTTAAAGAAGGCCTGTATTGCTATGAACTTCCCTCTTAGGACAGCTTTTGCTGCTGCCCATAGATTTTTGTACGGTTGTGTTTTCATTGTTACTTGTCTCAAGGTATTTTTAAATTTCCTCTTTGATTTCATCATTGACCCATTGGTTTTGTAGTAGCATGTTGTTTAGTCTCCATGTAGTCATTTTTTTTCTCATTTCTTTTTCTGTGGTTGATTCCTAGTTTCATGCAGTTGTGGTCAGAAAAGATGCTTGAAATAATTTCTATCCTCTTAAATTTAGTGAGACTTGTTTTGTGTCCTAGTATGTCATCTATCCTAGAGAATGTTCCATGTGCCCCTGTAAAGAATGTGTACTCTGGGTTTTTTGGGTGTAGTGTCCTGAAAATATAAATTAAATCTCATGGTTCTATTGTATCATTTAGGATCTCTGTTGCCTTATTGATTGTTTTTCTGGAAGATCTGTCCATTGATGTCAGTGGGGTATTAAATTTTCCTACTATTATTATATTCCCATCAGTTTCTTCCTTTATGTCTGTTAGTATTTGTTTTGTGTATTTAGGTGCTCCTATATTGGGTGCATATATGTTAACGAGTATAATATCTTCTTTTGTTGATCTTTTTATCATTATGCAGTGTCCTTCTTTATCTTTCTTTATGGCCTTGTTTTAAAGTCTATTTTGTCTGATATGAGTATTGCTACCCCAGCTTTCTTGTCATTTTCATTAGCATGAAATAGCTTCTAACATCTCCTCACGTTCAATCTATGTGTGTTCTTTGCCCTAAAGTGGGTGTCTTGTAGACAGCATATCGCAGGTTCTTGTTTTATTATTTAATCTGTCACTCTGTGTCTTTTGATTGGAGCATTTAGTCCATTGACATTTAAGGTAATTATGATAGGTATGTATTTACTGCCATTTTAAACCTTGTTTTCCAGTTGATTTTGTATTTTTTCTTTGTTCCTTTATTTCTATTTTTGTTTTTCATTTTCTAGTTTGATGGTTTTCTTTTGTATTATGCTTGAGTTTTCTTCTTTTGTTTTTTGTGAGTCTATTGTATGTTTTTGATTTGTGGTTACCCTGGTTTTCAAGTATGTTAACTCATTACTCTATCTACTTGCTTTAGACCGGTAGTCATATAAGCTCAAACACATTCTAAAAATCTACATTTTCTTACTCTCCTCCCCCATATTTTACGATTTTGATGTGCTATTTTAAATCTTCATGTTTATCCTTTTGCTGTTCATTACGGTTATAATAGCTTTCACAAAATTTTTTGGTTTTTTTTATTGTTGAATGTTGATTTACAATGTTGTGTTAGTTTCTGCTGTATACCAGGGTGATTCAGTTATACATATGTATACATTCTTTTTTTACATTCTTTTCCCTAATGGTTTGTCACAGGATATTGAATATAGTTCCCTGTGCTATACAGTAGGACCTTATTGTTTATTTATTCTGTATATAGTAGTTTGCATCTGCTAACCCCAAACTCCCAATCCATCTGTCCACCATGCACTTGGCAACCACAAGTCTGTTCTCTATGTCTGTGAGTCTGTTTCTTTTCTTTTTTTTTTTCTAGATAGGTTCATTTGTGTCATATTTTAGATTCCACATATAGGTGATACCATATTGTATTTTCTTTCTCTTTCTGACTTTCTTCACTTAGTATGATAAACTCTAATTCCATCCATGTTGCTGTAAGTGGCATTTATTTCATTCATTTTTATGGCTGAGTAATAGTCCACTGTATATACATACCACATTTTTTTTTATTCATTCATCTGTCGAGGGACATTTAGGTTGTTTCCATGTCTTGGCTATTATGAATAGTGCTGCTATGAACATAGGAATGCATGTATCTTTTTGAATTAATTTTGTCTGGGTATATGTCCAGGAGTTGTATTGCTGGATCATATGGCAGCTCTAATTTTAGTTTTCTGAGGGACCTCAATACAGTTTTCCACAGCTTCACCAACTTACATACCCATAAACAGTGTAAGAGGGTTCCCCTTTTCTCCATACCCTTCCAGCATTTATTATTTGTAGACTTTTAAATGATGGCCATTCTGACTGGTGTGATGTGGTACCTCATTGTAGTTTTTATTTGCATTTCTCTAATAATTACGAATATTGAGGACCTTTTCATGTGCCTATTGGCCATCTGTATGTTTTCTTTGGAGAAATGTCTTTTTAGCTATTCTGTCTATTTTTCGATTGGGCTGTGTTTTTGTTGTTGTTGTTGTTGTTGAGTTGTATGAGCTGTTTGTATATTTTGGAAATTAAGCCCTTGTCAGTTGTGTCATTTATAATTATTTTCTCTCAGTCTGTAGGTTGTCTTTTCATTTTGTTTATGGTTTCCTATGCCGTACAGAAGTTTGTAAGTTGGAATAGGTCCCATTGTGCTTTTATTTCTATTGCCTTGGGAAACTGACTTAAGAAATCATTGGTAGGATTTATGTCAGAGAATGTTTGCCTATGTTTTCTTCCAGGATTTTTATGGTGCCATGTCATATTTAAGTTGTTAAGCCATTTTGAGTTTATTTTTGTGTCTGGTGTGAGGGCCTGTTCTAACTTCAATGATTTACAAGCTGCTGTCCAACTTTCCCAACACCACTTGCTGAAGAGACTGTCTTTTTTCCATTGTATATTCTTGCCTCCTTTGTCAAAGATTAATTGACCATTGGTGTGTGGGTTTATTTCTGGGCTCTCAGTTCTGTTCCACTGATCCATATGTCTGTTTTTGTGCCAATACCATGCTGTTTTGATAACTGTAGGTTTGTAGTATTGTTTGAAGTTTGGGAGGATTTTGCCTGCCTCCTGCTTTATTCTTTTTCCTCAGGAATGCTTTGGCAATTCTGGGTCTTTTATGGGTCCATATAAATTTTAGGATTGTTTGTTCTAGTTTTGTGGAAAAGGTCATGGGTAATTTGATAGGGATCACATTAAATCTGTAGATTGCTTTGGGTAGTGTGGCAATTTTAACAATATTAATTTTTCCAATCCAACACCATGGGATATGTTTTCATTTTTTTGAATCATCTTCAGTTTCCTTTGTTAATGGTTTATAGTTCTCTGCATTTAAGTCTTTCACCTCCTTGGTGATGTTTATTCCTAAGTATTTTATTTTTTTGGATGTGATTTTATAAGGGATTGTTTTTTTACATTCCCATTCTGGTATTTCAGTTTTAGCATAAAGAAATACAGCTGACCTCTGTATGTTAATGTTGTATTCTGTTACCTTGCTGAGTTTATCAGTTTTAGTAGTTTTTGTGTGCTTTAGGGTTTTCTATATATAGTATTTAATTTTTTTTAAGTCTGTATGCTGTAATTAAGAGATCTAAAGTACTTTTATGTATTTGCTTTTCCTATTGTGATTTTCCCTTTCTTATAGATTCTTGTTTTTTTTGTTTGTTGTTTTTTCTATTTAGAGAAGACCTTTCAATATTTCTTTTAGGATAGGTTTAGTATTCTTGTGTTCTTTTAGTTTTTGCTTGTCTGAGAAATTCTTTCTCTCTCCTTCTATTCTAAATAATAATCTTGCTTGGTGTAGTATCCTAGGTTGCAGGTTTTTCCCTTTCAGGACTTTGAATATATCTTGCCACTCCCTTCTGTCCTGCAAAGTTTCTGTAGATAAATCAGCAGGTAGCTTTATGGGAGTTCCCTTGTATTTTACTCCTTGTTTTTCTCTTGCTGCCGTTAGAATCCTCTCTTTATATTTAACTTTTGCCATTTTTTATTATAATATGTTTTTGTCTAGGTCTGTTTGTGTTCATCTTGTTTGGTACCCTCTGTACTTACTGTACCTGGATATCTGTTTCCTTTTTTAGGTTTGGGAAGTTTTCAGCCATAATTTCTTCAAATACATTTTCAGTCCACTTTTCTCTTTCTTCTTCGAGGATCCCTATTATGCTTAGATTGGCACACTTTATATTATCCCACAGGTCTCATCCATTGCTTTCATTTTTTTTCATTTGTCTTTCTTTCTGCTATTCTGATTGGGTGATTTCTATTATTCTATCTTCCAAATAACTTATTCGTTCTTCTGTATTATTTACTTTGCTATTTAATGCTTTAGCTCGGTTTTCAACTTGGCAGTTGAGTTGTCTAATTTTGATTGGCTCCTCTTTATAGTTTCTAGTTCTTTATTACAGTGATCTGCATTTCTATTGATAGCCTTTCTTAATTCCTTCAGCATTTTTATTACCTTCTTTTTGAACTTGGGGTCTGGAAGACTGGAGAGGTCTGTTTCATTGGTTGTTCTTTCAGGGGATTTCTCTTGTTCTTTTAATTGGAAGTAGTTCCTCTCTTTTTTCATTTTACTTATGTTTCTCTGATTTTATGAATTTAGGGGAAACAGTTATCTACTGTGGTCTTAAAGGGCTGTATTTATGTGGGGGCATTCCTGTGTAGCCTGCTTTGAGTCCAGTATTTTTGGTTTGAGGGCTCTTTTTGGTATGGATGCCTTCCATGTCTTTCCTCAGGGTGTGTTAGTCATTATCCCCTTGATAGGGGGTGAGATTGGTGTTGTGGTGACCAGAGCCTCCACTGGATGTCGGGCAGGGCCTTCTCTTTGCTCTGTGGTTGTCACAGCCCTGTTGGGGGCAGGGTCTGCTCCCCAGTTGTTGAAATAGAAGCCCCCTGATCTGTTTCTGAACTGCGGTGTGAGATGGGTGGGACTGGAGCACTGCTGCTGGGAAGGAGCCACAGTATATTACTCCCCAGGAGCTGTCCACTGGGATGTGCGCCATGTGACATCATCTGTCACCCATTTCGTGCACTCAGGAAATATACTGTTGTTGGCATTGCACTCGGCTGTTCTTCTGCTGTGGGGGCACCGGTAATTGGCTCAGCCAATTCAGCCCTGCTTCCACATGTGTGCATCTATAAAGCCTGCTGCTGCTGGCACTGAACCCACCTCAGCTGTGGGAGTGCGAGTAATCAACTTGGATGCCCCCCAGGCACTGTGCTTACAAAGCCGCTGATGTAGATCTGCTGAAGTCACACACCTGCTCAGAGTTGGCTCAGATTTCTGCCCTGCCTCTGTGTGTGGGCAACCGCTAAAGATTGTAGTGGTGGAGCTGCACCCACTGTGAGCACCCTGAGAATGAGACTTATATGGCAAGGCACTCCCCTCCCTTTGCCCTTGTTGACAGTGGGGCTCCTATTGAGGACCTGGGCTCCATCCTGTGCACACCCCCAGGTATGGCTCTACACTCCAGGCCCTTCAGACTGTCTCCAAGAAGCCAAGCCAAGTCCTATTCTGGGGTCTGTCAGCTGAAGCCTAAGTTTCAGCACCCAGTCCTGCCCACAGCAGCAGGTGCTCATCTCAGGCTGGGAAGTGCACCGAGGTGGCCAGGACTATTTGTGCTGGTCTCTCTCTATTCTGCTTGCTGCAAGTTGGCTGCTGCACTCTCCTCTGAGCCTCTGAAGCTCCCTGTCTGTCCTGGCTGATCTCCCAGCTGGTGAAAGGTGTTTCCAGGTGAGGAAAGCTTTCTTCTTCCACAACTCCCTCCGAGGGTTGCAGGATTTGTCCAGATTCTTTTTTTTTTTTTTCCCTTTCGTCCTACTGGTTATGTGTTAATCTTTCTTGCAGCTTTGGTTGTATGAGATCTTCTGCCATCATTCCATTGGTATTCTGTGAAAATTGTCCCACATGTAGGTGTATTTCTTATGTATTTGTGGGAGGAGGTGACCTCCACATCCTTCTATTCCACCATCTTCATCTCTGCCTCTCCATTGCAGTATTTTAGATAAGGGATAATGAGAAGATAAATGAAAACCATGACAGTGGGACTTGAGAGAGAGGGACATACTTGAAGACTCTTTAAGAAGTAATTTTGGAGACACTTAATATGGGGCAGTGATGGGGAGCAATTTGGGTTCATGACTTGAGTCCTAGGAGTGTGGTGGTACCATGAACTGAGCATGGGAGATAGAGGAGGAGCATCTTTAGGGACGATGATGAATTCTTTTTTACACATGTGGACCATAGGTCTCTGCAGGAATCCAGTGGAGATAGCCAGCGGCAGTGGAATGAGAGAGTAAGGCTTGTGTGTCTCTTTGATTTCTCAGCTCTGACTTACTTTCCTGAAGGTGCTAATTCTAGGAAAGCGTCTTCCTGAAATTAATTCTGTAATGCCTAAATAATAAAGCTATTTTCACATGGTTTAACAGTTTATTTGGTGCTGAGTTTATTTGTATTTGTAACTCGACATACTTACAGGTAGTTATACACCATAAAATTATTGTCTTGGGAAATGGAATGTTCCCCAGTAGTTAAAACTTATTTTAAAAAAACAAACAGCACTCATTAGTTTCTATAGTTGCCTCTTTCAGGTTCTTACTGTTCTGTGGATGCGTTTCTCAGCACTTTGATGAAATACTAGCTCAACTTATCCCTGTACATCCTTTTAATGCACACAAGCAGCATTCTATATTCTTCCCTTGATGTTTCCAGGAAGATTATAGTCATTCTTGCTGGTATCCTAACTACTAGAGCTAATCTATGGATTTTAGTAACAGTCCTTTATGTATACACTTTGCAAGATTATTTTACCTCTGGGGAGAAAAACTTTTACGTGATTTTTATCTTTTTCAAAAGATTCCATGCTATATTATAGAACATACCTGTACTCTTATTTGATAATACTGGAATAACAAAGCAAATTATTTTTTTCTAGTAGCATTAGTATTACAAGAAGATGTGTAGCATCAATCTTTTACACTATTTGTATGTGCTGTGCCCTGTCTTATCTTCACACTGGCCTTGTGTAAGGGAATCAGTACCATTCCCATTTGGAAATTGAACCAAAGTAAAATGGTTGAGTTTTATTCAAGGACATAGTGCAAATTTGTGTTGAAACAAAGTCCAGACTACAGTTTCTTTGTCTTCCCAATTCTATGTTTATCTACTTGTTTTAAACTCCTCTATCATTTTTGCTTATTTTTAACCCAAGAGAATGATATCTTACTCTTTAAATCTAGACCTGGGAATTCTGACAGCATGGAGATGTACTGCTAATTGAAATATCATTTGGGGGCTCTTATTAAACATCATGGTACTCCTGAATGCTAATATCCAATTTTAGACTTATATGTTAGCTTATACTTGAACATCCTTACTAATTTTTTAAAATACTCCCTTCTCTTTTCACATAAGATCTCAAAGAATTTGGAGATTAATAAAATAAAATAAAATAAAATTCTCTCTCTTGGCTTTGAATTTCTTTTAAAATATTTTTAAAAACTCAAATGATTCTACTGTTTTGTTTAAAAATTAGTCAGACCTGAACTTTTATCTTGGGTACATCTAAGTTGTTTGTTTGATGGACTCCGTAATCTGAAATCCATACATGCTTGGAACGTATGAATTTCATAAAGTGGAGATTTTAATGAGAAAAAATAAAATGTTTTAGGCATAAAAATATGTATAATTTATTTAATTTTATTTTTATAAAAAAAGTATAGGTTTAGTCATTTGATCAAATAAAAATCACTGATAAATTCTATTCAAGCCAAAGGGACTGCTGAATTTAACAAACTAAACTAGTCTCTAATTGAGAATATCCACAGAGAGCTTCATATTTTGGCTGTAGGTTTACACAGCTGAAAAGAGTACTCCATTCTAATTCCAACAGCCTGTGAATTACAGTGGACTTTTGCACAGTGAGACGTACCCAGATCACCGTGTGTAGTTTGGCCACTGAGCTGGACATTGCAGGATAGTTCTAAGATTCATCTCCAACCTCACAGGGATGAAGAGCAAGGTTCACCTTCTGCTCTGTCAGCCCCCCTTGACATTGAACCAGATGTCTGGTCATTCAGATGCATCCAAAGACATCTAAGCAAACAAAGTGAGCTCCTGTGAATATCTGGGAATATCTTTGGAAACTGTGAGGTTATTGAGCCCATACATCTTCAGTTTATCAAAATCCATTATGCACTCAGTGCCAAGCAGTTCAGCAGTGGGAAATGAGTGCAGACTCCATATTCCATTTTCTGCTCTATGAACACATCTCATTTAAGTATGAACACCTGTTCTTCCATGAACAAGTAAGTAGTGCTCTCATTTCTTTTTCTATGATTTTAAGTTCAGTGTGCTTAGATATTTTTGCAACACCAGGGAGAATACACAATCTTGTGGGTTGTTGATTTCCATGAAGCTGGTCTGTCAGAGTCCTTTAATTTCAAAAAAAAGATGATCTTTGGAAGCAGTTATGTGACTGATTTCAACAAGTTTCCATCACTTTACTAGTTTAATTAAAGCAAATTGTTTTAAAGTCTTCCACTAACTGGGATGGCTCAGGGTAGGAACATGAAGAAAAATCATAATTTTAGTTTTTCTCCAGCCCATTATGTAACAAAATTGATTGGTTTCAAAGTCAGAACACATTTTTTTCCCCTAATGAATGTTGCCACCAAAACAGTCATAGTTTATATAAAACTCTGTTTCAGACATCTAATGAGTGTCATTGTTTATTGTGTCTGGGTAGCATTTATGGTGCTAGATACAGAAGAATGACTGAACCTGGAAGTTCCTGTAGGGTAGGGGATATATCTTATATCTACTTTGTTTAGGAATGAACTTCCTTGGCTCCAAGTTTAATTACAGTTATGGGCCTTCACCTCCTTCACTTCCTGTTGCCTATAAGTGACTAGAGGCTTGATTGAATCATCTGCAAATGCCTGGATCTGAGGAAGCTCCCCTGTAAGGTGAGAAGAGTAAAAGGTATCCTAGAGTGACCAGCATCTTTTTCCCTGAAATAATTGCTTGCATTCTGCAACAGAAAAAGGAAATGGGCTGGGGCAGACTTGGAGGGACTTTCATATTGAGGACAGGAACAAAGAGAGGTGTAAAGAGTAAATGCTCCTGGGTAGGTGAGGTGGCAGACGGACCCCTGGGGGAAGCCAGCAGTCTGGGAAACGGGCATCCGGGTGAGCCCAAGGAGATGAAAAGTTGAGAGCCCAGGCCAGCTCTACCAAGTAGCCCTTGAATCAGTTGAGGCCTATTAGGGATGGTGCCCAGACTCCCACACTGCCCTAAGAATCACTGTGGCTTGGAAGGGGACCTGCACTGCTGTCAGTGCCAGGGGCTTGGCCACAGTGGCTTAGACAAAGACTGGTAGTAAAGGAGCCTGCTAACCTCAAAGGAAGTGCTTGAGTCTGGCACTAGCACTGCAACATAGGAGAAAGTAGGGTTGGTCTCCTGAGCAACCTGGACATGGAAAGAGAAGAGAAGGACAGAAAGGGAAGACAGATTTCCTACTCAGCGGGTAAATGGAGGTAGAGGTGAGTTTTAATTTGGAAAGTAAAAGAATATAACCTAGTTTTATCCATAGCTAAGTTAGCAAAGCCAATCATGTCAGTTACATGTGGCAAATCAGAACATTTGCCTCTGCTTAATCACTACCAATAATATCAGTGTTATTAATAGTAGTAATGATAAATATTATTTTTAGTATTAATAATTCTATACCTATTATGTGGCCAGACTCTATTATAGATGCTTACAGATGCTTTCCTCAATTCTTATAACTCTGCATGGTAGATATCATGATTCTTGTTCTTCGGAGGCTTGGGTGCTGGGAGAAATTAACCAAAGCCACCCAACTAAATAAATGAATGCTCCACAATTCAAACCCAGGCCAGTCCAATTCTATAGCATTTCCTGGATTTTTCTGGCAGCCATCTTACTTGCTTTTTCTAATGCATCACGTTGGATCAATACAATATTTACCACAGACGAAAATTATCTTCATGGGCAGATTTTGAGCTATAGCCTCAAATAAACTTTGTCATCTCTTTACTATGCTGGCAGTTTTGCTTTGGGAAAGAAACTGAAATTTCATGTGTCTGTTCTCACCCCTTTGCCTCTGGACAGCAGCTTGTTGTGATTGTGCAGCAGCTGCTCTAAGTGCTGGCTGGGGATTCCAGCAGGAACAGTGCCTGTTCACTGGGGCAAGGTGTGTGGGGGTAGAGAGCTTCTACAAACCCATAAGAAAAGGCAACTCAATAGAATAATGGGCCAAAACGTGAGAAGACACAATTCAGAGACCCACAAATACAAATAAATACTTAAAATGTTGTTCAGACTCAAAAGTGTTCAGGACCATGCAAATTAAAGCAACATCATGATTTGTTTTGTGTTTATCAGCTTATCAATAGTAAAAAATGACGGATGCCATCTAAGGTCAGTAAGGAGCAAGAAAACAGCACTGTTTGGGAGAATATAGGTAGACTTAGCTTCTTTAGAAGTCAGCTAGGCATTACCTACCAAATTTTAAATGCCTGTATAAGCAATCCCACTTATAGAAGTAAATCTTTAGGAAATACTGATATACATTTTAAGGATATGTATTGTGGCATTGTTTAAAATAGCAAATAAACAAACAATCTAAATATCAATTTCCAGAGAGATTGTTAATCAATTTGTAGCCTAATCAGTCTAGTCTGGTGGTGAAGGCCATGGGCTTTGGAACTAGACTGCCTGAGTTTGAATCCTAGTGCCACCTCTTAACTGGCTCTATGACCTTGAGCAACTTATTTATCATGTCTATGTCTCAGTTTTCTCATCTGTAAAGGGGGTAATAAATAGTACCTATTTATGGTACTAATGGGGTACCATTAGTGATTGCGTTCAGACAGCTACAGCACTTAAAGTCTGACACATAGTAAGCATTATAGAAATGGTTTATTTTATATGCCTCTAAAGTACTTGAATTTTATTTACTGTAAACTTGTATTAATTTTGTGCTGAAAAAGTAAGGATATCATACATATCTGGTCAGCATATTATGAGCATATTGTGTAGAGCTTGTATGTTTATTAGATATTGAGCTAATTATAATACTGTAAAGGTTATCGAGTAGTTCCAGGCATAGCTTAAAAATTGCTGTGTTTAAAATTTAGTTAAGTTAGAGCCTACTAAAAATGCCTAAAATCAGTCAATCACTATGAAAGCTCAACCATTTGGGTATGTGAGTTGTTCTGGAACTCAGAATACTTTGGCTAAGTGAAAAGACCTTATTATGAAAATAACAGATTTTCATTTCTTCTCTAATTTTATAACCCTTGGCAATACAATCTTTGTTTTGCTGTGAAACATTTGAAAAGGAAATGAGTGTACACACCAAGTTTTATTTTCTAAAATAAGTGCATTTAAATGTTGCCTAGAGAGTCTAGTATGCTGCAACATCAGGATATCACCTGGAAGGGAGATGGTAGGGGAGTGTGGGAGAGGGGCTTGCTAGAGATCTCTAGACTTAAGCATGGGTGCCTAAATCACAGACATGTGAGGCAACAGCTTTAAAATTCTCTGAAAGAGGATATTTTGGGAAGGTCTTTCTTTGGGGATGCTTTGGAGCCTGGCTCGGTCAGTACTTGTGATGTCCACAGACGCATACCACCTGGTGGGCCCTGGAGGTAACTTCAGTGAGTGGCCATAGGACACAGTTCTGTTCCAACTTGGATTGTCCCCCATCATCACACAGTGTGGAGGAAGTCAAGTTAATGAAGATCATATTTCTGTATTCAAAATTCTGCTGGTTCCTTTCTCCAGTGATAAGAGATGAATGGGGCAGTTGCCAGATGACTGTATTTAGTTAAGAAAGGACGTTGTTACAGAATTTAGTTAAGAAAGGACGTTGTTACAGAAATTCTAATATGACTACTTTTATTCTTTTAGAAAGAGCAAAGGAATTCTTTGCTATGAAAACCATAAAGGGTTTTCTTCTTACTTGCCTTTAAAAGTTTGAGAAATTTAAGCAGTACAGAAAAAGGTGCACAGAATCCTATAACCATACCCACAGAATATCCACAATTGAGAAGTGTTAACATTTTGTAATACTGAACACAGTCATTATTTTTAACTAAAAGAAAGAAAACATTCCGTGTGTGGTATTGGCACAAAGACAGATATGTAGATCAGTGGAACAGAATTGAGGGTCCAGAATTAATCTTCAACAAAGGAGGCAAGAATATACAATGGAGAAAAAGCAGTTTCATCAGCAAGTGGTGTTGGGAAAACTGCATAGTCTCATGTAAATCAATGATGTTAGAACACTCCCTCATACCGTATACAAAAATAAACTCAAAATTGTTTAAAGGCCTAAATATCAGACATGATACTATAAAACCCACAGAACAGAACTTAGGCAAAACATTCTCTAAAATAAATCGTACCAATATTTTCTTAGCTCAGTGTCTGAAGACAAAAGAAATAAAAGGAAAAATAAACAAATGGGACCTAATTAAACTTACAAGCTTTTGCACAGCAAAGGAAACCATAAACAAACAAACAAAAAAACCTACAGACTGGGAGAAAACATCTGCTAATGATGTGACAGACAAAAGCTTAATTCCCAAAATATACAAACAGCTCATACAGCTCAATATCAAAAAAATAACCCAATCAAAAAATGGACAGAAGCTCTAAATAGACATTTCTCCAAAGAAGACATACAGATGGCCAACAGGCACATGAAAAGATGCTCAACATCACTAATTATTAGAGAAATGTAAATCAAAACTACAATGAGGTATCACCTCACATCAGTCAGAATGGCCATCATCAAAAAAGTCTATGAATAAGAAATAATAAAAGAATTGAGGAACAGACCAAGAAGATACAGAAATATTTAATAAAAAGATAGAGGATTTAAAGAACAAACAAAGAGAGATGAACAATACAATAACTGAAATGAAAAATACACTAGAAGGAATCAATAGTGGAATAAATGAGGCAGAAGAGGAATAAGTGAGCTGGAAGACAGACTGGTGGAAATCACTGCCGCTGAACAGAATAAAGAAAAAAGAACGAAAAGAAATGAGGATAGTCTAAGAGATCTCTGTGACCACATTAAATGCACCAACATTCACATTATAGGGGTCCCAGAAGGAGAAGAGAGAGAAAAAACACCTGAGAAAATATATGAAGAGCTAATAGCTGAAAACTTACCTAACACTGGAAAGGAAATACTCAAGTCCAGGAAGCTCAGAGTCCCATACAGGATAAACCCAAGGAGGAACATGCCAAGGCACATATTAATCAAATTGACAAAAATTAAAGACAGAGAAATTATTAAAAGCAATATGGGAAAAGCAACAAATAACATACAAGGGAATCCCCATAAGGTTTTCAGCTGATTTCTCAGCAGAAACTCTGCAGGCCATAAGGGAGTGGCATGATGTTCTTAAAGTGTAGAAAGGGGAAAACCTACAACCAAGAACACTCTACCCAGCAAGGTTCTTGTTCAGATTCGATGGAGAAATCAAAAGCTTTAAAGACAAGCAAAAGCTAAGAGAATTCAGCACAACCAAACCAGCTTTACAACAAATGCTAAAGGAAATTCTCTAGGCAGAAAAGAAAAAGCCACAACTAGAAACAAGAAAATTATGAATGCGAAAGCTCACCAGTAAAGACAAACATACAGGTAAGGCAGGAAATCACCTACACACAAATTTGATACAAAACCAACATTCATGAGAAGAGGAGAGTACAAATGCATGACATTGGAAATGCATTTGAAATTAAGAGACCAGCAACTTGAAACAATTTTGTATAAATATAGACTTCTATATCAAAACATCATGGTAACTGATAACCAAAAATCTGCAACAGATACACACACAAAAAAGAAAAATACAAATACAAATAAAACACTAGATATAATCGTTAAAATCACAAGAGAAGAGAACATAAGAGGAAGGGAAGAAGAAAAAAGACCTACAAAAACAAATCCAAACCAATTAGCAAAATGGCAATAAGAACATACATATCTATAATTACCTTAAATGTAAATGGAGTAAATGCTCCAACTGAAAGACATAGACTGGCTGAATGGATACCAAAAAAGACCCGTATACTATCTACAAGAGACCCAATGCAGATCTAGGGACACATACAGACTAAAAGTGAGGGGATGGAAAAAGGTATTCCATGCAAATGGAAATCAAAAGAAAGCTGAAGTAGCAATTCTCATATCAGACAAAATAGACTTTAAAATAAAACTGTTACAAGAGAGAAAGAAGGACTCTACATAATGATCAAGGGATCAATCCAAGAAGAAGATATGCCAATTGTAAATATATATGCACTCAACATAGGAGCACCTCAATATATAATGCAAATACTAACAGCCATAAAAGGAGAAATCGCCAGTAACACAATAATAGTGGGGGACTTTAACACCCCACTTACATCAATGGACAGATCATCCAGACAGAAAATCAATAAGGAAACACAGGCATTAAATGATGTATTAGACCAGAGGGACTTAATTGATATTTATAGAGCATTCCATCCAAAAGCAGCAGAATACACATTCTTTTCAAGTGCACATGGAACATTCAAGTGCACATGGAACATTGGTACAATTGCTGTGGAGAACAGTATGGAGGTTCCTTAAAAAAGTAAAAATAGAACTACCATATGATCCAGCAATCCCACTCCTGGGCATATATCTGGAGCAAACCATAATTTGAAAAGATACATGCACCCCAGTGTTCATTGCAGCACTATTTACAATAGCCAATATATGGAAACAACCTACATGTCTATTGACAGAAGAATGGATAAAGAAAATGTGGTACATTTATAAATGGAATATACTCAGCCATAGAAAAAAATGAAATAATGCCATTTGCAGCAACATGGATGGACCTAGAGATTATCATACTAAGTGAAGTAAGTCAGAGAAAGACAAATATTATATGATGTCACTTATATGTGGAATCTAAAAAAATGATATAAATGAACTTATTTACAAAACAGAAAGAGACTCACAGACATAGAAGACAAACTTATGGTTACCAAAGGGGAAAGGTGGGGGGGGAGGGGTAAATTAGGAGATTGGGATTTACATATACACCCTACTATATATAAAATAGATAATCAACAAGGACCTACTGTATAGCACAGGGAACTCTAGTCAATATTCTGTAATAACCTATATGGGAAAAGAATCTAAAAACGAATGGATATATGTATTTGTATAACCAAATTACTGTACACCTGAAACTAATACAACATTGTAAATCAACTATACTCCAATATAAAATAAAAAATTAAAATAATCCTTCATTCCTGTTTATGATTGAATAATATTTCCTTGAATGCATAGACCACATTTTGTTTTTCCATTCATCCATTGACAAACATTTGGGTTGTTTCTGCCTTTTGGCTATTGTGATAGTATTGCAATGAATATTAACTTACAGGTATTTGTTTGAATATCCATTTTCACTTCTTTTGAGTATATTCCTATGAGTGGAACTGCTTGGTTACATGATAGTTCTATGTTTAACTTTTTGAGGAACTGTCAAACTCTTTTTCCAAAGTGGCTGCACCATTTTACATTCCCATGAGC
This sequence comes from Eubalaena glacialis, assembly GCF_028564815.1. Taxonomy (NCBI): domain Eukaryota; kingdom Metazoa; phylum Chordata; class Mammalia; order Artiodactyla; family Balaenidae; genus Eubalaena; species Eubalaena glacialis. The sequence goes on from NC_083718.1 coordinate 29,975,423, forward strand.
AATATATGAGGGTTTCAGTTTCTCCATATTCTTGCCACATTTTTTTTTTCTATTATTTAAAAACTTTTTTTTTTATTATAGCTGTTCCCCTGAGTGTGCTTCCACAGTTTTTGGCCTACAAGAATAGAGTTGCTGTGAGAGACATGAGAAAGGCTGTGGGTTAAACAGGTTAGGATGGAATGATTATTGTTTAGTTTGGACAGGTTGAATTTGAGATGTCTCTTAGACATCCAAGTGACATTGTTGAGTAGACATTGGATAGAAAAGTCTGGAGTTAGAAAATGAGGTTTGGGCTGGAGATATAATTTGGGAGTCATTGGCATTTAATTGCTACTTAAAGCTATGGGAGTAGAATATAGACAGAGAAGAAAACCAAGGATTGAGCCCAAAGACACTCCAAAATTAAGAAGTTGGGTAGAAGAGGAGGAGCATAAAAGTAGGCAAAGAAGGAACAATCAGTGAGGTAGGCAGAAAATCAAGAGAGTTAGATGTACTAAAGGCCAGGTGAGAAAAGTTCGTAAAGGATGAGGATGATTAACTGTGTGAAAGGTTTCAAAGCTCAAGTATTCTTAGAACTGAGACTCGGGTATTAGATTTGGCAATGTGGAGTCATTGGCAACTTGAATGACAGCAGTGTCAGTAGAGTGGTGGGGAGTGGAGACAGTCAATATAGATAATGCTTCTCAAGTTTTGTTGTAGGAAGTAAAAAATGACACAATGGCTGGTGGGAAAAATGGGGAGAAGGGAAGGTCTTTTTTCTTTCTTTTTAAGGTAAGAGAGATAATAGGATTTTGTATGCTGATGGAAGTGAGTCAGTATACAGCAAAAAATTGATTTTTTAAAGAAGAAGGGGTAATTACTTAAGAGATGTCCATCGACCTGAGGGGCTGGGATATAGTGTACAAACAGAGGGAGTTTAGATAGCAGCATGGCTAGTTCATCCTTGGTAATAGGTGGGAAGGCAGGTTCCATGTATTCAGATAAAGGAAGGTGGGAAAATAAGGCAGTGGGATCTGTGGAAGTGAAGTGAGAACAAAGGTAATAAGCTGAGAGTGGGAATAAGGAAAAAGATGTTGTTAATTTGGAGAGAGATAAGAAAATGTTAAATAGCCTATTGGGATGGTGGATGAATAAATGGACTAGAGATGAGAACGATATCTTGTGAATGTTTGGGATCCACTTGTGATGCAGGCATGAATTTGAAGTTAGTGTTTCTCTGGCCATGCTGGCTACACAGGTGCAGGAGTGGAGAGTGGATGAGAGCTGGAGGACCAGCGAGCATAACAAAGCAGGAGAAGGGCAAGGGAATAGAGAGTGATTTTACTGATTGGTTTTGATTTTAAGCTGGATATGCATGAAAGAGAAGACATCGAGGGCTTAGGTATAGTGACACAGTACTATGATCAGTGGATTGCTGATCCTAGGAGGTGTAAAAAATCATTGAAATCGAAAGTGAGAGGAAAAGATAGAGGCTTGTGGGCAGAGTGGGATGCATTAAATTGAGATTATGAAGCGTTTGCAGATAGTGGTAATGACATGGGAGTGAATGGCTGAGGCAGAAGATTATTGAAAGGGGTGGTTCAAGGAAATGAGACACCAGAGTACTGGAAAGATCATTCACATATATGTTTACTTTTTCAAGATTAAGACACAAGTAGTGATGGAGATGTTCCATCACAGTGAGAAAGAAGGAGAAGAGAACTGACCTGGGGGTCCATAGATAATGGTGACACTTAGTATTGAGTGATCTAGTCTGATGACATGAGATTCAAAGCTGGGGTGTTTTGGGGGGAGAAGAGAGAGAGAATAAATGGTCTCAAAGTGGCAGTGAGGAGCAGGGAGGATATCTACTTCCATCTCCTTATCCAGTGGTATGAGGACAAAGGGAGAAATACAACTTCCCATTGAAAGGACTGGAGGGAAAGCAGTGGTCCCAGGAAAGCCAAGTTTCTGTTGAGGCAAGGAGGTGAGGAAAAGGTTGAGGAATAGATAATATGATAATATAATACAGGAAATATTGTATAGTAGACAATATGGATATTATAGTAAGCAATATAATGCATAAACTATAGTGTTGTTTTGTGTATATACAGCTTTTTAAAAAGGCAGGATAGTATTCAAAATCAAATTTTTCTTACATGATTGCAGTTGCCTTCCTTATGATCCTTGGTATTTCTGTGGTGTCTGTTGTAATGTCTTCTTTTTCATTTCTGGTTTTATTGATTTGGGCCCTCTCCCTTTTTTTCTTGATGAGTCAGGCTAAAAGTTTATCAATTTTATCTTTTCAAAGATCTAGCTTTTAGTTTCATTGATATTTTCTACTGTTTTTAAGTCTATTTCATTTATTTCTGCTCTGATCTTTATGTTTTCTTTCCTTCTACTAACTTTGGGTTTTGTTTGTTCTTCTTTCTGTAGTTGCTTAGGTGTAAGTTTATGTTGTTTATTCGAGATTTTTCTTGTTTCCTGAGGTAAGTTTGTATCACTATAAACTTTACTCTTAGAACTGCTTTTGCTGCATTCCATAGGCTTTGGATCATCGTTTTTCATTTTCATTTGTCTCTAGGTAGTTTTTGATTTCCTCTTTGATTTCTTCAGTGATGCATTTGTTGTTTAGTAACATATTGTTTAGCCTCCACGTGTTTGTGTTTTTTGCAGTTTTTATTTTCTTGTAGTTGTTTTCTGATCTCCTAGCATTGTGGTCGGAAAAGATGCTTGATATGATTTCAGTTTTCTTAAATTTACTGAGGCTTGTTCTGTGGCTAGCATGTCATCTATCTTGGAGAATGTTCCATGTGCACTTGTAGAATGTTCCAATATCTTGGAGAATATTCTGTTGCTTTTAGATGAAATGCTCTCTCTATATATCAGTTAAGTACATTCGGTCTAATGTGTTATTTAAGGTCTGTGTTTCCTTATTGATTTTCTGTTTGGATGGTCTGTCCATTGACGTAAGTGGGGTGTTAAAATCCCCTACTATTATTGTGTTACTGTTGATTTCTCCTTTTCTGTCTGTTAATATTTGTCTTATATCAATATATTGAAGTGCTCCTATGTTGGGTGCAAGATATTAGTATATCTTCTTCTTGGATTAACCTCTTGATCATTATTGTAGTGTCCTTCTTTGTCTCTTAAGTCTATTTTGTCTTATATAAGTAAGTATTGTTACTCTGGTTTTCATTTGATTTCCATTTGCATGGACTACCTTTTTCTGTCCCCTTACTTTCAGTCTGTATGTGTTTCTAGATCTGAAGTGAGTTTCTTGTAGGCAGCATATATATGGGTCTTGTTTTGGTATCCATACAGCCAGTCTGTGACTTTTGGTTGGAACATTTAGTCCATTTATATTTAAGGTAACTCTCGATATGTATGTTCTTATTGCCATTTTGTTAATTGTTTTGGATTTGTTTTTTACATCTTTTTGTCCCCTCCTTTTGTTCTTTTGTGATTTGATGACTGTCTTTGGCTATGTTTTGATTTCTTTTTCTTTTTTGTGTGTAAAACTATAATAGATTTTTGGTTTGCAGTTACCATGAGGTTTTTTTATATAACAGTGTATATATACATACACACACACATACATACATATATATATATTCTTTCATGTTGCTGATCTCTTAATTTCAAATGCATTTTTAGAAACCCTGCATTTGTACTCTCCTTCCCTCACAACTACTGTTTTTGATATCATATTTTACATCTAATTGTTTTGTATATTTCTTAACTGCTTATTGTGGATGCAGATTATTTTAGTACTTTTGTCTTTTAACCTCTCTACTAGCTTTGTGTGTGGATGATTTCCTACCTTTACTATATGTTTGCCTTAACCAGTGATCTTTTTCATTTCATAATTTTCTTGTTTCTAGTTGTGGCCTTTTCTTTTTCACCTAGAGAAGTCCCTTTAGCATTTGTTGTAAAGCTGGTTTGGTGGTGCTAAATTCTTTTAGCTTTGGCTTGTCTGTAAAGCTTTTGATTTCTCTATCAAATCTTAATGAGAGCCTTGCTGGGTAGAATATTCTTGGTTGTAGGTTTTCCCCTTTCATCACTTTAAATATATTGTGCTACTCCCTTCTGGTCTGCTGAGTTTCTGCTGAAAAATCAGCTTGATAGCCTATGGGAGTTCCCTTGTACAATATTTGTTGCTTTTCCCTTCCTGCTTTTGAGATTCTCTCTTTATCTTTAATTACTGTCATTTTCATTACATTAGTATGTATGTTTCCACCCAGTTTGTTGTTTGGTCAGAGGCATCTCAGCTTTGGCACCTACAGGCTGTTGGGTGGGCCAAGTCTTGGTGCCAAGATGTCAGCCTCCAGGAGAGCTCATGCAGATGAATGTTCCCCAGTATATCTGCCACCAGTGTTTGTGTCCCCAGGGTGAGCCACAGCTGCCCCCTACTTCCCCAGGAGACCCTCCAAGACCAGCAGGTAGGTCTGTCGCAGGCTCCTATCAAATTACTGCTTTTTCCCTGCGTCCTGGTGCGTTGAGATTTTGTTTGCACCCTTTAAGAGTGTGAAGTTTCTATTTCCCCCAGTCCTGTGGGGCTCCTGCAATTAAGCCCTGCTGGCTTTCAAAGCCGGATACTGTGGAGACTCATCTTTCCAGTGCTGGGCTCCAGTGCTGGGGAGCCTGACATGGGGCTCAGAACTCTAACTCCTGTGGGAAAATCTCTGCAGTATAATCGTTCTCCTGTTTGTGGGTTGCTCACCCACAGGGTATGGGATTTGATTATATCTTGAGTCCATCCTTCCTACTCATTTTGTTGCGGTTCCTCTTTATATCTTTGGTTGTAGAAGATCTTTTCTGGTGCATTCCAGTCTTTTTCATTGATGGTTATTCTGCAGACAGTTGTGATTTTGATGTGCTGTGAGAGGAGGTGAGCTCAGGGTCTTTCTACTCTGCTCTCTTGGTCACCTTCTCCCTGTAGTTCTCTTCCTACACATATGACCTATGACTTAGAGAGTCAACAGCTGCATACTAAAATAATCTCCAACAGAAAGCCAGCACGTAAAAGGCTTTGTTGAATAAATGAATATAAATATCATCATGTCAGTTTGAGATCAAAAGGAATATGGCAGAGGCTTAAAATTTCTAAAGGAATGTTCTGTTCCCTCGGAGGATTATGTTACTCCATTTAACAAATATTTATTGAGAAGTGAGTATCTGCTGCATCCTGGTATTGAACAGGACAGACAAGGTCCCATCTTTAACAGAGCTTAAATTTAAATGGGTACAACTCATGAGCATAAAACTAGATTTTTGGATGAAGAGACTTGTGCATGATTGAGATGTTTTTCCATTAGGTGCCCAAAGATTATTTAAAATTTTATTCAGAAGTGGGCTCATTTTTATTTACACATAATGAGACCTTTTAGCAGCCCCACCACAACTAAGGGACACAGGTTTTGTGTGTGTGTGTGTGTGTGTGTGTACACAAAGGAGAAAAGAATCACATATCTATCATCTCTCCCCTCTTCTTGCCCTCCTTCCCTCCATCAAATTTGAAAGCCTAGAGTGTTGAGTACAGAATTATTGAAAATTTTAAGTTTACCTTAACCTTCTTCTGTAATTTACTAATCCTTTTTCTATAGATGAAAGAATACCATTTGGATAAGTGAATGGAATACATTTATTTAAAGATACAGAAAGAATAAGCAAGAGTTTTCTAGGTATCTTTTATGGTGTTTCATTATAGATATGTCTTTTTTTTGCATTGCTAGAGACATTATTTTTTTCCCATTCAAATGCATATGCAGCAGAAATTAGAGAGGAAATACCTTGGATGCAGTGGCTAGTAGGGATTTGGTAAAGTGAAGGGCACAGGCTCCTCTGAGGGGACTGCAGTTCTTTGACTCCAGGTCTATGTTATATAGAGTGGGAATGCAGGACCAGAGGGGCCAGATCTTCTCATTTTTCAAATGAAATCAGAAAACTAGATTTTTAATGAGTTCCCATTTTTTTTAAATGTTGGAAACTGATTCTATCATGTTTACAGTGAAGCCAAGGAAAATATTCATTCTACAGGTAGGCAGTTTGAGATCTCTGATACAGACCATCACCAAACCAGTGATACCATTTATAATGTTTTGTGACTGCCGTGGTCACTTCAGACTGTAGTTCCAAAGATGCAGACTGACTTGTGGATTTGTACCCTCATTGTGCCGATGTCCCAGTCTTCCCCATTTTATATTTGCTCTGTTTAGGGCCCTCTAGGGCAGCACTGTCCAATAGAACGTTCTGCAATGATAGAAATGTTCAGTATGTGTGCTGTCTGATACAGGAGCCACTAGCCACGTGGGACTGTTGAGCACTGGGAATGAGGCTAGTGTGAATAAGAAACTGAATTTAAAATTTTATTTTATTTTAATTAATTTAAACTTAAACTTAAATAGCCATATGTGGCCAGTGGCTACCAAGCCATACCTCCTGGTCTCTGCACAACTCTCATCCTCACAGAAACCCAACTAAGAGTTACTGAATTGATTGACCCAAATCCAGATAAACCTTTGACTCACAAAGTGTGGTAAGGAGAGAAGGGAGCAAACCCACCCCAACAGTGGCGGCGCCAGGGCAAAATTTCATACACCTAAATGTGTGAAACATAAACCAAGCTAAGTAAAATGTATTCCTCTCACCTCAACATGTATTCCTTTGTGAGGGCCTAGAAGACCAGCTTCATAGAATGCTTGGACTCCTAGGGCTTCTGCCCTGGAGCGTAATGGTATGAGGAAAGCTAGCCCTTCTGTCCCCAGCCCCAGTCCACCCTGCATCACAAGTGGCCTGACCAAGCCTGGGTAGGGTGGAACTTTACAAAACCAGTGATCAAAGACTATATTTGGAACACTTCTGCTATTCCTATGGCATGTTCCACCTTTCCTCCCTTTTGGCTATAGCTGCATTTGACTTTAATACATTGTACGCAGCTTTGTGGAATTGCAATATAAAATGAAATCCTGTGTTGATTTGGGCATAGACCTTCCCTCTGAGACAAGCACTATGATCTGATTGATCCCTTTTGGAACCCCTTGTAAGCTCCTACCCCATCACCTACAAATTGAGGGATAATCACTCTTCTAAATGGGTTTGTCCCAAATTCTTTAGAGGTAAAGTATATCTGAACTTGGCTGCTGCTTTTAAAGAGTATTGAAGAGCTGAAACAAGGAATGGGTACAGATATGACTTTGGTCGAAGGTTAATAAGGAGAGTTCACCTCATTAAGCTACCTATTTACCATCTTCATTAAACTGCCTATTGCATCACTAAGTCATCTTCAGCACTATGCCTCAGAAGACTTTTCTTGGGGCGGTCATTTATGCCAAAAGAATCGGGGAGTGGAAGATACATTACAGATTGCTTTTAATCCATGTATAAATCAATCTAATGAGTTCTGTGTGATTAAAGTCAGTTAAAAAATCAGGTATCTTAATGCTTAGGATGTGTATATGGATTATCCTCATCTAAATAACATCTTACAAATGATTTATAAATTCTGGTATTAGGGTAATAAAAAAGAGTTGTACTGTATGCATGTTTGTGTGTGTGTGTGTGTGAAGAACTTGAGCAGGTTCAGTTGGAGGACAGCTTTGGAAACTTTAAGATCACATTCTTTTCTAGTTGGAGGCATTTATGCAGTGTTGTAGCTGGCATGTGGTAATGAAAGTTATTTTGTTACCACTCAGAGAAGACTGGAGAACTCTGCCCTTATTATGCTGCAGCTCCCTCCTGTGGTGAAAAGGGAGAACAGGACCATAACCTGTGACAGTTGAAGAAAAGAAATAGAACTGTAAAGGGTAAACTGAGAAGGCCTCCAGCCAGTTGTCCCTATAATTCAGGATTGTCTAGGAAACAGGCTCCATGTCTTTTACTAGGTAGCTTACACCCTGCAAAGGATTCTGATATATGATTGCTGCTACCCTCCCTGAGGGCACTCACATTTTATTGCTGTCACCTTAATTTTCTCCTTACTGTATCCACTTTTCATGGTTAGAAGCTATCTTGTATGATTTCATATCTCATAAATAATACCATAATTGAAATTAATGTAAATATGTTACTGCCGAAATGTGTTTTTCCCTATGTAACTGTTTTCATAATATAAATACTTGGCAATCTTTGGGTGGTTTTAAGAAGTGATGGTTTCTTTTTCTCAGGGCCTTGACCTAATTTTCCTCTGCCAACATCAATTTCAGTCTATTGAAACAGAGACCTCTGAAACATTATTAGAAACTGAAAGGCATCCCTAAATGCTCTATGATTCTTCGACTGAGTGGGTTTGCTTGAGATTAAATTTGAAAGCACCATCTTGCCCATGCTATTATTTCTAAGGGATTCTGTAATCACTGGTCCATGCTGAACTTTCCTTTAGCTCTGCCGCCTGAATGGGCTGCAGCTTTGGGGCTGGGCAAGGGTGGGTAGGTGAAGCTAAATTCATTCAATAACAGAGCAAAACATCGAGGCAATACAGGAAGATGGGACTTCGGGTTAAACCTGGAGATGGGAGAAACAGGGAAAGATAAGTGGTTCCCAACAGTTCTAGGTACTTTCGCCATAGGCATCTTTGCCGCAGACATTTTCACTGCATAACTAATTGGCAGTAAGGCAATTTTGCAGTAAAAAATAAAATAATGAAAAACAAAAGAAGGACATTAAAAAGGACCTAAGGAAACATGAGAAATAAAAAGTAAAATTAAAAAGACTTTATTCTGAAATACAAAATATTTGAATACATTTAAAATGTGTGAAGATTCATGGCAATACTTTGCAAATAATTGATTTTATTTTGTGGGTTGTACCTAAGCACTTTTCTCAGGAGTCTTTTGTTCATAGGATTTTATACATATTTTTTCCCTGTTGATTTGTCTCCTCATTCAGTATCACACTTTTTCTATTTTGCTAAAATTTCTTCCTTCATTAAGAGAGGTATCAGTTTCCAAACACCAAGATGCATATTTTTAACTGAATTTTGTATTGTTTTCTGAATGCCTCTACACTGTTGTTTGTTCTTGGCATATTGTCACATGTGCTTTGGTAGTATCCCAAAGTTCTATGGGAAATGTAGGTTCAACTCTGTGCCTTTGAGGCTCTCAGCTTCTTTCTCCTCTAGTGTAGTGTGTTTCAAAATAAGAAAACAACTCCCATGGCAAATCATCATCATCCGTCAGCTCGTTAAAGCCATCAGTAACTGGAAGAAATGTTAACATTTCAACCAGTTGAAACCAGATTGTAAACCTTTCACGGCAAAATTGTCTTAAGCTATGCAGAAAAATGCTTGCGACAAAGATGCTTACAACAAAAATACCAAAAGAGGTACCAAATATTTATCTCTGTTCTTTTGAGAGGGTTGGCGGGTGTAATTCTGCTGCTATGGAATAATTAGGAGTCTGCTGTTTCTTTTCCTCTGGATTCTCACCCACAGGGGAGCCCTGGATTGTGGTAGCAGGGAATGGGTGTCACAGTAGCTGTAGGAAGCTTCCAGTCTCTACTGGCTACTGTTTTGGATGCCAAATAAACTTTTTATTAATGAAGGGCCAACGTGTAAAAATACTGAGTAGATGAGTAAATGAGCATTCTTTGGAAGGAGATAATGTCTCGCAGGGCTTCTCAAATACATTTTAAATATCTTTTAAAGGTGCAATAAATGTCTCACTAGAAGGATAAAATGGATTTGCTCTGTAAGAAAACACAAAATATGACTTATTTGTACATATTTGGAAAAGAATTTCTCTTTGCTTAGACTCTTTCAGGTTCAAAGGGGTGCGGGCAGCTCTCCACTGGGCCTTTTTGCCCCTGGGTCTGAGACTCTTTATTGCTGTACCTGAATACTCTAGCTGTTAGGGGGGTTTGTGGGAGGATGGGGTGGTTCAAGAGGAAAGGACTGGCTTTTTGGATGTTTACACTTTTAAATAAAAATATACAAATGACAGTTTTTTAGAAAGATGTCAATTCTTTTCTGCCTCTCACTCTCCAGACATTTCTGACATTTTTGCTGATGGTGTCTGGGGCTGTGTATCAATGAGGTAGCTGTGGTTCACTGATTCAGTTTGTTCTGACAAAAATCAAGCTAAGTCAAACAATTTTGATTAGCACAAGTGTCCAAACAATTCTTAATGTCAGTAGAAACCTGATTTAGTCAACAGGCAGACAATTATTCATAAATCCTTCTTCATATTCTCTTGTGGTTTCTGCCAAATGGTAATTTATTTGAGAAAAAGTCCATTTTTCTTAGGGAAAAATAATGCCAATGCACTCACTGCAGGAGAATCACTGATTCTGAATCTAGTTAGGTTTGTGCAGGGCTCTGACACAAACATGAGGATGGTCCACACCGACATTTAATGGCCTCCAGACTTCAGCTTACTATTCAGTTCTTTCAGGAGAACCAGAGGAGATGGCAAAAACAGTGAAGACCCAGGGGGAGCAATGAGCTCCTTTGCAGACCTGGAGTGTGCAAAGGCCTGGAAGCATGAGTGAGCACAGCGATCTGAGGGAATTGAAAAGAGTTCTCTGTGACTAAAGCAGACTGTACTTGCAGGGATGTGGTGGGAGAGGAAACTTTAAGGGGCCCATTCATGAAGGACATTAAATGCCATGGTGAGTAGTCTTAGTTTCATCTTCTAGTCAGTGAGATGCCATTCATAAATTTTATACAGGAATAGCATGTTTACCATCTGGTTAAATGGTAAGATATACCTAAAAATAAAAAATAAAATAAAAACAATGATATCCAAGAAGTGTCAGAAGACAGTATATGATTACATATTAAAGTGGTTGGGACAGAGGTGAGTGCCAGTCATGGGGCAGAGAAATTGCTCTGGGTTGTAGCCATCAGGGGAGTCTTCTTGATGGAGGAAGGAATGATGCTACATCTTGAAGAACACGGAGAAGAAAAGGGAGTTACTTTATTAATACCAGAGTAGGGGGTTTCTATTGTTTACAAAGACAAAGGCTAGTGGAAAAAGGAGGGCAAGGACTCTTTCATTGGTCACACTGCAGTTGATGTCACCACTTCAGTCCGTCTGAGGACAGTGTAATTGGGCACAGAGCAGTGAATGGTTGGAGCAGTTAGGTGGAGTGTTCTAGGAAGAGGGCGTAGAGATGGGGTCATGAGCTGAGACCCTCAAATTAGGCAGCATTGGCTCCTTCCTGTTTGAGGACAAGTGTCTGACATTCCAGAGCTCCAGAGCAGTTCTTTAAGGGTTTATATGAATTCAGTAGGTATCTAGAACTACTGTGTGCAAGGATTGAGCTACATCTTGGCCACTGAAGTGGGCTCTGTTGTCTCACCTGGGTGCCTGACTTGCCTGCCATATCTGCTTTTCTGTTCTAAATGGCTATTGCCTACAGGGAAGGGAATTGTGAATAGCTTTCTTGGACTCTGTTGATTCACAGCTACTTCTTGATGCTGTCGGGCCTAATAAAGCCCATGGACTCTTCTAACAAATCAGAACCCTAAGCTATCAGCATGAATTTTATTCCCTGGGTTGAATTTTCTCTAGAACAAGTATTTAACTTTGCTGGAAGTTGGTCATGTTAGGGGGCATGAACCTTTCTGGTGAGACGAAAAGCAGCCATGAAATGAACCCAGCCCAAGCCTACAACACATCAGGCTCCAAGCAAAAGGAACTTTACCAATCTGTGGGGTTCTGCCAACACTTCCAACGATTATGGAAAGTTATTAATTCAGCCAGTAAATATCCTACAATGGAGTGGATGCCATACTAGGGGTAAAGAAGTGAATGAAACTAACATGGAAACTGCCTACTGGAGTTTACAGTAAGTGAGGGACAGAAAGGCAGTTAAACAATTTGGCGATTGACAGATGTTTTGGCTCATGGGCACTGCTATTTTAAAGAGTCCTGGCCTGAGCTTCAGTTGAGGTCTTGCCTCTGCTATGTGCTACTTGTGTGAGTAAATTCTTCTGAGATAAAATTTTTAAGAAGTAGAATGTTGTCAAAATGTAGGAAAAGCAAGAGCCTAATAGTTTAGTATGATTGAGCAAGCCAGCTAGTTTTGAAGTGTCTTAGCAGATAGGGTCCCTGCCCTTGAAGAACTTCTAGTTTATTCTTCAAGATAAGGCTATGCTCCATAGATTCCTTTGATAGAACTTCTCTTTCTGCCTCTTTGGATTTGACCGTGCTATACCAAATGGTTTAGAGCAGACTTGGGGCCTGTGGTTGTTCCGCAGAGCACTTTGCACACTCCCACCAGTTATCAGAACGCTGTAACACTGGACAGCTCGCCAGCACTGTCCCTCCACCTTCCTCCTCATCTAGGCAGGATTCTCCTCTCTGATTGGAATAGCAGCCGTTTCTAGTCAGGTTTGAGGTGTGTGGAAGTCTGCACAGTGCCTGCATCCCCTGGGTCAGCTTGAGCTCTTGCTATAATTTCATTCCACTAGCAACAAAACCCAACCCAGTTTAAAAGGAAAAAGAGAGAAATGTGATTGAATGTAGCAGCCCTTGGTATTTGCTAAAATGCTAAATGAGGGGCCCATGTTTTTAAGAGCATATTCTAGGGGAAGTTCTGAAATTGCAAGCTGCAGCCCTTTCTCTGTGCGCTTGGATTGGCTGATTTCCAAAGCATCAAGGCTAGCAATTGAGGGACTGAAATATAATCGGTGGCGATACATTTGCACCACATGAGACATTCTCAGCCTCCAAAGGATCCAGTGGCTGGGGGAGCAGCACACCAGCAACAGCTCCTGGCTTCCGGAGTCCGAAGGGAGGGAAGATTGGATCACAATGGTAAGAAACTCTAGAGTTTTCGGCAGATCTAGTTTGCTACCTGGGAAAGAATATTTAACATGTGCTTCATGTTGAAAATGGCTGTTGGTAGCATGAGACTGACTGAACAGTCTCTTGAGCTCTGGGGCACTGTCGGTTTTTCAGTAGAAGGGCAGGAACACCCTTGCTACCAGCACACTGATTTTTGAAGAATAATTTCTTTTGTGTCAGGAGTAATGCTGCCTTGTAATTAATAAGGACTACTCTGCCAGGGAAGGACAGTCCCCACGGTGACCTCAGATGCAGCCCTGATCAATGCAGTCTCTGAATTGTACTCTTTCCTCTGAATGTAATTGTAATTTCCAGGAGACTGCTTCGAAGAAATAATTGCCTGTTTTCTTGATATTTTCATGTGAGGGTACAAACCCATTCATACTGAAGCAGCTTTCTTTTCTGACTAGTGAATTGTCACAGTTCTGTGAGCTTTACTGTTGATTGGAGGCATTTGCACATTAAACATTACTAGAGCAAACTTCTAAGAGATTTTTTTTCGTTTTAAAGTTATCATATGCAGGCAGTGACAGCAGGAGCCCACGTTTAAAAGAAAGTGTTCTGTGACTTTGTTTGGAAGAAGTTTGTTTGATTCACTCTAGCAAAGCCAATGTTGCCAGGGTTAGGGACACCTTAATGGAAATGAGGCCTCAGCATTAGAAGCTGCCATGGAAATGACTGTGTGCTTAGTGCAGGTCTCTGCTCTCTGTGTGCCTTCTCCAACGGCTGCTTCTCCATCACGCACGATACAAGGGGGAAGAGCTGGTGTAACAAGAAAGCCACTAAACTTTTCTTTAAGGAATTCAGGGATGAAGGACATTGGTAATAATATGATTATATAACATTTGGGAGAAAATAAAAGCTATTACTATATAGAGAGAATGCCTGAAATACACTTATTTGACTGCACAGCTGATGTGTGGGAAATGATTATTCCGTTTATAATCCAGATGAATGAAGAAAGTGCTGATGAAAGGAATGTGGGAAGTTTTAGAAGTAAGTCTGCCTTTCTAACAATTCAGAAATGGGGAAACTGGAAGCTGGATTTATAAGAATATTTCATTTCTCTTTCTGCTCTCATCATCCATCCTAGATCACTTACTCATAAGCAAACCGACCCCAGAAATAAAGCTGCAAAGATGAGGGTCAGATTTTCCCTTCCTTAATTAAAATCTGGTAACATTTATCATCTCATCCATTTTAGAAGCTTTCCTATCCCGTGAAGAAAACTTCACATCAGAGACTTACCTATTTCTCCTAGACCAGCAGGATGGCTAAAAATCAACGTGTCCAGCAGGAGGATTAAATAGGGCTCCTTAGTGCTTGGGAATGTTTTGCCTGAATTCTTGGGGCATAATAATTCTGTTCTTCTCTTTAATTAGCCTGAGAACATTCCTTTAAGGATTAAAAAGGAAGGGGCTACAACGCAGATAGAGTCCCTTGCCAACAGGCTTTAAGTGTAGGCATAAACATAAGCATAGTGATGACTGTGTATGGTATTCAGGGAGAAAACTGTGTACAGTATTCAGCCAGGGGCTGAGATCACTTAAATGTAATAGCACAACCTGATGAAAGCATACAGACCTCTGAAGGAGCGAACTTTCCTTTGGAGTAGGAGGAAGGGACGGTGGGAACAAAGAGAGTGACTGCAGACTGTTGGCATGTTTGCATCCAGGCCATCCTCTGGTTATTTTGATTAATTATTATTTAGGGAGTTGGAAAAATTACCCAATTGTACATTAAAATAAATGCTTTGGTCTAACTGAACTCTTCTTAACTGCAAACACTAACATGGTAACATTTTTGTAGGGAAGACATCCTAACTGGCCAGCTTTTGCAAAGGGAACAGTATTTCACCTTTCTGTTCAGTGAGAGCTCTGTGCAGAGAACAGTGGATTGAAAAACCAGTCTTTGATTGTAAGGATAGTGAATCTATAGATTAGATTTTCATTAAGTCCCTTCCATGATGAAAGGAAACCAGTCTTGTTTCTCATCATGCAAATGTGATCAGTTCTCTTACTTATCCAAGAGAAAAGACACTCACTGTGTGAAAAACCCTCTCCTTGACCTCGTTAGAATCTGGAACATGTCAGGGCTTGCTGGGTGTTATACCAAATAAGTCAGCCTGGCTTGGGCCCTGGCCTCTTATTGCTTTTTTTTGTTTTATTTACAAATGTAAAGGAAATGCAAATAATTAAATCCATTTTACATAAGTTTTAAGTTATTTGAAAGCAAAAGAAATATATGGATGCAAATAATATTTTATAAATATTGAGGGCATATGTGCTGTGTTCCAAGTATTTTAAGCACTCTAATAATCCTCAACCTTCCTTTTAAGCAGGTGTTATTATTATCCCCATTGTACTGACGTAGGGCACAGAGAAGTTAAGTACATTCCTAAGGACATACGGCTAGTAAGGGGTAGTGCCAGGGTGGGAACAAATTCAGGGCCCTTATTTCTTAAACCACCTCATCATACAGCCTTCCAAGATAGAGAGGAAGGGGAACCCGACCAAACCTTCAATGACTCACTCTGTAAAACTACAAAAAATCTTGGACGTTTCTCTTTCCTCCTCATAGCCAATCTGCTCCCATGATAGGTCTGTTCTTCCCACTCCATGTCACTTGTTTGGTTTTCTGTTCTTTTCATGCCAACATAATTCATATCTTTTCTTCCCACTCTGGCTGATTTCCCTTAAACAGTTCCCTTAAACTGGGAGATAGTCTAATGTTATGGAAAGAGGGTTAAAAGATATTCAGACCTAGAATTAAATTTCTGTTAGCCACGCATTAGTTGTGTGATTTTGGACTTTTTTAACAAACTCTTTAACAATTAATGTTTTTATCTATAAAGTGCGAATAATGATTCTTACCTCCATTGTGTCATTGTGATAATTACGTTAATATGTTTCTATAAAGTAAGATGTTTGATTAGTCTGGAGACCATGCAGAGAGACAAATTAGAAGGAAGCTTTTGAAATTATCTAGGTACAGGATGATAAGGATTTAAAATAAGATGGTGGGGAGAAAGTGAAAAAAAAAAAAGGAGGAGATAATGTGAAAGAAAACTTCACATGCACAGGCCACTGATTAGATGTGAAATATGAAAAAGAAAAGCAAAGACCCTCACACTTGAAGCAAGTAGCTCAAGAAAAATGAATAAACTACACTGGCTGCAATTCCTATGTTACCTGGCATGGTACCTTGTACATAGTAGGTTCTGTGTGTTGTTGAATGAATAAAGGCACATATCAAGGAAGAAGAAGTCTGAGAGTCAAATATATAACAGTTGACTGCTATAGCCTGTTACCCAAAGTCCAATAAGGTATTCAGAAGTGAGTGACAAGGCATTGTGTTCTGGGAAGAACATCGAGGCTGAAGATACAAAGTGGTATTTTGATTATGTTCCTTCCTCAGGAGAAGAAGGTGCCTTCAGAGGCTTAGAGGAGGTTATCTGCACCTACAGCCATCTGTTCACAGATTCTAGAAGTTTGAAGGTGACATGAAAAGGACAGATTGGATATAACTCGAAATTACTAATGGCTACAGTGCTATTTTCTTGATAATTGATAACCAGTTGTCACATTGATAAGGTGAATGGGAAGGAAGATGTGGAGGATGAGTGGATATAAAACTGCTTCTCAAAAAAATCAAACACATATAATAAAGGTCTAAATAATTTTATTAATTAGGATGGGTAAGATACTGATTGAAAGGGATATTGTGCTGACGAGTTTTGGGGAATTGAATGTGTTGGTTAGCTTTGAGTTTCTCCTTGAGGATGGTGTCAAGAACATTAGAAATTATAAATTGCACATATCAACAGTATAATGAAGGTAAATGGTCTCTCTCATTCATTTGTCTGTGGTCTTCTGTGAGCTACACTGGATAGCTAAAGGAATTGCAAAGCTGAAAATAAGCAAATATGAACTCAGTTCAAATTTTCATCCTGTTGATCAGCCTCAGGGGTACAGATGATTCATGATGGATGCTGGACAGGTTCCATTTGGTGAGAAGATGAAGAGCAAGTTTCTATGGGATGATGGGTTAAATACCATTGAAGTTGTTGCTGATTAAGCCTAATGTTAATTGTAAAATCAATGTGATAGATGGAGGACCTAGAATAAGAAAACTAATTAGCTGGATAACCTATAAATTAAATAGGTTCAAGATGGACGAAGTCTCTGGAGAGAGAGATGCTCAGAGGCTTGCAGGAAAAATGGTATAGTTTAGGTTTTTAGCCTTAACTGCAACTTTAAGTGACCTCCTATAGATGTGGACAGAGGAGTAACATCAAACTCCTTCTCAGCTTCCAGGAGAGCTTGATAGTCCAAGTTCACTCTCTCCTCCCTTTCATTTTCTTGCTCCAATACTCCTCATCCATGAACATTCCTGGGTACCCATTAGTGTTTGTCTTTGTCACTCATCTTTTACTTCCCATTTTACTGTTTGGATTTAGCAGTACCATGTGTGGATAATCTTCCCAGACATCCTGGACCCCTAAGGACTCGGCTATAAACATCTGCTTATTGGGTCTGTGAAGGGCCCAGACTCCCCAAAACCCACCACCCTGGGTCAGCCCCCCTTGTTGTGGCCCCACTCTTGCAGGGCAGGCATATCTATTTGGAGAAATTTGGTGTTTGCATTCTGAAATTTACTGTGTTTGGATTTATAGCTTGTGTTACAAAAGTGCTTGGATTAATTTCCTCATTTACTTAATTGTTGTGTTTACTTTGGTTTCAAAAGTGACATCAAAATATAGTAAAACATGTATAGAAATGTTTTAAGAAATGGATAAAATAAAGGGAAAGGGGGAAATTATACCTGTATATACTTAATAAATCTTACTTTATAACTAACAGTTATGCTGCATCTATATGACTTTAATGTTTCTGACTGACTGTGGTTGATTAATCAGTTCATAGAAAGTATGGCTCATTGGCTGAGGGGTTCTATCATAGCAAGGGCAGGCTATATTGTAATATGTTGCTACACCTAAGATTTCTCCAATTTGTGTTCACTTACCATGAAGATTCTTTGCAAAACTATGTTTGTAACTTACGTTTAATAACACTGAAGAAAATGAAGACCATTTACCCATTCTAGGACTTACAATTTCCTATTAAGTTTGTGTGAAAGAGCATTAACAAATAACAGATAAATTTTTTAAGATACTGAAAATTAAAGACTGCATGAAAATGGACTTAATTGGTTCTAGGATTATATATGTTTCCTCTCCTTGACCCTCTCCTTCATTTGCTTGGAGTACTGATTTACTTAATCAAGGACTTTTAAGTAAAAATTTTTACTCAAGTATAAGATGCAAACTGAAAAAGTACGTAAATCACAAATGTGCAGCTCATATTTTTGCAAAATGAACACAGTCTTATAATCAGCACCTAGTTCAAAGAGTGGAACATCACTGGCACCCGAAGCCCCCTTCATGAGGCATCTCATGATCTTGACTTATAACCCCCCAAATTCAGTTGTACTTATTTTTAAGCTTTTATATACCCTCCTTCATTTTTGTTTTTTTTAAAAAGCAAATAATCCTATTTATATAATATTATATCAATAGATCTCTGTGCATGGATAGAGATATAGAAGAATATGCTCACCACATTAACAGTTGTGGAATTTGGGGTATATTTTCAAACTTTCTTCTTTATTCTGTTCCTCATTTGAACAGTGTTCTTTATAAACATGAGTGTGTACCATTTACAAAAAAATATGCCAGCAACTTTTTAAAGGAACTATGATGCTTCACAGTAAGTCTTTGGAATCTTTTATGATGGACATTGGCCAGGTCATTTTCCAAATCACCTGGAGGCCAAGTCCTTGTGATGTTTTGAGTCTTTAGTGGGGAAGAGTTCTGTGGTCCCATCAGAGGTTCTCTGAATGTCAAAAGAGATGGCAGACAAGATCCTTCACTCTTACTTCATACTGAAGTTTAAGGCTGAGCTACTAAAAGTACTAGAAACAGTTGTATAAAGCAGAGATAAATTATAGATAGCAAAGAGTAAAATATGTTACAAGTTATTTATCTGTAGATCTTTGTAAGAAATAAGTCTAATCGGAAATAATAGTCTTTCTAGGACTTTCATATTAAGATATAATTGATGCTTCAACTTTAGCAGAGGATCAATTATAAAGCGTTGCCAAGTACAAGTCAGTGTAAGCTCCCTTGGGCCCCTAGTAGGAGATGGGTCTGATGGCTCC
Organism: Eubalaena glacialis; assembly: GCF_028564815.1. Lineage (NCBI taxonomy): Eukaryota > Metazoa > Chordata > Mammalia > Artiodactyla > Balaenidae > Eubalaena > Eubalaena glacialis. Next base: position 29,994,409 of record NC_083718.1, read on the forward strand.
CCTGCCTTGGATGGCCAACCATGTCTTCTGGGAAAATGATGACTGCCTGACTCATTGTTTCTCAATTACTTCATATTACTATTACATTCACATGTGTCAAAGCAGTATACTCTTATGCCTTCTAAAGTCAGGAAATATACATTCTTTTTTTTATCTTAAGGGAAGACAGAAGAGAGCTGATGACTCTAAATCTAAAGGTAGCCTGACATAGACCTGAGGAAACTAAGACAAACTGAGTAAATCCAATTAAGTTTTTTGTTCGTTTGTTTTATTCTGATTACAAAAGAAACAGATAGCAATTGTAGAAGATGTATAACATGCTGAAAATAAAGGAAGAAAAGATCATTCAAGGATAATGCCTATTGGTTTTATATATATGATTGTAGCCTTTGTTCTTGTATAAATATCACACTCACTTGTATGCATATATACACCACACACATACAATTTTTACTAAAGAGAGTAGGTTAAGTCTTCTTTCAATTATTTAGTCACAATATCCTGCACATTGCTTCATAGTACTTATCACTATTTTAATTTATGTATTTATTTATTTCTACTACTATTTATTTAATGTTTACCTCCCCAACAGACTGTGAACACCCATGAGTAGGAACTGTGTCTCCTATCGTAATCTTGATCGTTAGAAGAGTGCATGACACATTAAGTATTTGTTGAAAGAACAAAAAATGAATATTATTTTATTTATATGTATAAGTAAATGTTCACTTAAGAGTATTATTCATAAACGTGCTGTTTGGTCTTGAATTTTTTGCTTAATTTATTGTGGCCATCATTCCATGCCAATACATTTAACTCTCTGTCATCTTTTTAATGGACATGGATGTTATTTCCAATTTTCCTGCAAAATTTATTGCTTATTATGATGCTGGGTGAGCATTTTTGTACATTCAAGTTGAAGCAATTGCCAGTCCGTTTCTTTTGCTCTTTCACTCATGCAGCATCAAGGGGGTAAATGATCTAATTTTAGAAGTGTTAAGTAATGGACAGAGCGGTGGGAGGAAGCAGAGAGGGAGAGGTGGGAGAGTGTTTTCAGAAAGAATGTAGTGTTCTTTGCTTAGTCTGTGGGTTGAGAAGAGAGCTGGAAGTAAAGGAAGAGAAGCATGTGAATGAGTCCAGCAAGGCAATATCTCAGCTCCCTTGAGCTAAAATCTCTGTGACTCTGAAGTATGAGAGCTAGGCAGAGGCCTCCCAATTCACTTTTGCTCTTCACATGGTCCCCTTATAATTGGTCAAATATATAGACTTTGAAAAATGGCTTATAGTCTCTGCTTGATCAGATTTATTATACAGTCAGCCTCTGGTAAATAATCCTCACTCTTTAATCATTCTACATCAAGCACTAATGATTTAGGAACAGCACTTGGGTGGGCAGTGCATGCCTCACCTGGGACACTAAGGTGTCATTTCTACCCACCCATTCAGGACAACAGAATTGTCTGGGCTCAATTCTTGGGACCAGTGAACTGCTTTCAAGCTTCTAGATGCTTGGTACAACCAAGCTTCATTTCCTTCCTCTAGGGTGACTCAAAATCACACTATTGCCTAAAGATGGATGAATAAAAATGTTACTTTTAAAAGATAAAAATCCTTTTTTAAAAGCTCCTTTCAAGTATTTAGGGATTGACTAGTTATTCTCAAATTGGACTGTATTCTGAACTGCTTTTGCTAGCCAGTATCTGGAAACAGGCTCCATTTAGCTCCTGTTTCTAAGTGTTTGGTGTGTACAATCACTACTCACATTGGTATTTAAAAGATTGAAATATATACAAACACACCCAATACTGGGCCCAGCACCCAGTAGGTATTCAGGATCTAATTGTGAATTGGAGTCACCTGAACTGAACCTTGGTCAGTGGAGCACTTTTAGCTACTGTGGCTTGCACTATCCCTGCTTTTCTTTCAATACATGGAATATTACTCAGCCATAAAAAGGAATGAAATTGTGCCATTTGCAGAGACGTGGATGGACCTGGAGAATGTCATACAGAGTGAATTAAGTCAGAAAGAGAAAAACAAATATCGTATAATATCACTTATATGTGGAATCTAGAAAAATGATAGAGATGAACTTATTTGCAAAGCAGAAATAGAGTCATAGATATAGAGAACAAACTTATGGTTACCAAGCGGGGAAGGGGGGTGGGATGAATTGGGAGATTGGGACTGACATATATACGCTACTATGTACAAAATAGATAACTAATGAGACCCTACTGTATAGCACAGGGAACTCTATATTCAGTGCTCTGTGGTGACCTAAATGGGAAGGAAATCTAAACAAGAGTGGATATATGTGTATGTATGACTGATTCACTTTGCTGTACAGCAAGGAACTAGCACAACGTTGTAAAGCAACTGTACTCCAATAAAAATTAATTAAAAAATACTTGTGGAGCAGGAGGATTTTGTTTTGTTTTCAAACATTTATTTAGCATTTATTGCAGGCATGACCTTATTCCAGGAAACTGGAGTTTGAGAAAAAGCTCCTAATTTCACGGAGTTTGTAATCTACGGGAAGACAAGGCAAATGTATACATTAAAACCTACAGCCCATGCACATGCTTCACAGGCAGTTGGATGGTCAGATGGAGCAGTCAGCATTTAGAAGAAAGAGTCTTTCTCTGTTGTGGTAGGAAAAGCCTGCCTTTGTTCCCTCGTTGCTTCCCTCACTTTCGTCTGCTCTTCAACAGTTATTTATGGACTGCCAGCTGCTGCTCACCCGACTCTGTGCTTTCCTTTTTTCTGGGAGCACAACTCATCTACATTTCCCTGCTTTCCCTGCTATTAGGTGTGGCCATGTGAGTGAGATCCGCCCAATTGCATGTGAGCAGAAGCGATGTGGGCTACTTCCAAACCTGCCCATAAAAACTTCCCATGTATGTGCCTCCATGATTTTTCCCATTCTGCTGGCTGAACGTTAATGTCTAGGGTTACTAGAAAGCCACATGTTGAAAATGGCAACGATGCTGTCAACCTGGGTCTCAGAATGACCCTGTTGAGCAAAGGCCCCTTTCCCTTCCCCACATACACTGACTTGGACTCTACGTGAGTAAGAAATACACTTTGCTTGTATTTGAGCCATTCTACATTTTGGTCTATTTTTTAGAACAGTCCCTGCCCCCTGCTTAGTTTCTGATGAGGGAGATAAACAGTAAACATGTAAACAAAGAAACCAGAACTTTACATATGGAAATACGAGCTATGAAGGAAATCAGCAGGGTGATAAGAATATCACACTGGGGAGGGGACTACTGACTATAAACTGGGCTTTGAATGAATGTGTAGCTCTTAGCTCTAAATAGGGATTGATGTTTAATTTCTGAAAGTGGGAAAATGACTATCAATTAAAGGAGGGTATAGGAAAATCATAGAAACCATGACAGCACCACAGACTTCCCTTCTAAACCTATTCCCACTGCTTCCATGAGTGGTAAGGAATTCCCTAAAGAATTCCAAAAAAATTCTGAAGACCATACTGCTCTGATTAGTTGAAGACTATCAAAGCATTAGGCAGGATGGGTCCTTAAGTTTTCTTAAAGCTCTCAGAAGCAGAGAAGAAGGTTTGTACTTAGTGGCCCCAGATGACTTCACATTGATTTCATGCCTTTTGATGCCTCTAAGGATCAAAAGAAAAATATCATTGACTTATCCAAAGGACTTCAATATTATTGATATTATTTTTCAGTTTAAATTAGTCCTTGTGATGCCAGAAGTTGGAGTGGAGAAAGGCCGCTCTTTTTCCTCATCTCAATGTCCCTCACAACATGGTAACACCAGCACTTTGGCATTTTGTTGAAATGATAAGCTTATTGGTGTTATAGGTTAGAGCCTTAATCATGGATTTTTTTCTTTTTTGTATCCAAGACACAGAAACATACTCAAGCTGACTTAAAGAAAAATTTGTTACGAGCAACCAAGGGACCCTAAAACCCCAGCAGGAAGTACAGCCATGCTTCCTGTGATGCTGGACCTGATTGTAGAGAGAAATCAGGTGGCTTCTTCCCTTTCACTCTCTGGCCACATCTCTGCTTCAGAATGTCTACTCCATTCTCCCGTTTATCTCTGAAGTCTCATTTATGAGCTCATTCATTAATATATCAATATATAAGACTGCCCCTTCACTGCATACTTTTCCAAATGGCAGCCTCAGCTCAGTGACTGAGGTGTCTGTACCCCAATCCCAAATTTCCAGTGGTAAGCATCGAAAGGCACACCCCCAAGCCTTCAGTTGTGGACCCTGATTCAAGCAGCCACGTCCAGAGGGCAGGTTGTATGGCCCAACTTGCACTTGACGTAGGCCATGTGAAGAGTGTCAGAGAAGGGACAGCATCAGTACAAATAAGAATAATATGCCAGCCAACTTCCATGCTGAGACTAGCATTTGCACACACCATTCTTCCTGTACCCTCTATTCTAAAGATACTTTCCTAATCCTACTAATGCCCAAACAACCATAAATATTGCCACACCTTCTCTGACTAGAGATTATGCCAGTGGACCACACATACCTAGTGCATCCAGGGGAGAATTTGGGAGCTTTTTTTTTTAACATCTTTATTGGAGTATAATTGCTTTACAATGTTGCATTAGTTTTTACTGTATAACAAGGTGAAATGAATCAGCTATATGTATACATATATCCCCTTATTCCCTCCCTCTTGCGCTTCCCTCCCACCCTCCCTATCTGACCCCTCTAGATGGCCACAAAGCACCGAGCTGATCTCCCTGTGCTATGCAGCTGCTTCACACTAGCTATCTATTTTATTCGGTAGTGTATATATTGTCAGTGCTACTCTTTCACTTCATCCCAGCTTACCTTTCCCCCTCCCTGTGTCCTCAAGTCCATTCTCTATGTCTGCATCTTTATTCCTGTCCTGCCCCTAGGTTCTTCAGAACCATTTTTTTTTTTTTTTTTTAGATTCCAAATATATGTGTTAGCATACGGTATTTGTTTTTCTCTTTCTGACTTATTTCACTCTGTATAACAGTCTCTAGGTCCATCAACCTCATTACAAATAACTCAATTTCATTTCTTTTTATGGCTGAGTAATATTCCATTGTGTATATGTGCTACATCTTTTTTATCCACTCCTCTGTCGATGGACACTTAGGTTGCTTCTGTGTCCTGGGTATTGTAAATAGTGCTGCAATGAACATAATGGTACATGACTCTTTTTGAATTATGGTTTTCTCAGGGTATATAGCCAGTAGTGGGATTGCTGGGTCATATGGTAGTTCTGTTTTTAGTTTTTTAAGGAACCTCTATGCTGTTCTCCAGAGTGGCTGTATCAATTTACATTCCCACCAACAGTGCAAGAGGGTTCCATTTTCTCCACACCCTCTCCAGCATTTATTGTTTGTAGATTTTTTGTTGATGGCCATTCTGATCGGTGTGAGGTGGTACCTCATTGTGGTTTTGATTTCCATTTCTCTAATGATTAGTGATGTTGAGCATGCTTTCATGTGTTTGTTGGCCATCTGTATATCTTCTTTGGAGAACTGTCTATTTAGGTCTTCCACCCATTTTTGGATTGGGTTGTTTGTTTTTTTGATATTGAGCTGCATGAGCTGCTTGTAAATTTTGAAGATTAATCCTTTGTTAGTTGCTTCATTTGCAAATATTTTCTCCCATTCTGAGGGCTGTCTTTTCATCTTGTTTATGGTTTCCTTTGCTGTGCAAAAGCTTTTAAATTTCATTAGGTCCCATTTGTTTATTTTTGTTTTTCTTTCCATTTTTTTAGGAGGTGGGTCAAAAAGGATCTTGCTGTGATTTATGTCATAGAGTGTTCTGCCTATGTTTTTCTCTAAGAGTTTGATAGTGTCTGGCCTTACATTTAGGTCTTTAATCCATGTTGAGTTTATTTTTGTGTATGGTGTTAGGAAGTGTTCTATTTTCATTCTTTTACATGTAGCTGTCCAGTTTTCCCAGCACCACTTATTGGAGAGGCTGTCTTTTCTCCATTGTATATTCTTGCATCCTTTATCAAAGATAAAGTGACCATATGTGTGTGGGTTTATCTCTGGGCTTTCTATCCTGTTCCATTGATCTATATTTCTGTTTTTGTGCCAGTACCATACTGTCTTGATTACTGTAGCTTTGTAGTACAGTCTTAAGTCCAGGAGCCTGATTCCTCCAGCTCCGTTTTTCTTTCTCAAGATGGCTTTGGCTATTCGGGGTCTGTTGTACTTCCGTACAAATTGGGAAATTTTTTGTTCTAGTTCTGTGAAAAATGCCAGTGGTAGTTTGATAGGGATTGCATTGAATCTGTAGATTGCTTTGGGTAGTAGAGTAATTTTCACAATGTTGATTCTTCCAATCCAAGAACATGGTATATCTCTCCATCTGTTTGTATCATCTTTGATTTCTTTCATTAATGTCTTATACTTTTCTGCATACAGGTCTTTTGTCTCCTTAGGTAGGTTTATTCCTAGGTATTTTATTCTTTTTGTTACAGTAGTAAATGGGAGAGTTTCCTTAGTTTCTCTTTCAGATTTTTCTTCGTTAGTGTATAGGAATGCAAGATATTTCTGTGCATTAATTTTGTATCCTGCTACTTTACCAAATTCATTGATTAGTTCTAGTAGTTTTCTGGTTAACATCTTTACGATTCTCTATGTAAAGTATCATGTCAGCTGCAAACAATGACAGTTTTACTTCTTCTTTTCCGATTTGGATTCCTTTTATTTCTTTTTCTTCTCTGATGGCCATGGCCAAAACTATGTTGAATAATAGTGGTGAGAGTGGGCACCCTTTTCTTGTTCCTGATCTTAGAGGATATGGTTTCAGTTTTTCACCACGGAGTATGATGTTGGCTGTGGGTTTGTCATATATGGCCTGTATTATGTTGAGGTAGGTTCCCTCTATGCCCATTTTATGGAGAGTTTTTATCATAAATTGGTGTTGTATTTTGTCGAAAGCTTTTTCTGCATCTATTGAGATTATCGTATTTTTTTATCCTTCAATATGTTAATATGGTGTATCACATTGATTTGCGTACATTGAAGAATTCTTGCATTCCTGAGATTAAACCCGACTTGATCATGGTGTATGATCCTTTTAATGTGCTGTTGGATTCTGTTTGCTAGTATTTTGTTGAGGATGTTTGCCTCTGTGTTCATCAGTGATATTGTCCTGTAGTTTTCTTATTTTGTGACCTCTTTGTCTGGTTTTGGTATCAGGGTGATGGGGGCCTCGTAGAATGAGTTTGGGAGTGTTCCTCCCTCTGCTATATTTTGGAGGAGTTTGAGCAGTATAGGTGTTAGCTCTTCTCAAATGTTTGATAGAATTCGCCTGTGAAGCCATCTGGTCCTGAGCTTTTGTTTGTTGGAAAATTTTAAATCACAGTTTCAATTTCAGTGCTTGTGATTGGTCTGTTCAAATTTTCTGTTTCTTCCTGGTTCAGTCTGGGAAGGTTGTGCTTTTCTAAGAATTTGTCCATTTCTTCCAGGTTGTCCATTTTATTGGCATATCATTTCTTGTAGTAATCTCTCATGATCCTTTGTATTTCTGCAGTGTCAGTTGTTACTTCTTCTTTTCATTTCTAATTCTGTTGATTTGAGTCTTCTCCTTTTTTTTCTTGATGAGTCTGTCTAATGGTTCATCAATTTTGTTTATCTTCTCAAAGAACCAGCTTTTAGTTTTATTGATCTTTGCTATTGTTTCCTTCATTCCTTTTTGATTTATTTCTGACCTGAACGTTATGATTTCTTTCCTTCTGCTAACTTTTGGGTTTTTTTTGTTCTTCTTTCTGTAATTGCTTTAGGTGTAAGGTTAGGTTGTTTATTTGAGATTTTTCTTGTTTCTTGAGGTAAGATTGTATTGCTATAAAATTCCCTCTTAGAACTGCTTTTGCTGCATCCCATAGGTTTTGGGTGGTCATTTTTTCATTGTCATTTGTTTCTAGGTATTTTTTGATTTCCTCTTTGATTTCTTCAGTGATCTCCTGGTTATTTAGTAGCATATTGTTTAGCCTTCATGTGTTTGTATTTTTTACATTTTTTTCCTGTGACTGATATCCAGTCTCATAGCGTTGTGGACGGAAAATATACTTGATACGATTTCAGTTTTCTTAAATTTACTGAGGCTTGATTTGTGACCCAAGATATGTTCTATCCTGGAGAATGTTCCATGAACACTGGAGAAGAAAGTGTACTCTGTTGTTTTGGGGTGGAATGTCCTATAAATATCAATTAAGTCCGTCTGGTCTAATGTGTCATTTAAAGCTTGTGTTTCGTTATTTATTTTCATTTTGGATGATCTGTCCATTGGTGAAAGTGGGGTGTTAAAGTCCCCTACTATGATTGTGTTACTGTCAATTTCCCCTTTTATGGCTGTTAGTATTTGTATTGAGCACCTCAATACATTATGTATTGAGGTGCTCCTATGTTGGGTGCCTAAATATTTACAATTGTTATATCTTCTTCTTGGATTGATCCCTTGATCATTATGTAGTGTCCTTCTTTGTCTCTTTTAATAGTCTTTATTTTAAAGTCTATTTTGTCTCATATGAGAATTGCTACTCTAGCTTTCTTTTGATTTCCATTTGCATGGAATATCTTTTTCCATCTCCTCACTTTCAGTCTGTATGTGTCCCTAGGTCTGAAGTGGGTCTCTTGTAGACAACATATATATGGGTCTTGTTTTTGTATCCATTCAGCCAGTCTGTGTCTTTTGGTTGGAGCATTTAATCCATTTACATTTAGGGTAATTATCGATATGTATGTTCCTATTACCATTTTCCTTATTGTTTTGGGTTGTTTTTATAGGCCTTTTTCTTCTCTTGTGTTTCCTGCCTAGAAAAGTTCCTTTAACATTTGCTGTAGAGCTGGTTTGGTGGTGCTGAATTCTCTTAATTTTTGCTTGTCTGTAAAGGTTTTAATTTCTCTGTCGAATCTAAATGAGATCCTTGTGGGTTGAGTAATCTTGGTTGTAGGTTTTTCCCTTTCATCACTTTAAATATGTACTGCCACTCCTTTCTGGCCTGCAGAGTTTCTGCTGAAAGATCAGCTGTTAACCTTATGGGGATTCCCTTGTATGGTATTTGTTGCTTTTCCCTTGCTGCTTTTAATATTTTTTCTTTGTATTTAATTTTTGATAGTTTGATTAATATGTATCTTGGCATGTTTCTCCTTGGATTTATCCTGTATGGCACTCTCTGTGCTTCCTGGACTTGATTCACTATTTCCTTTCTCATGTTAGGGAAGTTTTCAACTATAATCTCTTCAAATATTTTCTCAGACCCTTTCTTTTTCTCTTCTTCTTCTGGGACCCTTATAATTCAAATGTTGGTGCGTTTAATATTGTCCCAGAAGTCTCTGAGACTTTCCTCAATTCTTTTCTTTCTTTTTTCTTTATTCTACTCTGCAGCATTTATTTCCACTATTTTATCTTCCAGGTTACTTATCTGTTCTTCTGCCTTAGTTATTCTGCTATTGATTCCTTATAGAGAATTTTTAATTTCATTTATTGTTCTGTTCATCATTGTTTGTTTGCTCTTTTGTTCTTCTGAGTCCTTGTTAAATGTTTCTTGTATTTTCTCCATTCTATCACCAAGATTTTGTATATCTTTATTATCATTACTGTGAATTCTTTTTCAGGTAGACTGCCTATTTCCTCTTCATTTGTTTGGTCTGGTGGGTTTTTACCTTGCTCCTTCATCTGCTGCATATTTCTCTGTCTTTTCATTTTGTTTAATTTACTGTGTTTGGGGTTTTCTTTTTGCAGGCTTCAGGTTCATAGTTCCCATTGTTTTTGGTGTCTGCCCCCAGTGGGTGAGGTTCGTTCAGTGGCTTGTGTAGGATTCCTGGTGGAGGGGACTGGTGCCTGTGTTCTGTTGGGTGGGGCTGGATCTTGTCCTTCTGGTGGGCTGGTCCGCATCAGGTTGTGTGTTTTGGGGCATCTGTGAACTTAGTATGACTTTACACAGCCTCTCTGCTAATGAATGGGGTTGGGTTCTTGTCTTGTTAGTTGTTTGGCCTAGGGCATGCAGCACTGGAGCTTGTTGGCCATTGGGTGGAGCTGGGTCTTTGTGTTGAGGTGGAGATCTCTTGGGAGAGCTCTCGCCAATTGATATTACGTGGGGCTGGGAGGTGGGGCTGGGAGGTCCCTGGTGGTCCAATATCCTGGACTTGGCTCTCTCATGTCGGAGGCTCAGGCCTGACATCTGGCCGGAGCACCAAGACCCTGTCAGCCACACAGCTCAGAAGAAAAGGGAAAAAAAAGGAAAAAACAAAAAACAATAAATTAAAAAAAAGAGAGAGCAACCAAACCAATAAACAAATCCACCAATGATAACAAGCACTAAAAACTAAGCTAAGATAAACATAAAAATCAGAAACAGATCAGTTGCAGAAAGCAAACCCCAAGTCTACAATTGCTCCTGCCTCAATTTTGGGAACATTCGTTGTCTATTCAGGTATTCCACAGATGCAGGGTTCATCAAGTTGATTGTGGAGATTTAATCCGCTGCTTCTGAGTCTGCATGGAGAAATTTCCCTTTCTCTTCTTTGTTCATACAGCTCCTGGAGTTCAGCTTTGGTTTTGGCCTTGCCTCTGTGTGTAGGTCACCCTCAGGTGTCTACTCCCTGCCCAGACAGGAGAGGGTTAAAGCAGCAGCTGATTAGGGCTTTCTTGCTTACTCAGGACAGGGAGAGGGAGGGGTATGGTAGTCATAATTAGAATGTGGGGTGAGCCTGCGGCGTCAGAGGCCGGCATAACATTGCAACAGCCTGAGGCGCGCCGTGTGTTCTCCCGTGGAAGTTGTCCCTGGATCTTGGGACCCTGGCAGTGGCATGCTGCACAGGCCCCCGAGGGGGTTGGGTTGTGGTTAGTGACCTGTGCTTGCACACAGGATTCTTGGTGGCAGTGGCAGCAGCGTTATCATTTCATGCCCATCTTTGGGGTCCGAGCTGATAGACGAGCTTGTGCCCAACTCTTGAGCTTGCTTAGGTGGTGCTGTGCCTTCTGTGGCACACGGGGAAGGAATCTGGGGGCTTTTTAAAAAGTTCCGTGGACTCTATAATCAAGGGTATCTAAGAGTGCTCCAAAACTCTTGTAATCCTCCTCGCTATTCTGTAATCAATGGACTAAATGATAACTTAAACTCCCCTAAAATGTAAAAAAAATGTAAAACAAACAAACAAAAAAAAAGAGGGGGCTTCCCTGGTGGTGCAGTGGTTGAGAATCTGCCTGCCAATGCAGGGGACATGGGTTCGAGCCCTGGTCTGGGAAGATCCCACATGCCGCGGAGCAGCTAGGCCCGTGAGCCACAACTACTGAGCCTGTGCGTCTGGAGCTTGTGCTCCGCAACAAGAGAGGCCACGATAGTGAGAGGCTTGTGCACCGCGATGAAGAGTGGCCCCCGCTTGCCGCAACTAGAGAAAGCCCTCGCACAGAAACGAAGACCCAACACAGCCAAAAATAAATAAATAAATAAATAAAAAAGGGAAGGGGAGAAACAAGTACAATTTAAAAGTTTTTTCTTTTTCTTTTCTCTTTTATTGAAGTATAGTTGATGGACAACATTATAGAAGTTACAGGTTTACAGTGTTATGAGTCACAATTTTTAAAAGTTATACTCCATTTATAGTTATTAGAAAATATTGGCTATATTCCCCACATTGTAAAGTATATCCTTGTAGCTTATTTTATACCTAATAGTTTGTACCTCTTAATCCTCTACCCTTATATTACTCCTCCCCCTTCCCTCTCCCCATTGGTAACTGCTAGTTTGTTCTCTATATCTGTAAGTCTGCTTCTTTCTTGTTGTATTCACTAGTTTGTTATATTTTTTAGATTCAACATAGAGGGAACATACCTCAACATAACAAAGGCCATATATGACAAACCTGCAGCTAACATCATACTCAAAGGTGAAAAGCTGAAAGCATTTCCTCTAAGATCAGGAAAAAGACAAGGATGCCCACTCTTGCCACTTTTATTCAACATAGTTTTGGAAGTCCTAGCCACAGCCAGCAGAGAAGAAAAAAAAAAAAAAGGAATCCAAATAGGAAAGGAAGTAAAACTGTCACTTTTTGCAGATGACATGATGCTACACATAGAAAATTCTAAAGACACCACCAAAAAACTACTAGAACTCATCAATGACTTTGGTAAAGTTGCAGGATACAAAATTAATATACAGAAGTCTGTTGTATTTCTATACCCTAACAATGAACTATCAGAAAGAAATTATGGAAACAATCCCATTTACCATCGAATCAAAAAATCTTTCCTTTTCAAAATGAAGAGAGAGATAACATTCCTTCGTGATAGCACCCTTTATCAGTTAATGAGTCCAGAGTTTATACAGCAGCACAGTGGTTAGGGCATGGACTCTGGATTTGAATACCAGCTCTGCCAATCACATGTGTGACCTTGAGTAAGTTGCTTAACTTCTCAGTGCCTCAGTTTCTTCATAATCATAACTACCTCAGAGAGGAGTAAGTACTTATATAGATGTTTGTAAACTAAATTCTTACAGAATGGAGAGGAGGGTAAGTGATGAGGATGAGTAAATCATAAGAGCATGGGTTCTTTGAGCCAGTTCCTTGGCAGGGGGTCGGGGGTGGGTGGTTAGAAAATCTTAAGCACTTCAGTTTCTGTCCACTGGGAAGATTATGTTAAGAGGTTTTTCTCCAGTGTTCTCCTTTGCCATCTCTGAGAGGGGCACTGGGGGAGATTTCCCCATGCATGGTTGTGCCCTAAGTCATATTTATTCTTAGGCCTGAGAACTGCTTATGAAGCTAGGGCTCTGAATCTTTGGGTATAATAACCTTGTGAATAATAACAACAACCCTTGTGAATAATAACCTTGTGAACCTTGTGTATAATAATAACCCCATGTGTATAATTTTAAAAAATGATTTTTGTCCCTGGTTCCTGGCACAGAGCTCCTAAAACCCTTGGGATTTCCTGAGTGATAAAAGTGTTTTTTGTTATTTATAAGGAGCTCCTTTCCACCGTACCTGAGGTTATGCTAATAAGAAGACTCAAGGCAAGTCCTTGAGATAGCTTCAGGATAGGGCCTAATTACCAGAAAGACCAAGCATTAGATTAGAGGGTTAGAACTTTCAGACTAATGATTGAGTTCAGTCACCAATGACCAATGCTTTAATCAATCATACCTATGTTATGAAGCTTTGATTAAAAACTCTGAAACAATGAGGCTAAGGCAGGCTAAGGGAACTTCTGGGTTGGTAAACACATCTATGTGCTGGGAGGGTGGCACGCCCTGAGAGAGCATGAAAACTCTGCACCTCCCCCTGCAATACCTTGCCCTAAGCATCTTTTCCATTTGGCTGGTGCTGAGCTATATCCTTTATAATAAAACTGTCATTATAAGCATAGTGCTTTCTTGAGTTTCGTGAGTTGTTCTAGAGAATTATTGAATGGAGGTGGGAGAAAGGGGTTTGTGGGCACCTCCTATTGGTAGTAGATCAAGCAGAAGTGCAGGTGGCCTAGGGACCCCGTCTGATTGGCATCTGAAGTGGGGGCAGTCCTCTGGGACTGAGCCCTTAACCTGTGGGGTTTGTACTAACTCCAGGTACTTAGTGTCAGAATTGAACTGAATTATAGGATACCCAGCTGGTGTTGGAATGACATATTTGAATTGTTGGAAAATGACCTAGCATCTTGTTTGAGGCAAGCCTAGAATTGATCTCCAGACTTAAAGTGTGTGTCTTATGTCCTACTGGTCACTTGATAGGAGCGGCCTCTGTGCAACATGCAAATATAATACTATATCCACCCTAATTAATTAGATTTAACCATGTGTGTAATCTGTGCTGTCACTGATCTTCCTCTAGCCCCAACTAATTGTGCTCACTGTAAACACAGAATTTTGAAATAGTAGAGATCTTAGAGATAGTCTAGTACCTGCACTTCATGAGGATCCTTAAATCTCAGCAGGTCAAATGACTAGTCTAAGGTCACATATAGCCTTCTAGCCATGGGGTTCAATTTTCAGGACTCCTAGTTTAGTATCCTGATACCTCATTCTCTTGCTTTGTCCAGTCATATGTTTTCTAGTGGTTTAGCTTTGTAACTCAGTGAGTTTTGTTCTTTTAATTCCTGGACAAATTTTTAGAAAATTTCTTAAAATCAATATTAAATGTAATAGAAATCATGTGGTGGTTAGTAGAATGTGGTGCAAACTCCTGATGATCCAAACTATAAGAAATACTTTTTTCAAAAGTAGGGCAGTGACAAGATATGTTGCCAATGGGGACTGAAAAGGAATGGTACCTGAGCCTGTACCCAAATCCCCAAACCCCCAAGGTGGACATGTTCTAAAATCTTGGGTCAATAAACATTAAACCTCTTTATAATTAGCTCACATTTATAGACTGATTGTCTTCAGTGTTACTTTATTCTCTTTGTTTTCTTTTGAATAAAAAGCTTTTTCTGTCTTTGCATTTGACCTGTTGTCTTTAATAATTAACATGGTTTCATTGTAAAAATATTTTTGTAAGAAAAGAAGGGGAGTCCTTAAGTAGAACGATCAGAAGAACAATTACATATTAAAACAGTTGCTCATGGAGATCTTGATAGGAAATGACCTTACCAGTTAAACATTTATGACGGACAGTGTGGGCTCGGGAGGCAACAATATGGAAATTGTAATTCATCATTTAACAGGGCAAAAGGATTGATTGTAAGTGTTTCAAAGCAGAAAGAGTGCTATTCAGCTGATTAGAGGATGGAGAATAATCCCTAAGAAAGAAATTTTAAAGTAAATGGAATTATTTTACTTAGAGAATGGAAGATCATGGGGCAATTTAATGTGTTTGAGTGTATGAAGGACTTATAGCAGAAGCTGGTGATTAACAAGTTTTCATTTCTACTGTGAACACAAAGAGTAGATGGGGTTTTAAACTGCATTGGGATTTGGGTAAGATACAAAGATACTTTTCTGACAAGGAAAGCCATTAGATACTCAAATGGGTTTTGAAAGTTGTCAGTCATGACATTTATTAAGGTTCACTGTGCGTACATCATTGCACTTATTAATGGAAAGTTTTTTGTTGTTGTTGTTTTTGGTTTTTGGTTTTTCTTCTCTACTACTTATTAAAAATAGGTCATAGCCCCACCTTTCTGGGTTGGCTTCTATGAGGTTTTACCTTAAGGCGTGGAGTAGTGGTAGATGATTTCTCTAAGTAACTTCAATCTTTTGCTTCCCATGTCAAGGGTAGAAAAGGTCTAAAAACAAATCAGTCAGTTTTCATTACTTGTGACAGTTATGGCCTAAAAAGTCACCATAAACACTGAATTAGTGAATACTAACCTGTTACTTCTAGAGGAAGTGCAGCATTAGATTCCTACAAACCTCTGGTCACAACATTTTCTTCAGTCAGTCAATACGTAACCTTGGCCTATGTGTGTTTCTATTTAAAGACACTTTATTTAATATATATTGTTGACTCTTTAACTTTGAACTCCCAGCCAAGACACTATAACTCATGCCTGAACCAAGCTTATCTAACACACGTATTTTCTCTGTAAGTCACATCACAACCTTCTTATACTTAGGAACACCAGAAAGCACTTCAGTGCTATGCTTAGGAGGCATTTTATTTTTTTAATTTAATTTTTTTTTTGAGCATTTTATTTTTTATTCATTTAATTTTTTTTTAATATCTTTATTGGAGTATAATTGCTTTACAATGTTGTGTTAGTTTCTGCTGTACAACAAAGTGAATCAGCTATATGTATACATATATCCCCATATCCCCTCCCTCTTGTGTCTCCCTCCCGCCCTCCCTATCCCACCCCTCTAAGTCGTCACAAAGCATCGAGCTGATCTCCCTGTGCTATGCAGCAGCTTCTTGGGGGGCATTTTAAAGAGAAATCACCAACAAAAAGCACAAAACAAAAAACATGTGACACTGAATAGACCACCAAGTGGACACTTTATAGTATGAAAGCAGAAACATGGAGACAGCTCGTCTGGGAAAACATGTGTTGACTGAGTTAAGGTTTTCACCACTCTGTGGTTTATCATGAAGGCAAGAATTGATTTTAGTGTTACAAATACATTTTAGCAAGTAGGCAAATTTGCAAATATGGAATCTGTGAATAACGAGGACCAACTGTGTATTCTGACTTTTTCACAAAGCATTGATCTTCATTTAAATTTAATATAAAAAGTTCCCTATTATGCAGCTGTTTAAAATGTTCAGGCAAAGTCTGAGTAGAATATATGTAACATAAATATTTTAATAAATACGTGTTTTAGAACACCATCCACATGCTGACAACTCCCACATCTCTCTCCCTATCTCCAGCCTCTCCATTACTTCCAGACTCATATATCCTGTGGCCTCCTTGACGTTTCCACTTGGAGGTCTCACAGGCATATCAAACCTGCCATGTCTAAAATCAGTGTTTTGATTGCTTCTCCCTCCCCAGCGTTGCTCTTCCCATAGCCTTCTCATTTCAATAAACAGAAACTTTATCTTTTCAGTAACTCTCAGGACTCAGGCTAGAACTCTAAGTGTCATCCTTGGCACTTCTCTTTTTTCCCACTCTCCACACCCGGTTCATCAGCAGCTTCTGACAGCTCAATATTCACAAGGCATCCAGAACCTGACCACCATCCACTCTTTCCACTGCTCCACCCTGGTCCCTGCCAACATCACATTTTGCCTGGACTATTGCTATAGTCTCCTAACTGGTCTTGTTTCCAGCCTTGCTGCCTGAAACTTCTCAGCATAGCAGTCAGAATAATCATTCTGAAATGTATGTCTAGCATGTCACTCCAGACTCGCTGGTGACTTTCCATCTCACTCAGAGTAAAAGCCCAATATTTGACCAAGGGCTACAGCAGTCTGCATAATCTGGCTCTCTTCCTCATTCTGTGACCTCATTTCCTATCACTCTCTCCCTTGCTTACTGTGCGACAACCATGGTGACCTCTTTGTTGCTCCTCAGTTGTGATCATCACACACCTGTCTCAGGACCTTTGCATGTACTCTTCCTGCTGTCTGAACAGTTATTCCTCTGATAGCCACATGATCTTCTCTTGAGGTCACTACTGAAATGTCGTCACTCAAAGCAAGCCTTTCTCTTCCCCATCACAACACTGTTACTCTGTCCCCTGACCCTGCTCCTCAGAGCAAGGACATTAGTTTATTCACTGCTGGTCTAACTGCCTGGATCAGTGCCTTGCAAATAGTGGGTGTCCAATAGATATTTGTGGAATAAACAAGTGAAAGAAGAAATATAGAATAATATCCTCAATATATTAACTGGAAAATGCAAGATGCTGACAGTATGTTTAGATTGCTCTATTTGTGTAAAAAGAGGGGACAACACAACACGTACATACCTCTATCCTAGGATTAGAGATGAATTTCCAAGGGCACACAAAAGTCTGGTAAAAATGGTTGCTTCAGAGAATGAGAACTCCATCAGGGGTGAGAGGAGGAGACACGTACTTTTCACTATATATTGTATGTTTTATACCGTGTGCATGCAATATCTTCCCCCAAAGCAAACCAACTAAAAAAGTTAGAAAATTTTACTTAAAAACCTGCTATTAAGCCTAAGCCTTATTTTGGGGAGGAATCTGAATTTCAGGGAACTAGTATGTGTTGCTCCATTCCTGCAGAACAAGGGTACTCACATAGTTCCTTTTTGCTTTTTTCTCTCTGCTGTTTTGTGTATTTTTGATAGCTTCTCTTTATTAGAAGAAAAAAGGACTGACAGTTTTGAGTCATTTTGCTCCTTGCCATCTGCCACAGAAACTTTGACATGGGGATGAGATAGGCGCAGTGTCAAACTGGCAGCATTTAGAGTGCGATTTTTTAATCTGAAAAATTCCAAGGCTGTATCTATCTTATTTTAAGAGGCCACATTTTCCTGTTGAAAAGTCTGCCTTTTGTCTCTTTGGCTTTTACCCCCTGTGGCTGTTCCCCTATGGTTTTCCATTTGGATTTCCTGCACCACAAATCTAATTGGGAAAAATGGACAGAAATGCCCAGGAGGGTGGCCTTCATCAGCCCTGTCCTTTGCTGTGGCCGTCCGTGGTGCCTACTCATGGGACCCCACCTGAAACACTCCATACCCGCTAGGCTTTATGCCAGGGTGAGTTTTCCTAGGCTCATCTTGGAAAAAGAGGAGAATTTCATTTGCTCCTGTGTGGCTGTACTGAAACCTGCATGTCTTATTTGATGAAGGTCTCAGAGGTCTATCAGTGGTCCTAAGCTTTGGCTTTGGACAACAGATTTCTAAAGATACACCTCCACTTATGAGCACTGAGCTGGGGCACAGGCCACACAAAGACGTGGGGGAAGGCTCCTCCTTTATTATTAAGTGGTTCCTTAGACTTCACGAGGAATCCTCTCAATTTGCAGCTTCCATTGGACCTTGTCTTCTAATGAGATAATTTTCTGGTTTGATTTCCAGTAGGAATCAATAGCTTACTTCTGATATTTATTCTTGGTAGTGTCAGTAGTTGCCACTAATGTTATTCCCTTTCCTTCCTTCTGTCTTGCCCAAAAGTCACTGACGTCTTTGGAATTGTATATAGGGTGGATGAATTGAGAAAATGTGACACACAAAAAAATATTATGATATAAGGTTACCACCATAGTTCCCCATAGTTCCTTATCCCACAGTAAGTGGTGCCCAATAAATGTTTATCGGTTGTGAGGCAGTATAATTATTGCATGTTATTTAGTTTTATCACTTTTACTGTTCCATGAATCCCCACTTTCCACTTCTATATTCTTCCTTCATGTTGCTGGTGACATGGGATCATTTCATTTTAGCTCATGGCAAGCATAACAGGTGGTTTCTCAGATTTGCTTGTAGGATTCCTGTGACCATCACAGGAAAGTCACATTCCTGTGACTTCCCTCTGAGGGTGGGATGAGGGTACTTACGTGAGCCTAAGCAGCTGCTGGTACAGAGAGCTTCTCTGTGCCTTCTGACTTGAAACTCCTCTGACTTTATGATCTTCTAACACAGTTATGATGTCGTGGTCTGATCTTCACTGGTATAGAGTGAAAA
This sequence comes from Eubalaena glacialis, assembly GCF_028564815.1. Taxonomy (NCBI): domain Eukaryota; kingdom Metazoa; phylum Chordata; class Mammalia; order Artiodactyla; family Balaenidae; genus Eubalaena; species Eubalaena glacialis. Next base: position 30,013,445 of record NC_083718.1, read on the forward strand.
AGGGATACCTAAGATACCTGGCTTCCTAGTACTATTGGAACCAAAATGAACACACCTAAAAGAATAAAGGTTATCTCCAAAATAAACAGATGCTTGACTCTTCAGATATATGTGACTTGCATTTCTATTACCCTTGACAAGTTAAATCCATCTGTTAGACTGGTGACAGCCAGCGTTGAGCAGTGTTATTCTTCTTCTGGTGTTTGTTTTCTCTTAAAGTAACTAAAACAAAAGAAATAAACCATGAATGAGAAATAGAGCAGGATCATGGCAGACTATGAGCAGAGGCCACACACACCACACAGTTCATTGTTTGAGATCCAAGTGAGAGTGAAATATGAAGAGCTTTCGGGGGTGGGTGACGTGGATGAAAGATTTAATTACCATGTGGAATTGACTTACCGCTTATCATAATTCCCTGGAAAAGATCATTGAAGGGAACCTCTTCTCCTTTAAAAGTGATCATGGCTACACAAACCTTTAACAAATGTCTGTGCTCTTCACAGTCTATGGGATGATTTAGACTTGTTTTATGTAGCAACTTTTAAATCAAAACTGCATTTCTTGGAGTCATGTAGAAATACTTAGGGCTTAGACGTGAGGCTTGTGGTCAGTTTAAGGGCACAACAGGGAAGAAAGGGCCAGAGAAAGTGCAGGATCCAAGTACAAGATCTGCCTCATGAGGCAGAACAGGTGATGAGGAATGAGCACAGAGACCCAACTTCAGAGTCACACTCTGGAGCTGCTGTGGGACAGACAGGGGGGCACAGTGCTTATGGGTCCAGCCGTTTCAGCATTCATCTAGATCCAACTATTGATTAGAGCACAATGATGGGGAACCCAGCAGCAAACTCAGGACAAGAAGGTTAGACATGTGCCTGTGAGTGACTACCACCACCAGGCTTTGGCTCCTGGGCAGTTTAGGACAGGGACCCTGTTGTAGCAAGGGACAGAGAGTCTACACGGAGAAACCAGCCAGCACCAGGAGTGGGAAGTAAGTGGGTGTGTGTGTGGCGAGCACGTGGATGATTTGTGTTCATTTCTAGGTGTTATGGACTGAATGTTTTTATCCCCCCCAAATTCATATATTGAAGCCCTAATCTCCAATGTGATGGTATCCGGAGGTGGGATCTTTGGGAGGTAAATAGGCCGGGAGGATGCGCCCCCATGATGGGTTTATGGTCCTTATAAGAAGAAGACGAGACAGAGCTTGTGCTCCCTGCTCCACCATGCCCCTGTCATGGGAGGACACAGTGAGAAGGTGGCTGTCTGCAGTCAGGAGAGCCCTAACCAGGAATCAGATCAGCCAGTACCTTGATCTGGGACTTCCCAGCCTCCAGAACTATGAGAAAATAAATTTCTGTTGTTTAAACCACTCTGTGGTGTTTTGTTATTACAGCCTGAGCAGACTAAAATATGGGGATGCCATGTACTGGGCCCGATGTCCATTCAGGAGACTGGAGTTCCTGGATTTCCAGTCCCTAAGAGACTCATGAAGCCTAAAGTGGTAAAGAGAGCACTAAAATAATGTCTAGGCGGCTGGGCCTGAGCCATAGCTGATGCTTTACATGGTCAAGCTGGGGAGTGGAGAACAGGAAGTCTGTGTGTCTTTGTGTGTTAAGGGTGGTGGGGAAGTAGGGGTGGGAGGATAAATTGGTTAAAAAAAAAAACTACTTAAAAATGTAAAAATTTTACATTTAAGTAAAAACTACTTAAAAATTCTAAGGAATTCTGTATTTTCCTTAGAAAGAAAATTGTATTCATATCATAAATATTTTCACTCATTATTGCATCTATAAATTTACTTGGTCAGAGGAAGAGTGTGGCCAATGAACATTTTAATCCATAAGTTCAGATTTCTGCTTTTACTTTATGACCAAATCCCCATGGTGATTTAAACATGCAGAAGTAGTGGTTGATCTTGAATATAGAAAGGAAACAATGATTTAGATGCTATTGGGAATGTACTCATGATAATCAGAAATGGTAATCAGTAAGAAAACCAATGAAAATATTTCTTACAATTTCCTGGGATTGTTGCTGGTATCTGGAGACATGTTGGTAAATGGATGAAGAATATTTCCCTCCTTGTTTACAGTTCCTGCAGTTAAACTTAGGCTGCTGGTTTGCTTTTCTGTGGGTTAAATGATTTCAGGAAAGCTTGTGGTCTCACTCCTGAGTTATATGCAACATTTTCTGCCAAACTGAAATTAAACTGCTTTTGGCAGACTTAAATGTTGGATCAGCACCAAAGGAAATTCCATTTGGCTTTGAGAGTTATTCGAACTTTTTCAAGATCAAGTTTTCCTTTTCATTTTAATATTACTGTGATATCTTATTTCTCACTGGATGACTTTTTCATCAATGAGGTCATTCACCTTTGAACTGTAGCTTGCTGTTCACAGAGCCATGGCATCATAAGGCTTGCAGGGACTGTGAAATGTCATCCAGCCTGGCAGGACCATATCCATCTTCAGAGGAGGGTGGCTGCCTGTGCCTGAGACAGTGAGTACCTTTGCCTGGAAACCTCGATATCCATCACAGAAGAGTATGACTGCCACCCTGACTAAACTGGCAGTTCTGTCATTTTTGTCATACTGAAACATTCCGCACTGGTTGTACAAGCATATTTTTATCATTGTAGCTTCCTCTTCTCTGCTCCTTTTCCTCCCTGCCACCTCTAAAACTAGCACAATTAAAATTAGTACAATTAAAGGTTTATTCCACAAGTTTTTTCCCGGTGTAGAACTACAGTATGAGATTATAAAGTACTGGGAAAATAAGGGATAGGAAACTTTAGGTTATGGGAGCAGCTGCTTAGGTTAAATATGACTTTTAATTTACAGACGACCTTGCAGCTGAGAGCTGAACTGATTGAGGCCATGTGTTATGCTTCTGAATATTAAAGATAATCTGACATTTTGCACAGGTAGATTTGCCTGATTAACCATTTTAAGGAGTTTCTAAACTAAGGCAGAAGTGCCCATCCCTTTTTCTAACGACTGTTCACTGGTAACTCTGTACCTAGTAAAATAATTTTTGTTTTAGAATAAATATTGGAAGAGTAGTTGAGCTACTTTTCTATCCAGAGAGTAAACATGTCCTCATATAGAACAAAACTGTGATACTCTGCAATTGGTTTATAAGCCAAGCCAAAATAGGAAGTGGTTTTGGCTTTCATTTCTGTCATCTACCAGATTTCAGCGAAGTGCATTTTCATTTTTTTTTTTAAATGCTTACTGTGTCAAACAGTCTAAAATAGTTGTTTCTTGGAGGAGGTTTCTGTGGCACCCTACTTTTCTCTAACAGTCTGCTGGAATTCAGTATATCTGCTTAAAATGGAGACAATAAGCTGATTAAAAAAAATATCACAGAAAGGTATTTGGAAGTCTCTGAATTTTTTTTAGGATAAAACTTCTACCATTTTAGCTCTAGAGAAGTTTATATGGATTTAGCTCTGTTTTTAGTCTGATTGCAATTATTTTCTTCCCTCATCCTCTCATCTTTAAACTCATACTTCTGTTACTTAGACTGGAGGAAAACTGTTTATCAAGAACATTGAAGAATGTCTGTTAACCAGATCTGCTCATTAAAATGGGGAAAAGAATGGGAAAAAAGACCACTGTCCATTTCTGGTTTGGAGAGGCAAAGTCTCTGCTGTCTGTTGATTCTAGTAGGCAGCATGAAACAGTTTTGTCAACTAATCATCAGTCTGCTCGGAGTGATGCACAGACTGGTCTAGGAATAAATACGTTAAAAAAAAAGCAATTAGTTTTCCATAGGGGGCGATGGACTTTCAGCTTCGTAGAATTTCCAGGAGGGCAAGATCTGCTGGATTCAAAAGTATTAAGATGAAGTAGAAAACTTTTCATGTTCCCATCTGCCATCATTGTGATTTTCACTTTTCGTATAGTTACCGTGGTATGAAAGTAGTTATTTAATCACTGTGGAATGAACCTTTTCAAGATTTCTATGCCTGTTAATACATATGACACATGATAGTTGGGATAGCTTAGAAGACATGATGCTTTCCACTGGTGAAAGTATGAAGAAGGGCACCAAGGTGACAGTATTACTTGGTAATGTTAATAATCTTGTTAGTAGTAAAAATATTAATGTTGACAATATCTTCTGGAATTAAACTCTAGAAATTTTCTGTAGTATCCTTGAGACTTTTGATACCCCAGATAGATGACTTAATATACTGGATATTAATTCTAATTTGTAATTATGTGGTTTTTTTTAACATCTTTATTGGAGTATAATTGCTTTACAATGGTGTGTTAGTTTCTGCTTTATAACAAAGTGAATCAGTTATACATATACCTATGTTCCCATATCTCTTCCCTCTTGCATCTCCCTCCCTCCCACCCTCCTTATCCCACCCCTCTAGCTGGTCACAAAGCACCGAGCTGATCTCCCTGTGCTACGCAGCTGCTTCCCACTAGCTATCTATTTTATGTTTGGAAGTGTATATATGTCCACGCCACTCTCTCACTGTATCACAGCTTACCTTTCCCCCTCCCCATATCCTCAAGTCCATTCTCTAGTAGGTCTGCATCTTTATTCCCATCTTGCCACTAGGTTCTTCATGACCTTTTTTTTTTTTTTTTCTTAGATTCCATATATATGTGTTAGCATACGGTATTTGTTTTTCTCTTTCTGACTTACTTCACTCTGTGTGACAGACTCTAGGTCCATCCACCTCACTACAAATAACTCCATTTCGTTTCTTTTTATGGCTGAGTAATATTCCATTGTATATATGTGCCACATCTTCTTTATCCATTCATCTGTTGATGAACACTTAGGTTGCTTCCATGTCCTGGCTATTGTTAATAGAGCTGCAATGAACATTTTGGTACATGACTCTTTTTGAATTATGGTTTTCTCAGGGTATATGCCCAGTAGTGGGATTGCTGGGTCGTATGGTAGTTCTATTTTTAGTTTTTTAAGGAACCTCCATACTCTTCTCCATAGTGGCTATATCAATTTACATTCCCACCAACAGTGCAAGAGTGTTCCATTTTCTCCACACCCTCTCCAGCATTTATTGTTTGTAGATTTTTTGATGATGGCCATTCTGACTGGTGTGAGATGATATCTCATTGTAGTTTTGATTTACATTTCTTTAATGATTAATGATGTTGAGCATTCTTTCATGTGTTCATTGGCAATCTGTATATCTTCTTTGGAGAACTGTCTATTTAGGTCTTCCACCCCTTTTTGGATTGGGTTGTTTGTTTTTTTAATATTGAGCTGCATGAGCTGCTTGTAAATTTTGGACATTAATCCTTTGTCAGTTGCTTCATTTGCAAATATTTTCTCCCATTCTGAGGGTTGTCTTTTCATGTTGTTTATGGTTTTCTTTGCTGTGCAAAAGATTTTAAGTTTCATTACGTCCCATTTGTTTATTTTTGTTTTTATTTCCGTTTCTCTAGTAGGTGGGTCAAAAAGGATCTTGCTGTGATTTATGTCATGGAGTGTTCTGCCTATGTTTTCCTCTAAGAGTTTGATAGTGTCTGGCCTTACATTTAGGTCTTTAATCCATTTTGAGTTTATTTTTGTGTATGTTGTAAGGGAGTGTTCTAATTTCATACTTTTACATGTACCTGTCCAGTTTTCCCAGCACCATTTATTGAAGAGGCTGTCTTTTCTCCACTGTATATTCTTGCCTCCTTTATCAAAAATAAGGTGACCATATGTACGTGGGTTTATCTCTCAGCTTTCTACCCTGTTCCATTTATCTGTATTTCTGTTTTTGTGCCAGTACCATACCGTCTTGATTAGTGTAGCTTTGTAGTATAGTCTGAAGTCAGGGAGCCTGATTCCTGCCACTCCATTTTTCTTTCTCAAGATTGCTTTGGCTGTTTGGGGTCTTTTGTGTTTCCATTACAAATTGTGAAATTTTTTGTTCTAGTTCTGTGAAAAATGCTAGTGGTAGTTTGATAGGGATTGCATTGAATCTGTACATTGCTTTGGGTAGTAGAGTCATTTTCACAATGTTGATTCTTCCAATCCAAGAACATGGTATATCTCTCCATCTATTTGTATCATCTTTAATTTCTTTCATCAGTGTCTTATAATTTTCTGCATACAGGTGTTTTTTCTCCTTAGGTAGGTTTATTCCTAGGTATTTTATTCTTTTTGTTGTAATGGTAAATGGGAGTTTTTCTTAATTTCACTTTCAGATTTTTCATCATTAGTGTATAGGAATGCTAGAGATTCCTGTGCATTAATTTTGTATCCTGCTACTTTACCAAATTCATTGATTAGTTCTAGTAGTTTTCTGGTAGCATCTTTAGGATTCTCTGTGTATAATATCATGTCATCTGCAAACAGTGACAGCTTTACTTCTTCTTTTCCAATTTGTACTCCTTTTATTTCTTTTTCTTGTCTGATGGCTGTGGCTAAAACTTCCAAAACTATGTTGAATAATAGTGGTGAGAGTGGGCAAGCTTGTCTTGTTTCTGATCTTAGTGGAAATGGTTTAAGTTTTTCACCATTGAGGAAGATGTTGGCTGTGGGTTTGTCATATATGGCCTTTATTATGTTGAGAAAAGTTCCCTCTATGCCTACTTTCTGCAGGGCTTTTATCATAAATGGGTGTTGAATTTTGTCGAAAGCTTTCTCTGCATCTATTGAGATGATCATATGGTTTTTCTCCTTCAATTTGTTAATATGATGTATCTCGTTGATTGATTTGCGTATATTGAAGAATCCTTGCATTCCTGGGATAAACCCCACTTGATCATGGTGTATGATCCTTTTAATGTGCTGTTGGATTCTGTTTGCTAGTATTTTGTTGAGGATTTTTGCATCTCTGTTCATCAGTGATATTGGCCTGTAGTTTTCTTTCTTTGTGACATCTTTGTCTGGTTTTGGTATCAGGGTGATGGTGGCCTTGTAGAATGAGTTTGGGAATGTTCCTCCCTCTGCTATATTTTGGAAGAGTTTGAGAAGGATAGGTGTTATCTCTTCTCTAAATGTTTGGTAGAATTTGGCTGTGAAGCCATCTCGTCAAGGGCTTTAGTTTGTTGGAAGATTTTTAATCACACTTTCAATTTCAGTGCTTGTGATTGGTCTGTTCATATTTTCTATTTCCTCCTGGTTCAGTCTTCCAAGGTTGTACTTTTCTAAGAATTTGTCCGTTTCTTCCTGGTTGTTCATTTTATTGTCATATATTAGCTTGTAGTAGTCTCTCATGATCCTTTGTATTTCTGCAGGGCCAGTTGTTACTTCTCCTTTTTGATTTCTAATTCTATTGATTTGAGTCTTCTCCCTTTTTCTCTTGATGAGTCTGGCTAATGGTTTATCAATTTTGTTTATCTTCTTAAAGAACCAGCTTTTAGTTTTATTGATCTTTGCTATCGTTTCCTTCATTTCTGATCTGTTCTTTATGATTTCTTTCCTTCTGCTAACTTTGGGGGTTTTTTGTTCTTCTTTCTGTAATTGCTTTAGGTGTAAGGATAGGTTGTTTATTTGAGATGTTTCTTAAGGTAGGATTGTATTGCTATAAACTTCCCTCTTAGATCTGCTTTTGCTGCATCCTATAGGTTTTGGGTCATCATGTTTTCATTGTCATTTGTTTCTAGGTATTTTTTGATTTCCTCTTTGATTTCTTCAGTGATCTCTTGGTTATTAAGTAGTATATTGCTTAGCCTCCATGTGTTTGTATTTTTTACAGATCTTTTCCTGTAATTGATATCTAGTCTCATAGCGTTGTGATCGGAAAAGATACTTGATATGATTTCAATTTTCCTAAATTTACCAAGGCTTGATTTGTGACCCAAGATATGATCTATCCTGGAGAGTGTTCCATGAGCACTTGAGAAGAATGTGTATTCTGTTGTTTTTGGATGGAATGTCCTATAAATATCAATTAAGTCCATCTTGTTTAATGTATCATTTAAAGCTTGTGTTTCCTTCTTTATTTTCATTTTGGATGATCTGTCCATTGGTGAAAATGGGGTGTTAAAGTTCCCTACTATGATTGTGTTACTGTCGATTTCCCCTTTATGGCTGTTAGTATTTGCCTTATGTATTGAGGTGCTCCTATGTTGGTTGCCTAAATATTTACAATTGTTATATCTTCTTCTGGGATCGATCCCTTGATCATTATGTAGTGTCCTTCTTTGTCTCTTGTAATAGTCTTTATTTTACAGTCTATTTTGTCTGATATGAGAATTGCTACTCCAGCTTTCTTTTGATTTCCATTTGCATGGAATATCTTTTTCCATCCCCTCACTTTCAGTCTGTATGTGTCCCTAGGTCTGAAGTGGGTCTCTTGTAGACAACATATATACGGGTCTTGTTTTTGTATCCATTGAGCCAATCTGTGTCTTTTGGTTGGAGCATTTAGTCCATTTACATTTAAGGTAATTATTGGTATGTATGTTCCTATTACCATTTTCTTAATTGTTTTGGGTTTGTCATTTTAGGTCTTTTCCTTTTTGTGTTTCCTGCCTAGAGAAGTTCCTTTAACGTTTGTTGTAAAGCTTGTTGGTGGTGCTGAATTCTCTTAGCTTTTGCTTGTCTGTAAAGGTTTTAATTTCTCCATCAAATCTGAATGAGAAACTTGCTGGGTAGAGGAATCTTGGTTGTAGGTTTTTCTCCTTCATCACTTTAAATATGTTCTGCCACTGCGTTTTGGCTTGCAGAGTTTCTGCTGAAAGATCAGCTGTTAACCTTATGGGGATTCCCTTGTGTGTTATTTGTTGTTTTTCCCTTGCTGCTTTTAATATTTTTTCTTTATATTTAATTTTTGATAGTTTGATTAATATGTGTCTTGGAATGTATCTCCTTGGATTTATCCTGTATGGGACTGTCTATGCTTCCTGGACTTGATTAACTTTCCTTTCCCATATTAGGGAAGTTTTCAACTATAATCTCTTCAAATATTTTCTCAGTCCCTTTCTTTTTCTCTTCTTCTTCTGGGACCCCTATAATTCGAATGTTGGTGCGTTTAATGTTGTCCCAGTGGTCTCTGAGACTGCCCTCATTTCTTTTCATTCTTTTTTCTTTATTCTGCTCTGCAGTAGTTATTTCCACTATTTTATCTTCCAGGTCACTTATCCGTTTTTCTGCCTCAGTTATTCTGCTATTGATCCCTTCTAGAGAATTTTAAATTTCATTTATTGTTGTGTTCATCACTGTTTGTTTGCTCTTTAGTTCTTCTAGGTCCTTGTTGAACGTTTCTTGTATTTTCTCTATTGTATTTCCAAGATTTTGAATCATCTTTACTATCATTATTCTGAATTCTTTTTCAGGTAGACTACCTATTTCCTCTTCATTTATTAGGCGTGGTGGTTTTTTGCCTTGCTGCTTCATCTGCTTTGTGTTTTTCTGTCTTCTCATTTTGCTTAACTACTGTGTTTGGGGTCTCCTTTTCGCAGGCTACAGGTTCGTAGTTCCTGTTGTTTTTTGTGTCTGTCCCAGTGGCTAAGGTTGTTTCAGTGGGTTGTGTAGGCTTCCTGGTGGAGGCAACTAGTGCCTGTGTTCTAGAGGATGAGGCTGGATCTTGTCTTTTTGGTGGGCAGGTCCATGTCTGGTGGTGTGTTTTGGGGTGTCTGTGGCCTTATTATGATTTTAGGCAGCCTCTCTGCTAATGGATGGGGTTGTGTTCCTGTCTTGCTAGTTGTTTGGCATAGGGTGTCCAGCACTGTAGCTTGCTGGTCGTTGAGTGAAGCTGGGTCTTGGCGTTGAGATGGAGATCTCTGGGAGATTTTTGCCATTTGATATTACGTGGAGCTGGGAGGTCTCTTGTGGACCAGTGTCCTGAACTTGGCTCTCCCTCCTCAGAGGCACAGCCCTGACGTGTGGCTGGAGCACCAAGAGCCTTTCATCCACACGGCTCAGAATAAAAGGGAGAAAAAATAGAAAGAAAGAAAGAAAGAAAGAAAGAAGATAAATTAAAATAAAATAAAGTAAAATAAAATAAAATAAAATGATTATTAAAATAAAAAATAATTATTAAGAAAAATTTTTTAAAAAGTAAAAAAACAAAGAAACAAACAAACAAAAAAAACCAAGAAAAAAAATGGACAGACAGAACCCTAGGACAAATGGTAAAAGCAAAGCTATACAGACAAAATCACACACAGAAGCATACACATACACACTCACAAAAAGATAAAAAGGGAAAAAAATATATATTTATCTTTGCTCCTATAGTCCACCTCCTCAATTTGAGATGATTCATTGTCTCTTCAGGTATTCCACAGATGCAGGGTACATCAAGTTGATTGTGGAGATTTAATCCTCTGCTCCTGAGGCTGCTGGGAGAAATGTCCCTTTCTCTTCTTTGTTCGCACAGCTCCTGGGGTTCAGCTTTGGATTTGGACCCGCCTCTGTGTGTAGGTCGCCTGAGGGCATCTGTTCTTCGCTCAGACAGGACGGGGTTAAAGGAGCAACTGATTCAGCGACTCTGGCTCACTCAGGCTGGGGGGAGGGAGGGGTATGGATGCGGTGCGAGCCTGTGGTGGCAGAGGCCCCCGTGATGTTGCACCAGCCTGAGGCATGCTGTGTGTTCTCCCAGGGAAGCTGTCCCTGGATCATGGGACCCTGGCATTGGCATGCTGCACAGGCTCCTGGGAGGAGAGGTGTGTATAATGACCTGTGCTTGCTCACAAGTTTCTTGTTGGCAGCAGCAGCAGCCTTAGCGTCCCATGCTCGTCTCTGGGGTCCACGCTGATAGCCGCGGCTCATGCCCATCTCTGGAACTCCTTTAAGCGGTGCTCTGAGTCCCCTCTCCTCGAGCACCAGGAAACAAAGAGGCAAGAAAAAGTCTCTTGCCTCTTCGGCAGCTCCAGACCTTTTCCCAGACTCCCTCCCAGCTAGCCATGGCGCACTAGCCCCCTTCAGCCTGTGTTCACACAGCCAACCGCAGTCCTCTCTCTGGGATCCAACCTCCTAAGCCCGAGCCTCAGCTCCCAGCCCCCGTCCGCCCCGGCAGGTGAGCAGACAAGCCTCTCGGGCTGGTGAGTGCTGATGGGCACTGATCCTCTGTGTGGGAATCTCTCCGCTTTGCCCTCTGCACCCATGTTGCTGCACTCTCCTCCATGGCCCCGAAGCTCCCCCCTCCACCCCCCGCAGTCTCCGCCCACGAAGGGGCTTCCTAGTGTGTGGAAACCTTTCCTCCTTCACAGCTCCCTCCCACTGGTGCAGGTCCCGTCCCTATTCTTTTGTCTCTGTTTTTTCTTTTTTTCTTTTGCCCTACCCAGGTACGTGGGGAGTTTCTTGCCTTTTGGGAGGTCTGAGGTCTTCTGCCAGCGTTCAGTAGGTGTTCTGTAGGAGCTGTTCCACATGTAGATGTATTTCTGATGTATTTGTGGGGAGGAAGGTGATCTCCACATCTTACTCTTCCGCCATCTTGAAGCTCCCCCCGTAATTATGTGTTAACTAAAGAAATTCTAGCTGTTGTAACAGATAAAAGTCAAAATCTCAGTGATTTAAAGAGTAGAAGTTTATTTCTTTTTTTCCTCCGGAAGTTAATTTATTATCATGCTGAAATATGATGTAAATTTTTTAAAAAAATTTATTGTATTGAACCAATTACAGATTCACAGGAAAGAAGATTATTTCTTGCTTAACTGAAGTTCAGAGTGAGTTTCCTGATTGACAAGTAGCTTCCCTCTGAGCAGTGATTCAAGGACCCAGGCTCTTTCCATCTTGTTGGTCTGTCTCCTCTAACGTGGTTTCCAAGGTACTTAAACTGCATCAAGCCCTGGAAGGGTAAAAAGCAAGGCTGGTCATGCAGGGAAAGTGGTGCATCCCCGTCACTTCTCTTCACATCCCATTGGCTAGAACTCAGGCACATGGGCACACCTAACTACCTCTTCTGCTTGGGAAATGTATCCAAATGGTGTTCCCAAGCAGAAGAGGAAATAGGTTTGGTTAACAATTAGTCTCTGCCCTCATAATCCAAGAATAGATCTGTGTAAGCTACAAAAATGTACGTGTTTTGTTGTTTTTTTTTTATTGCATTTCCTTAGTTTTAAATGGAATAGATTTGCCTACATTTAGTTATTTTAAAATATTAAGAAACATTTTGCTATGTGAAGTTTTTATTCCTATAGAGATCAAAAAAAGAGATGTCTGTGAACTGCTATACAAATATCCTGAAACAGCAAGCTTATTCTATAACTTTTGAAAAGTTGTTAGCAATTCTATTCTCTAAACTAAGGCAACGCAGTGGGTCTAAGAGAGGGTGCCCAATTTGAGAGAAATTTCTCTGGTGAAAATTCAGGATTTCATGTCCCAGTGGATTTGAAGTGTCAGGGAGCAAGAAGAGTCCAGGGTCATTCTGAATTTTTCCCATGAATGAGCAAAGACATTTGGAATAAGTTTTGGAAAAAGAGAAGGTGGAATAATGACCTCAGGTTTACACATATGAAATTTGAGGTCACTGGAGGAAATGTTCTGGGAACATTTGGAAATTAAATCTGTAATTCATGGTAGAGAAGGGGCTTGGGTCATCTGTATACCAGGTCTTTGAAGTCACGGGATAAGCTCAGTTCACCCAGGAAAAAGTGAGAAGAGGACTGTGCTGTCAATGATGGAAGTGGAAGAAGAAACAGTTTCACTTGTGTGACAGAGTACCTTTTTCTGGCTCCATTTAATCGATATTTGTTGAACTCTTGTTATGTACTGGGCACTCTGCTAGGCAGTGGGGGTGGAGCCGCAAACATGACAGTGTCCTCCTCATGGGACCTAGCATTCTAAGAAATAGTGGGAGTGTCAGTGTGTGAGGGCTGGATTTCTGATAAGGCATTTACATACAGTGCGTTGTTGATATAATCACCTGGTGAGATGGCTAATGGGTTTATTCCCACTTTATAGATGAGGAAACTGAGGATCAAATAGTCTAAATGACTTGTCCAAGGTCACCAGTTAGTGTTGAGTGTCGGAGTGTAAAGTGTTGTAGGGTACATTTGGTCACTCAGACATTTTGCCATGCTATCCCATCCTCCCAGGTATGAGGAGGGCAGATATGTCCTCCCTTCCTGCCCTTCAATCCCACACTTTTATCTCTGTACTCCATATCACATTCAAGGTCACCACATGACTCTTCTCTAGAACACATTTTTCACCTCTGGTTTTTCTGATGCATTTGCATTTATTGTCTGCCATGTACAGCCACTCCTTGTTTTTCTACTTTCTTAGTTTTGATTTGTTGTTGATGCATATTTTAGCCTTTCACGGATACTCTTGGTTACTAATTGTTCTGAAATAATGCTTTATCTGCCTTTCTAGATTGTTACCTTATTGTGGACACAAACTTCAGCTTTTACTTCTCTTTGCCCAAAGTGCTTAGTACAGAAAGGCAGAAACTGGAGTAATTTTTTATGCTTAGATTGTCTATAGCCAACATTATACCCCGAAAACTGTATTCTCAGTCCTCTTCTTTGGATGCCAGGTGTCCAACTGTTATCTGTCATTGCAAAAACATTTCCAAGAACATAAGGTAATTTTCAGAAAAACTCAATTCCAGTTTTCCTAAATAAATTACACTATTGCCTGGTGAAATACCGAGGTTACTATTTAAAGACAATTATATATTATTTATTTGTACTATAAATTGTATATATTATATATATGTATTATATAAATTTATATTTTTCTATTTGGAATACCCTGTGAAAATGCTGCCATTACTAGGAAATTTACCTTATAATAATTTGCAATGCTTATCCACATTTATAAAAATATATTTTTTAATTTTGTCTAGTCGTGGGCTGCATTTTCTCTTCCCTGTCACAGGAAGATGAACCTGACACATGGAATGCACCAGCCAAGCATTTCTTGCCATGAATTTGGCAGTTTGCTTTGTAGCAGATGTTCTCTTTCTATGCATGCTCTTTCTCTCCTACCTTCCTTCTCCATGGAAAATATGTTGGGAGCAGAACATGTATATTTAGTGCTTTCCTTTTATCTGGGACAAGACTTGTGCCTTGCATGAAAACTAAGTGTCTCTAGCAAAAAAGGGACAGACTTTCCCCTAAGAATACTTAGGAAGCTGACCGAAAAATGAGGACCCTCTAGAGCCAGCCTGAATTAGAATAGGATGTGAGAATCTGTTGATGATGAATCTTTTGAATCAGTCACTTTGCTTCCCCTCTCTTCAGTTGAATTTTATTGCTCTTTTAAAGATAGGATAGGGTATGCTTTAGGAAAATGTGGTATCACCCAAATCCAAACTGTTAAAGCACTCACTGAAGAAAATATTTGCATTTCATTAGGATGCTTCATTTTCTCAGAAGATGTGTCTTGTTTTCCTTAAAGCTGAAATCCTTTAATACATTCTGAATATATTTAAATTTACTGAAAGCAACATCAACAAAATTATGTACAAATGACCTTTGAGGAAACTTGCAATTGAGTGACACTAAATCCTCCAGATCATTGCCTTCTAGAAGCTTCCCCCAGAGTTTGCAGAAGTCCTCCCAGCTTACACTTACATAGTATGCAGGGACTGCGTGATTGTTTATATTTCCTCACTCCTTGCCCTGTGATCTCATACATCCTGTGGTCAGGCCTGGCCATGTGATTTGCTTCGGCAAATGGAACCTCAGTAGTGTGTGTCATAGAAGCATTCATTGTGATTACCAAGTTTAGATCAGCCTCCAGTGCCCCTGTGCTTTTTGCCATAAGAAGCCTTATCTGGACAGCATATGTTCTTTCAACCTTGATCCCAGAATCAGAAGATGCTTGTAGTAGACCCAAATCTGTTTTTTTTTTCAATAAATTTTTAGGACATGCCTAGGCACTGGTGTTACAGTAAATAGCAAAAACGCATGGTCATTATTGTCATTCAGGTTAAAATTAAGTAATTTAAAATCTCTTCTTTAATACTAAAATAACTATGAATAAATTATAGAATCAAAATTGACATGCATTTTTTAAAGATCAAGTATTAGAATGCTAGGAACTTTCACAGTTCTGATGGTCCACATCATAATAAATCACTGAGATATATACCATTATGATCATTTTGGCACGGAAGCACTGACTGGAAGATGTAAGTATGAGATGAGGCCCAGGAAAGCAGAAGTAGAAAGATAGGGAAATTGGAGAATTCAAATGTATACGTCACTCCTTCCAATGCTGAAATAGTTATACTCACATAGGAGAAGAAATTATAAAAGGAGTTAAAGTTTCCATCCAGTTGCATCATAAGAAGTAGGTGCAGAAGTAAACTTTAGGGGAGTATAATTAGGATATGTATGCTTAAGAATATTATTTTTAGTATCTAAAGAAAGTTTAGTAATGACATAGTAGTAGAAAGTTGCATAACATCAGAATTCTATAACCTGGTTGTGGAGTTTGGGGCTGCAAGAGACTTTGACCACGAGAAATCATCCCAGGAGATGACTGTATGTAACATGTTGACTGAAGTCTCAGTGCATGGATATGGATCCTGACTCTAGTGCTTAGTAATTATAAGAGGTTGGTCAAGTAACTTAATCTTATTCGATCTCAGTTTTCTCATCCATATGATGTGTCCGCTCATAAAGGCTTTGTGGACATTAATGCGATAATGCACATAAGCCGTTTGAAATGGTGCCTGGCTCATTGCAAGTGATCAATATAATATTTGCAACTATTGTAGAAGTGCTAGAAGATCTTTCTGCAGTAGGAGTCCTAGATTTAATAAAGTTTAGTGAAGAGTTTTATAAGAGTCCCTGAAACAGTCTTCTTTCTGGGTTGGGGCTCCCTGAGCAAATGACACCTTTTAATGGGACTTTATTTTGTTGTGAGAACCCTTAAAGTAGTTGAAGCCTATAAGCCTTGGGTAAAAATCTGGCTGATGTAATTCTGTTCTGATACAGTGGTGTGAACTGAGGCACCAGTGCTGTGTTTGAAACGTGGGAGTGTGGTTAGCTTTTCACTTTATATTTTTAAAGGGATGATGAAATATTTTGTACTTGGGCAGCCTGAGCTCTGTATTTCTGGCTGCTTGTAATAAAATTCAGGACCCCACTCAACTTGCACTGTGAAATGGCTTGTTCCTAAGATAGCTTGAGACCACGAGTCATGCACCTTATCCTTTCCATGACTTTTGTGTCCTCTATGTCCTTCTCCAGGGCATGAGGAAAGTCCCACAGGCTTTGAGAATACCCCAGCCACCCATCTTCACAGTGTACATGAGCCAAACCCTGCCTGGAGGGATGAGGTTCTAATTAATCTCTTTGGTTATAGAGCATCCCTTTCTTCCCCCTGTATCTCAGGACCATAGGTGGTGGCATGAAAGCTTGCTTGAGTGTTACCTCTGCTGTGTTACCCACATCTTTGTGAGAAGTCTTACACATTGAAAGGAAGGAGGACCTGCATCAAGTTCCAGCTAGGGAACTAAAATACTGGTCCTTTTTTTTTTTTTGTAAAGCTATTTTTTAATTTTTAAATTTTTTTATTATTTATTTATTTATTTATTTATGGCTGTGTTGGGTCTTCGTTTCTGTGCGAGGGCTTTCTCTAGTTGCGTCAAGTGGGAGCCACTCTTCATCGCGGTGCGCGGGCCTCTCACTATCGCGGCCTCTCTTGCTGCGGAGCACAGGCTCCAGACGCGCAGGCTCAGTAACTGTGGCTCACGGGCCTAGCTGCTCCGCGGCATGTGGGATCTTCCCAGACCAGGGCTCAAACCCGTGTCCCCTGCATTGGCAGGCAGATTCTCAACCACTGCGCCACCAGGGAAGCCCCTAAAATACTGGTTCTTAAGATAATATACAGATCACAGTGAATCTTTTTGTTTGGAGACAATTCCAGCTTGGTGCTGGTATTGCCACATGACTCTGGGATTAAGAACACCTCCATGGATCCTCAGTCAAGAGCATGTGGCCATAGCCTCAGATACAGCACGGGTTTTGCTGGATGGAGGGGACTACAGGGTGTGATGTGGGGTAAATGTTTAAAGGGCGTCACGTTCAGTTGTCAATGACCAAGAAAGACCTCACAGTTCTCAGTTAACACTTTACTTAATATATCAGCAGCATTTGAATTTGAAATGGTAAATCACCCCCTCCTCCGCAAAGCACTGTCTTTCCTGAGTTTTCAAGATACCTCACTCTCCTGGCTTTTCTATGGTCTCCCTTGCTGACTCATCTCATATTGCTGACAGCAAAATACTGAAGTGCCCCAGAGTACATTCTTTTTCTCTCAATGCTCATTGCCTCCGTGATCCCATCCAAAATCTTCTCTGTAAATGCTGTTCATACACTGATGACTCTGACTTTTATATCTTTAGCCTAGACCTTGTCCTGAACTTCAGATTCACATCCAACTGCCTATCTGATGCTTGATTTGTATGTCTAATGGGTGTCTCAGCCCTAACACATCCAGGACAAAACTCCTAATCTTCTTCCCCAAATTAGGTTTTCCTGTAGTAATTCCCATCTCTTTAATGGCATTTCCATCCTTCCAGTTTCTCGGGCCAAAAATTTAGAGTTATTCTTGATTGTGTTAGTTTCTCTCAAATTATAGATTTAAGTCTGTAAACAAATACTATATAATCTACTTTCAAAATATCAATATGTTCAGAATCTGACCATTTTCACCACTTCCAATACTACATCTCAACATGAATAAGCTGCATCCCGTTTCTCCTCTGTACTGTGGCAAACGCTCTTTGTGTCTGCCCTTGTCCCCCAAGGCTGTCCTCACCAAGTGTCCTCTTGAGTGGTGACTAGCTTAGATCACGTCATTCTTCTGCCAACAGTCCTTCAGTGGTTGGTTTCTCATTTCCCTCAGAGTAAAGCTGAAGTTCTTAATAATGGCCTCCAGGATGTGGCCTCTCATTACCTTGCTGATCTTTTTCCTGCTGCTCCTTCTCTTGTTCCATCTCTTATTCCCCGCCCCCTCACCCCAACTGGCCTCCTTCTTCCACAAAAATGCCAGAAATATTCCCACAACCTATAATTTATGCCTTCCCTCTGCCTGGAATATTATTCCTCCAGATTAACACCATGGCTAACTTCCTCACCTGCTTGAGGTCTTTACACCTGTGTTACGTCTTAGTGAGATTTGCAAGGCCATCTTTTTTTTTTTTTTTAACATCTTTATTGGAGTATAATTCCTTTACAATGGTGTGTTAGTTTCTGCTTTACAACAAAGTGAATCAGTTATATATGTACGTATATCCCCATATCTCTTCCCTCTTGCGTCTCCCTCCCACCCTCTCTATCCCACCTCTCTAGGTGGTCACAAAGCACTGAGCTGATCTCCCTGTGCTATGCGGCTGCTTCCCACTACCTATCTATTTTACATTTGGAAGTGTATATATATCCATACCACTCTCTCACTTCGTCCCAGCTTACCCTTCCCCCTCCCCATATCCTCAAGTCCATTCTCTAGTAGGTCTGCGTCTTTATTCCCGTCTTGCCCTTAGATTCTTCATGACCATTTTTTTTTTTTTTGGATTCCATATATATGTGTTAGCATACGGTATTTGTTTTTCTCTTTCTGACTTACTTCACTCTGTATGACAGACTCTAGGTCCATCCACCTCACTACAAATAACTCCATTTCGTTTCTTTTTATGGCTGAGTAATATTCCATTATATATATGTGCCACATCTTCTTTATCCATTCATCTGGTGATGGACACTTAGGTTGCTTCCATGTCCTGGCTATTGTAAATAGAGCTGCAATGAACATTGTGGTACATGTCTCTTTTTGAATTATGGTTTTCTCAGAGTATATGCCCAGTAGTGGGATGGATGGTTGTATGGTAGTTCTATTTTTAGTTTTTTAAGGAACCTCCATACTGTTCTCCATAGTGGCTGTATCAATTTACATTCCCACCAACAGTGCAAGAGTGTTCCCTTTTCTCCACATCCTCTCCAGCATTTATTGTTTCTAGATTTTTTGATGATGGCCATTCTGACCAGTGTAAGATGATATCTCATTGTAGTTTTGATTTGCATTTCTCTAATGATTAGTGATGTTGAGCATTCTTTCATGTGTTTGTTGGCAATCTGTATATCTTCTTTGGAGAAATGTCTATTTAGGTCTTTTGCCCGTTTTTGGATTGGATTGTTTGTTTTTTTGTTATTGAGCTGCATGAGCTGCTTGTAAATTTTGGAGATTAATCCTTTGTCAGTTGCTTCATTTGCAAATATTTTCTTCCATTCTGAGGGTTGTCTTTTGGTCTTGTTTATGGTTTCCTTTGCTGTGCAAAAGCTTTGAAGTTTCATTAGGTCTCATTTGTTCATTTTTATTTTTATTTCCATTTCTCTCGGAGGTGGATCAAAAAGGATCTTGCTGTGATTTATGCCATAGAGTGTTCTGCCTATGTTTTCCTCTAAGAGTTTAATAGTGTCTGGCCTTACATTTAGGTCTTTAATCCATTATGAATTTATTTTTGTGTATGGTGTTAGGGAGTGTTCTAATTTCATTCTTTTACATATAGCTGTCCTGTTGTCCCAGCACCACTTATTGAAGAGGCTGTCTTTTCTCCAGTGTATATTCTTGCTTCCTTTATCAAAGATAAGGTGACCATATGTGCGTGGGGTATCTCTGGGCTTTCTATCTTGTTCCATTGATCAATATTTCTGTTTTTGTGCCAGTACCATACTGTCTTGATTAGTGTAGCTTTGTAGTATAGTCTGAAGTCAGGGATCCTGATTCCTTCCACTCCGTTTTTCTTTCTCAAGATTACTTTGGCTGTTTGGGGTCTTTTGTGTTTCCATACAAATTGTGAAATTTTTTGTTCTAGTTCTGTGAAAAATGCCAGTGGTAGTTTGATAGGGACTGCACTGAACCTGTAGATTGCTTTGGGTAGTAGAGTCATTTTCACAATGTTGATTCTTCCAATCCGAGAACATGGTATATCTGTCCATCTATTTGTATGACCTTTAATTTCTTTCATCAGTGTCTTATAATTTTCTGCATACAGGTCTTTTGTCTCCTCAGGTAGGTTTATTCCTAGATATTTTATTCTTTTGTTGCAATGGAAAATAGGAGTGTTTTCTTAATTTCAGTTTCAGATTTTTCATCATTAGCGTGTAGGAATGCAAGAGATCTCTGTGCATTAATTTTGTATCCTGCTACTTTACCAAATTCATTGATTAGCTCTAGTAGTTTTCTGGTAGCATCTTTAGGATTCTCTATGTATAGTATCATGTCATCTGCAAACAGTGACAGCTTTACTTCTTCTTTTCCGATTTGGATTCCTTTTATTTCTGTTTTCTTCTCTGATTGCTGGGGCTAAAACTTCCCAAACTTTGTTGAATAATAGTGGTGAGAGTGGGCACCCTTGTCTTGTTCCTGATCTTAGTGGAAATGGTTTCAGTTTTTCACCATTGAGGATGATGTTGGCTGTGGGTTTGTCATATATGGCCTTTATTATGTTGAGGTAAGTTCCCTCTGTGCCTACTTTCTGGACGGTTTTTATCATAAATGGGTGTTGAATTTTGTCGAAAGATTTCTCTGCATGTATTGAGATGATTGTATGGTTTTTCTCCTTCAGTTTGTTAATATGGTGTATCACATTGATTGATTTGCGTATATTGAAGAATCCTTGCATTCCTGGGATAAACCCCACTTGATCATGGTGTATGATCCTTTTAATGTGCTGTTGGATTCTGTTTGCTAGTATTTTGTTGAGGATTTTTGCATCTATGTTCATCAGTGATATTGGCCTGTAGTTTTCTTTCTTTGTGACATGTTTATCTGGTTTTGGTATCAGGGTGATGGTGGCCTTGTAGAATGAGTTTGGGAGTGTTCCTCCCTCTGCTATATTTTGGAAGAGTTTGAGAAGGGTAGGTGTTAGCTCTTCTCTAAATGTTTGATAGAATTTGCCTGTGAAGTCATCTGGTCCTGGGCTTTTGTTTGTTGGAAGATTTTAATCACACTTTCAATTTCAGTGCTTGTGATTGGTCTGTTCATATTTTCTATTTCTTCCTGGTTCAGTCTGGGAAGGTTGTACATTTCTAAGAACTTGTCCATTTCTTCCAGGTTGTCCATTTTATTGGCATAGAGTTGCTTGTAGTAATCTCTCATGATCCTTTGTATTTCTGCAGTGTCAGTTGTTACTTCTCCTTTTTGATTTCTAATTCTATTGATTTGAGTCTTCTTCCTTTTTTTCTTGATGAGTCTGGCTAATGGTTTATCAATTTTGTTTATCTTGTCAAAGAACCAGCTTTTAGTTTTATTAATGTTTGCTATCGTTTCCTTCATTTCTTTTTCATTTATTTCTGATCTGATCTTTATGATTTCTTTCCTTCTGCTAACTTTGGGGGTTTTTTGTTCTTCTTCCTGTAATTGCTTTAGATGTAAGGTTAGGATGTTTATTTGAGGTGTTTCTTGTTTCTTAAGGTAGGATTGTATTGCTATAAACTTCCCTCTTAGAACTGCTTTTGCTGCATCCCATAGGTTTTGGGTCGTCGTGTTTTCATTGTCATTTGTTTCTAGGTATTTTTTGATTTCCTCTTTGATTTCTTCAGTGATCTCTTGGTTATTAAGTAGTATATTGCTTAGCCTCCATGTGTTTGTAGTTTTTACAGATTTTTTCCTGTAATTGATATCTAGTCTCATAGCATTGTGGTCGGAAAAGATACTTGATACCATTTCAATTTTCTTAAATTTACCAAGGCTTGATTTGTGACCCAAGATATTATCTATCCTGGAGAGTTTCCATGAGCACTTGAGAAGAATGTGTATTCTGTTGTTTTTGGATGGAATATCCTATAAATATCAATTAAGTCCATCTTGTTTAATATATCATTTAAAGCTGTGTTTCCTTATTTATTTTCATTTTGGATAATCTGTCCATTGGTGAAAGTGGGGTGTTAAAGTCCCCTACTGTGATTGTGTTACTGTCGATTTCCCCTTTGATGGCTGTTAGTATTTGCCTTATGTATTGAGGTACTCTTATGTTGGGTGCCTAAATATTTACAATTGTTGTATCTTCTTCTTGGATCAATCCCTTGATCATTATGTAGTGTCCTTCTTTGTCTCTTGTAATAGTCTTTGTTTTAAAGTCTTATTTTGTCTGATATGAGAATTGCTACTCCAGCTTTCTTTTGATTTCCATTTGCATGGAATATCTTTTTCCATCCCCTCACTTTCAGTCTGTATGTGTCCCTAGGTCTGAAGTGGGTCTCTTGTAGACAGCATATATATGGGTCTTGTTTTTGTATCCATTCAGCCAGTGTATGTCTTTTGGTTGGAGCATTTAATCCATTTACACTTAAGGTAATTATCAATATATATTTTCCTATTACCATTTTCTTAATTGTTTTGGGTTTGTTATTGTAGGTCTTTTCCTTCTCTTGTGTTTCCTGCCTAGAGAAATTCCTTTAGCATTTGTTGTAAAGCTGGTTTGGTGGTGCTCAATTCTCTTAGCTTTTGCTTGTCTGTAAAGGTTTTAATTTCTCCGTCAAATCTGAATGAGATCCTTGCTGGGTAGAGTAATATTGGTTGTAGGTTTTTCTCCTTCATCACTTTAAATATGTCCTGCCACTGCCTTCTGGCTTGCAGAGTTTCTGCTGAAAGATCAGCTGTTAACCTTATGGAGATTGCCTTGTGTGTTATTTGTTGTTTTTCCCTTGCTGCTCTTAATATTTTTTCTTTGTATTTAATTTTTGATAGTTTGATTAATATGTGTCTTGGGTGTTTCTCCTTGGATTTATCCTGTATGGGACTCTCTGTGCCTCCTGGACTTGATTAACTATTTCCTTTCCCATATTAGGGAAGTTTTCAACTATAATCTCTTCAAATATTTTCTCAGTCCCTTTCTTTTTCTCTTCTTCTTCTGGGACCCCTATAATTCTAATGTTGGTGTGTTAAAGTTGTCCCAGAGGTCTCTGAGACTTTCCTCAATTCTTTTCATTCTTTTTTCCTTATTCTGCTCTGCAGTAGTTATTTCCACTATTTTATCTTCCAGGTCTCTTACCCTTTTTTCTACCTCAGTTATTCTGCTATTGATCCCTTCTAGAGAATTTTTAATTTCATTTATTGTGTTGCTTGTTTTGTTTGCTGCTATATATATATATCCACTGTCTGACATATAACACGGGCTTCAATAAGTGTTTATTGAATGAATGAATGGTTGGATGAATGAATGAATATACAGTTGACCCTTGAACAATGTGGGCATTAGGGGCACTGACCACCCCCTCATGCAGTCAAGAATCTGCATATAAATTAAAGTTGGCCCTCCATTATGTGCAGTTTCTCTGTATCCATGGTTATGTGTTCATGGATTCAACCAACTGTGGATCGTGTAGTACTGTAGTACTTACTATTGAAAAAAAAAATCCACATATAAGTGGACCCATGCAGTTCAAACCCATGTCCTTCAAGGGTCAAATATACATGAGTGCTACCTCGATGTGAAGTTGATGTGTACTAATGGGGCTGACATTTTGGCTTCAAAAGCAAACTGTTCACCAGAGAAGTTATCAGGAGAATGTATTGAATCAATGCCTTTGTTCACAAATGGAATTTTTGTGTTCGTACAGTAAAACAGTGGTGGTTCTTTTAAAATAAATTGGTTTACTTAATTCAGCAGAGGTTGTTTAGTTTCAGGGTTGCCAAAGCTGTAGCTTATTAGGAGTCCTTTTAGGAAGCTATTCCCTAGAAAGGAATGGGGATACATTATTGACTTGTTTAAACTTGTTAAAGGTATAAATTACCTTGTCTAAATACATGCAGAATTGTCTCTAGCTCAAGAATCATTTCATGATGTCGATCTTATTAGGCCATCAGAAAAAGTAAAATAGCAGTTTTCAACCAGTCAATGACCAAGAACCAAGAAGTTGCTCTTTTCAGCAGAAGGTAGAGTAATTATTTCTGATAGGGTAATTATATTTATTTTTCCATCCTTTATGGTTCATGTTATTACTTGAATTTTTTGACTTCTTGCAGTTTCAACTGTACTGATCTTAGACTCCGGAAACTAAGAGATCCTAGCATTCCTTCAGCTTTCTTATGGGAAGATCTATTTACATAATCTGTGTCAAGTAACGTTACCTGAATCATTTTCTTAAGACACCTATAGGAAATTATACTTCCTCCATGTGTTTTAGTCTCATTTCCTTTCTTTTCTTTTCTTTTTTTTAACATTTCATATAGAAAATTTCAAACATATACCAAAGTATATGATAGATAGAAAAGTATAATGAAAGCGTATAATGAAACCTTCATATAGGTAAATATGATCTGTCTTTATCTTACACTGAGAATCTCAGTTCTCCATAATACTATGAATGATATAATTAGAATATTACATAATTACTTGTTTGCTCTGTCCGACAAATATACCCTAAACAGTCTCAGGAAACAACAATGCAGTTCCTGAAGTTTAAGAGCTGCAGTTCTACTTGTCCTTAGGACACATCCTTCTAGAGGTGCACAGACAAAAACAGAGTAACAGTGGTTTGTAACAGTCATTCTTAGTGTAGTCATACAAGTGTATACACATGTAAGTTAATTTCTTTTGGTTTATTTTAATTGTTTAGGCATTAGTTTTTAAAATTTAATTTTTCTTTACAATTATGTAAATATTTACATGGATCCAAAGTCAAATTCACTAAACAAGGTACTTTCAAAGAAGTCTAACTTCTAATCTTGACTGCTCTATCCGGGAACTTTCCTCTCCCATAGGTAACTTTAAAGTTTATGGTTTATTCTTACATTTTTAAAATTCGTTTTTTATAGCTGCATTATGTTTGATGAGATGGCTGTGGTCAATAATTCTGATTAAAGAGAGGGTATATCCATTGGGTGAATGTTCCAAAATTGAATGGACTAGTCCTCTGCTGATGGACTTCCCAGTCTTTTGCTGAGTCCTATACTACCTTCATATTTTCGTATTTTCTTTTTTTTTTTAAACATCTTTATTGAAGTATAATTGCTTTACAATGGTGTGTTAGTTTCTGCTTTTATAACAAAGTGAATCAGTTATACATATACATATGTTCCCATATCTCTTCCCTCTTGCATCTCCCTCCCTCCCACCCTCCCTATCCCACCCCTCTAGGTGGTCACAAAGCACCGAGCTGATCTCCCTGTGCTATGCGGCTGCTTCCCACTAGCTATCTATTTTACATCTGGTAGTGTATATATGTCCATGCCACTCTCTCACCCTGTCACATCTCACCCCTCCCCCTCCCCATATCCTCAAGTCCATTCTCTAGTAGGTCTGGGTCTTTATTCCCGTCTTGCCACTAGGTTCTTCATGACCTTTTTTTTTTATTATTATTTTTCCTTAGATTCCATATATATGTGTTAGCATACTGTATTTCTTTTTCTCTTTCTGACTTACTTCACTCTGTATGACAGACTCTAACTCCATCCACCTCATTACAAATACCTCCATTTCATTTCTTTTTATGGCTGAGTAATATTCCATTGTATATATGTGCCACATCTTCTTTATCCATTCATCCGATGATGGACACCTAGGTTGCTTCCATGTCCTGGCTATTGTAGACAGAGCTGCAATGAATATTTTGGTACATGACTCTTTCTGAATTATGGTTTTCTCAGGGTATATGCCCAGTAGTGGGATTGCTGGGTCGTATGGTAGTTCTATTTTTAGTTTTTTAAGGAACCTCCATACTGTTCTCCATAGTGGCTGTATCAATTTACATTCCCACCAACAGTGCAAGAGTGTTCCCTTTTCTCCACACCCTCTCCAGCATTTATTGTTTGTAGATTTTTTGATGATAGCCATTCTGACCGGTGTGAGATGATATCCCATTGTAGTTTTGATTTGCATTTCTCTAATGATTAATGATGTTGAGCATTCTTTCATGTGTCTGTTGGCAATCTGTATATCTTCTTTGGAGGAATGTCTATTTAGGTCTTCTGCCCATTTTTGGATTGGGTTGTTTGTTTTTTTGTTATTGAGCTGCATGAGCTGCTTGTTAATCTTGGAGATTAATCCTTTGTCAGTTGCTTCATTTGCAAATATTTTCTCCCATTCTGAGGGTTGTCTTTTGGTCTTGTTTATGGTTTCCTTTGCTGTGCAAAAGCTTTTAAGTTTCATTAGGTCCCATTTGTTTATTTGTGTTTTTATTTCCATTTCTCTAGGACCTGGGTCAAAAAGTATCTTGCTGTGATTTATGTCATAGAGTGTTCTGCCTATGTTTTCCTCTAAGAGTTTGATAGTGTCTGGCCTTACACTTAGGTCTTTAATCCATTTTGAGTTTATTTTTGTGTATGGTGTCAGGGAGTGTTCTAATTTCATACTTTTACATGTACCTGTCCAATTTTCCCAGCACCACTTATTGAAGAGGCTGTCTTTTCTCCACTGTGTATGCTTGCCTCCTTTATCAAAGATAAGGTGACCATATGTGCGTGGGCTTATCTCTGGGCTTTCTATCCTGTTCCATTGATCTATATTTCTGTTTCTGTGCCAGTACCAAACTGTCTTGATTACTGTAGCTTTGTAATATAGTCTGAAGTCAGGGAGCCTGATTCCTCCAGCTCCATTTTTCGTTCTCAAGGTTGCTTTGGCTATTCGGGGTCTTTTGTGTTTCCATACAAATAGTGAAATTTTTTGTTCTAGTTCTGTGAAAAATGCCAGTGGTAGTTTGATAGGGATTGCATTGAATCTGTAGATTGCTTTGGGTAGCAGAGTCATTTTCACAATGTTGATTCTTCCAATCCAAGAACATGGTATATCTCTCCATCTATTTGTATCATCTTTAATTTCTTTCTTCAGTGTCCTATAATTTTCTGCATACAGGTCTTTTGTCTCCTTAGGTAGGTTTATTCCTAGATATTTTATTCTTTTTGTTGCAATGGTAAACGGGAGTGTTTTCTTAATTTCACTTTCAGATTTTTCATCATTAGTATATAGGAATGCAAGAGATTTCTGTGCATTAATTTTGTATCCTGCTACTTTACCAAATTCATTGATTAGCTCTAGTAGTTTTCTGGTAGCATCTTTAGGATTCTCTATGTATAGTATCATGTCATCTGCAAACAGTGACAGCTTTACTTCTTCTTTTCCGATTTGGATTCCTTTTATTTCTTTTTCGTCTCTGATTGCTGTGGCTAACACTTCCAAAACTATGTTGAATAATAGTGGTGAGAGTGGGCAAGCTTGTCTTGTTCCTGATCTTAGTGGAAATGGTTTCAGTTTTTCACCATTGACGACAATGTTGGCTGTGGGTTTGTCATATATGGCCTTTATTATGTTGAGGAAAGTTCCCTCTATGCCTACTTTCTGCAGGGCTTTTATCATAAATGGGTGTTGAATTTTGTCGAAAGCTTTCTCTGCATCTATTGAGATGATCATATGCTTTTTCTCCTTCAATTTGTTAATATGATGTATCATGTTGATTGATTTGCGTATATTGAAGAATCCTTGCATTCCTGGAATAAACCCCAGTTGATCATGGTGTATAATCCTTTTAATGTGCTGTTGGATTCTGTTTGCTAGTATCTTGTTGAGGATTTTTGCATCTATGTTCATCAGTGATATTGGCCTGTAGTTTTCTTTCTTTGTGACATGTTTATCTGGTTTTGGTATCAGGGTGATGGTGGCCTCGTAGAATGAGTTTGGGAGTGTTCCTCCCTCTGCAATATTTTGGAAGAGTTTGAGAAGGATAGATGTTAGCTCTTCTCTAAATGTTTGATAGAATTTGCCTGTGAAACCATCTGGTCCTGGGCTTTTGTTTGTTGGAAGATTTTTAATCACAGTTCCAATTTCAGTGCTTGTGATTGGTCTGTTCATATTTTCTATTTCTTCCTGGGTCAGTCTCGGCAGGTTCTGCATTTCTAAGAATCTGTCCATTTCTTCCAGGTTGTCCATTTTATTGGCATAGAGTTGCTTGTAGTAATCTCTCATGATCGTTTGTATTTCTGCAGTGTCAGTGGTTACTTCTCCTTTTTCATTTCTAATTCTATTGATTTGAGTCTTCTCCCTTTTTCTCTTGATGAGTCTGGCTAATGGTTTATCAATTTTGTTTATCTTCTCAAAGAACTAGCTTTTAGTTTCATTGATTTTTGCTATTGTTTCCTTCATTTCTTTTTCATTTATTTCTGATCTGATCTTTATGATTTCTTTCCTTCTGCTAGCTTGGGGTTTTTTGGTTCTTCTTTCTCTAATTGCTTTAGGTGCAAGGTTAGGTTGTTTATTCGAGATGTTTCCTGTTTCTTGATGTAGGCTTGTATTGCTATAAACTTCCCACTTAGAACTGCTTTTGCTGCATCCCATAGGTTTTGGGTCGTCGTGTCTCCATTGTCATTCGTTTCTAGGTATTTTTCGATTTCCCCTTTGATTTCTTCAGTGATCACTTCGTTATTAAGTAGTTTATTGTGTAACCTCCATGTGTTTGTATTTTTTACAGATCTTTTCCTGTAATTGATATCTAGTCTCATAGCATTGTGGTCGGAAAAGATACTTGATACGATTTCAATTTTTTTAAATTTACCAAGGCTTGATTTGTGACCCAAGATATGATCTATCCTGGAGAATGTTCCATGAGCACTTGAATAAAATGTGTATTCTGTTGTTTTTGGATGGAATGTTCTATAAATATCAATTAAGTCCATCTTGTTTAATGTATCATTTAAAGCTTGTGTTTCCTTATTTATTTTCATTTTGGATGATCTGTCCATTGGTGAAAGTGGGGTGTTAAAGTCCCCTACTATGATTGTGTTACTGTCGATTTCCCCTTTTATGGCTGTTAGTATTTGCCTTATGTATTGAGGTGCTCCTATGTTGGGTGCATAAATATTTACAATTGTTATACCTTCCTCTTGGATCAATCCCTTGATCATTATATAGTGTCCTTCTTTGTCTCTTGTAATAGTCTTTATTTTAAAGTCTATTTTGTCTGATATGAGAATTGCTACTCCAGCTTTCTTTTGATTTCCATTTGCATGGAACATCTTTTTCCATCCCCTCACTTTCAGTCTGTATGTGTCTCTAGGTCTGAAGTGGGTCTCTTGTAGACAGCATATATATGGGTCTTGTTTTTGTATCCATTCAGCCAGTCTCGTATTTTCGTACCAGTGAATCTTTGGCATGTTCCTAGAAGAGGGATTACTAAATCCCTACTAAAGAGGTGAAAGGCTAAATGCATATGTAAATTTTGTTGGATGCTGCCAAATTCTCCTCCATAGGAATTGTACCATTTTTCATTCCCACCAGCAGCAATAGGAATGACTGCTCTCTCAGCCTCACCAACAGAGTATGTCACCGAACGTTGGGATTTTTACCAGTCCAATAGGTGAAAAAACTGTATACCTCAGGGTAGTTCTAATTTCAATTTCTCTTATATTGAGTGCAACTGAATGTTTTTTTCCACGTGGTGAAGAGACACTTGCATTTCTTTGCTCATGAACTATGTTTTCACTAGCCGGTTTTTCTATCGGGTGATTGGACTTTTTCCTTTTCTATTTTATTAATCTTTCAACTGTGATACAAGTAGCAAATATTTTCCCTATTTGTCATTTGTCTGTTTACTTGGCTTATGATACCTTTTACCAACAATAGTGTATTATTATTATTTTATGTAGTTAAAATTCATCTATCATTTTTCTATTCCTCTGGATTTTGAGTTACTATTAGAAAAGTTGTTCCTACTCCCAGGTTATAAGGGATTCACACATATTTTCATCCAGTTCTTACATGGTTTATTTACAACAAAATTTTTGATATATTTGGAACTTATACTAGTGTATCCAGTAAGGAAAAGAACCAATTAAAATTTTTTTCTATATAACTTTCTTGTTATTCTAATAAAACTTATTATAAAGTCTTTTCCTTTCCCCAGACTGGTCTGAGATGCAGCCTTTATTGTACCCTAAATTTGCGTTTGTAATTTAGTAGTCCTTTCCAATGCTTATTAACTGAAAATTATTCACATACTTGACCTATATTATTTTTGCTTCCATATGAGCCATTTCTCTGGGAAAAGTGGAGGAAGATGTGGCTACAATTCTTAATCTGGAATTTTTCCATAGGAATGAAAGTCAGAATCCAATTGCCCTTTAGATCTAATAATCTCAAATTTTAACCTTACGTTCTAAAATTTCTTTCTTCTCTCCCTGCAACCTTTAAACAATTGTAAATTTAACCCTTTTATATTTCCCAGATCATATTTTCTTGTTAATCCTAACTCCCTTTTCCTCATTTCTCACATTTAAACAGCATACAGTTGTACATTTTTGCCTCCTAATTATTTCTCAAAACCTTCCCATCCTTTCCTTTCTTACTTCCAGTGCCGTACTTGCTACCCTAAGCGTGTCTCATTTGGACAATTTTAATAGCTTTACTCCTACTTGCAATCCTGTTCCCCTCAGATTCTCCTTCTTCACAGCTACCAAAGAGATCTGTTTCAAATAGCAACCTGACTCACCCTCCCTCCAGTTAATACCCTATAATCTGTAGGACAAAATCCTGTTTCCTTAACAAGTCTTACAAGACCTTCCTGTTCACTCTCCTACCTCATTCTCTGCCGTTTGTCCCTCATGAGTTAGGCTTCAGCAGTCTCCACTTGTAGGCTATCAGGTACTCCAAATTGCTTCAGATTACTTCAAACCACCCTCCTTTGCTCAGGCTAGTCTCTTTGCCTGGAATGCCTGCCTCTTCCTATATCTGCAGCCTAAGGCATCACTTCTTCCACATGGCTTTCACTTCCCTGACAGCCTTCCCCCGCTCCAGCCCTGCCCCCACAGTCTCACATTGTTTTAAAATTATATTGATGAAGTTATCCTTCATTTTACTCTAAGTCTTGTGAGTGGGAATTAATCTTCATGAATATTGGTCTTCAATGAGCAATAGTGATAATACTAATTTTTATTATTTTATTAAATTATATTATTATTAACATTAATATTAATTGTACAATAACATTTACTGTATTGTATAGTGTAGATAGTGGTTTATATGTCTGTTCCACTACTAGATTATGAACATCTTGAAAGACGGAACCTTATCTCACTTGTCTATGTACCCCTAAACCTAGATGGAGTCTGTTACATGGAATAGGACCTCAAGAAGTGAGAGTTGTTGAGTAAAGAAAAATAGAGATCATGATGACAAAAGCCTTGTGGAACATAATTTTGGAAAAATAATTGAAATAACTGAGAATGCCAACAGAAAAAAAGAGCATTTCCAAGATGGGGTTAAAAGGGGTGGTCACAGACAGCAGGCATTGGGTTCCAGAGAGCAGAACAGTGTAGGGAAGTGACAGAAGGGTAGATCCCAGCTTCATATAGAGTAAGAGCTCTTTTGGGGACTCATGGGGCTCATATTGTTAGGCGTTTCAGAAAAGGCTGGGCAAAAATCCCAATGAGAAATCACTACACACCCATTAGAATGGCTAAAATAAAAAATAGTGACAACAAAAAAGTCCATGTGAGGATGCAGAGAAACTGGATCACTCTACATTGCCAGTGGGAATGTAAAATGCTTCAGTCTTTCTAGAAAACAGTTTGATAGTTTCTTATGAACTAAACATGCAGTTACCGTATGACCAGCAATTGCACACTTGGGTCTTTATCCTAGAAAAAGGAAGATTAATATTCCCATAAAAACCTATACACTAAGGTTTATAACAGCTTTGTATGTAATAGCAAAGAACTTCAATCAGCCCAAAAGAGACGAATGGTTAAACAAATTATGGTATTTATACCATTTATATTACTCAGGGTTCTCTAGAGAAACAGAACCAATACAAGAGATGTATTATAAAAATTGGCTTATGTGATTTTCAAGAAGTTTCAAGATCTTAAATTGGCAAACTGGAGACCCAGGAGAGCTGAAGGTATAGTTCCATTCTGAAAACTGCAGGCTTGAGACCCAAGAAGAGCAGATGATTTAATTGTTCATTTCAAGTCCAGAGGCAGGAAAAGACCATTGTCCCAGCTCAAGCAGTCAGACAAGAGAAGCTCCTTCTTACTTGACCTTTTTGTTCTATTTAAGTCTTCAAATGATTGGGTAAGGCCCACCCACATGGAGATGACAATCTGCTTTGCTCAGTCTATGGATTCAAATGTTTTCATCCAGAAATACCCTCATAGACACACCTAGAATAACATTTGACCAAATGTCTTGGCACCCCGCAGCCCAGTTCAGTTGATACATAACCATCAGACCATGGAATACTATTCAACAATAAAAAGAAATGCATTTGATATAGACAGCAACCTGGAAAAATCTTGAGGTAATTATTCTGAGAGAAAAAAAGCCAATCCCAAAAGGTTACATACTGAATGATCCCATTTATGTAATATTTTTGAAATGACAAAATTAGGAAGTGTTACATATCTTGACTGTGATGATAGATACATGAATCTACAAAAGTGATGAAATTGTAACACACACACACACACACACACACACACACACACACACGAGTACAAGTAAAACTGGGGAAATCTGAACCTGATTGGTGGATTGTTTTAATGTTAGTGTTAGTATCTTGGTTGTGATATTATACTATAATTTTATAAGATGATACCAGTGGGGGAAACTGGGCAGTGTACAAGAAATGTCTCTGTATTATTTCTGACATCTGTATGCAAATCTACAATTATCTCAATAAAAATTTCAATTAAAACATTACAGATAGTCTAAATTTTCCAGTAAAAACTCTAAAATAATTCATAATTGTATTATTCTGAATTGACGCTCCACATTAAGAGCTGAAATTCAGCCTCTCATTAAATCACAATGCTGAAAGGAGAAGAAAACCGCAACTGGGCAGTCCCTTCTCAGGGATTCTTTGGGGAGAGCTCATGGATAGATTAGAGTTGAGTGTGTGACCCTCGCTTGTCCTTCCATTTGAAGAACCTATTATTTTATGATTTTTTACGTTAATTGTAATCTATTTCTCTTACTTGTCAAAGTTACCTTAATCTTTATTTTGTCTGCCAAAATGCTGGTCTGCCCCATTTCCGTCTTGGGGTAATTTGCATCCTTCAATGGCCTTTTAAAAAATTTGGTTTTTAGGTTATTGATAAAAATAGCATTGGGCACAGAACAAAACACTGTGAATACTCCAACTCTGATCCGTAGATTTTCATTCCCTGCTAGTCAGTGGTGTTTGACCACCTGAGACATACAGCACGGGATCATAGACTCAGCATTGAAGAGGACATTAAGAGTCCTTGGTACAGGCCCTTACCAAATACCTGCAGCAGGCCAGGCATCTGAGTCAGGTGTTTATAATTTACTGATGACTATTTAGTAGGATTAATTTGAGTCTCCTTATTTTCTGAGTGAAATAAATTGTTTTAAAATAACAATTTTAAAATCTTTAAACAGTTTTCCAAATTTCTTTTCTTCCATCATGTCAATTAGTTGTATCTTTCTTTCCTTTGAGATATGGTATGAGGCATAAAGCAATATCTCTAGGAATTTGGAAATGATGACATAATATTACAAATAATATATTTCAGAAAGTGAGTGGGTTTTTTTCTGGGGTCTGTCCAAGCAGACCTATTTATATAGTTGCAGATCTCTTTGGGTGCTAAGTTTGGGACGATTCTTACAGGACCATGGATAACCCTCAGCTGCCTGTTTGTTTCTCCATTAGGTACCTCAGTTAGGCACTTAACTGTGCATCCTGAAAGTGCTGTTTCAGCTTTGCCTCTCTGCGAGATGCTTTCAGCTTCTGCTTGCACCAATAAGTGATACAAACAATTTTTTCCTAATGTGATAAACAAGAATGTGAAACTTCTTCCTCTCCAATTACTGCTGGGATTTGCCATCATCTGAAATGAAATGGACCCCAAGAATCATCTAGTTCAATTTCCTACCCCGCCCCCAATTTAAACTTGTATGAGGACTCATATTTTTCCCAAGTATTTATTGTACTTGATGTGTAGAAAACTGCTGAGATAAGTAAGAGATGAAAAAACAGGCGCGAGAAGGTTGTTTTACCAAAGCCAATAGCTAGTAGTAACAAAGCTGGGTCTGGAACCCCTGGCTAGAACTTCCCTACATGTAAGCCTTGGCTGAAACGTACTTTTCCTAAAATTTTCAAAGTATGGAAACACCATTGTTTTCCTGACTAGTCTCCATAATAATTAATATTTCTTTCTCAAATAATTTGAGAGGAAAATCCTCTCAACTTTAGGACTTAATTCATCCTTTACTCCACCTTCTCTGAAACCTGGTTGAGGACAATTCCACATCCTCCACCAAGACACATTAATCCTCTTCTAGTAAAAACAGCAGAGTTTTTAACTTCCACACAACTTATGTCTTTAAATAAATTTACAAGATGTTAGTCATTGGAGAATGTTTATTTTTAAATGTTTTGATCTTTAAAAGAAACTGTGACGATCCATTATACTCTGAAATACTCTTCAGCTCTTAAAGGAATAAAGAATAGCTATATGTACTGATGTAGAAGAATCTCAAAGAATTATTAAATAAAAAAAGCAAAAAATATGTAAGGTTTAATTCCATTTTGTTTTTTAAAAAAACCAAACCCAAGCAAAACTATGTATTTACATGGGTGCATAGGTGTAGAAAAATACATGGAAATCTCTATAGAAATATAGCAAACTGTTAGCTGTGATTATCTCTGGAGAGAGGAGTAGTGATGGGGTAGGAGGAATTTTGGTATAGATTATATGTTAGTCTGAATTTGAGAAGTGTATTTAAAAATAGAAATGTATGATATACTACTTGAGAAATTAAAAACAATCATTGTAGAACCAGAAAGTAGGAAAAAGTCTCTAACCCACTAACAGCAGAAGCCCAGCAAGTACACATACCTTCTGTTAAATGCCTGTTCCAATTTAGAAGTTCTCTTATAATCCACTAATGGTTAATCGAAGGGTCTTTGATTTGTTAGCCAACCAGAGAGTTTCTCAGTCTTTACTTTTTCTAATCCCAGTTCAATAAATTTGGTTAAATTTTGTAAACGAAGTTTTATTTTTAGGTTGTGTTAAGTCCTCAATTTGGAAATAGTGTTGAACACATTTCTGGGAGGAAGTTAAGTCTTTGTCCAAGATCTTGACGTAACTGAGCATCTCTCTCAAAACTCATGTCACAGCTGGTTTCTCGGAACCTTTCCCAGCTTTTTCTAAGTTTTTTTTCTCAAAATCTTCCTCGGCAGTCAGGAAGAAACCTGGACCACAGATGGTTAGTTTATTATACTTAACACCCACCTTGTGCCAAATCAGCACCTAGGGACCACAGAATTGCTGGTTGTGCATGTGAAGGAAATTTTTCATTAGCCTTTGAGAAATACTGGTTATTTTACATAACTGGAATTACAGTGGGAGACATTTCTTAGCAGCGCAGTACTGCTGTCACCTCTTCCAGTGGAGACATGGATGCAATTGAAAGTTTGGTATAGGCGAGTTTCTTCATTTAGTTATCCTTTATACTGTAATTATGGAGCAGCGCCTACATACCAGCACCTGTGCTGGGTCCTAGGTGTCCAGGGTATACGAGATGTGGCACCTGGCTACAAGTCACTTACTGTTCTGACCAGGCATCAAACACCTCCAGGAGAGTGTGATTGTACAGAGAGGATGCCTACAAGCACAGCAGACAGGTGTGTACATCATGCTTGAAACTCAAGGTAAGGCTGTTAGGAATGTGGAACTTGATCTGGGTTTTGGAAGATCAGTAGGAAAAAGCAGTGCGAGGATTGCATTTTAGACATAAGAAACACAGCTGCACCCAAGAAACGACAAACATTGGGTTGAATCATGAAATTGTAAAATTGCTGAGGTTTTTTAGGTCAAAATTGTCAAATACTGGCAATTTCATTGGTGCAACCTAACAGTTCTTTATGACTAGAGCAAAGGGGTTTGGGATGAGATAGCAGGAGGTGAGTTGGGAGTGATGGGCAGGACCAGATGAGGAAGAGCTTTCTGTGACTAGCAAAGGCAGGGTTTCTCAACCTCAGCACTAGTGACATTTTGTGCCAGATAAGTCTTTGTTGGGGGAGATTGTTCTGTGCATTGTAAGATGTTTAGCAGCATCCCTGGCGCCTACTCCCCACCAGATGCCAGTAGCCTCCACCCCCGGTTGTACAACCAAAATTGCCTCAGACATTATCAAATGTCCCCTGGGGATAAAACTGCCCCAGCTCAGAAACACTGAGATAGGGATTTTGAACATAACCTTGAAAACCATGGGAAAGCATTGACACTGTTCATTGAGAATATCAGATTTACTCTGACAGAAAGCAGGGAACAGAGAGGAGACATGAATCCTTCTGGAGCTATTGCAATAAACAGACAAAGGTGTGATGGGAAAAGGGGAGAGATGCAGAGGTATCAAGAAGGATGGAGATCTCACAGGTTTGGAAACAGTTATGTGAATGTGTGCCTGTGAATGTGTGGGGTTTGGGGAGGTGAGTAAAAAGAAGGATTTTATCATGATGCCACAACAGAAAGTGAGAGGGTGAGAGGGTAAAAAGAGTAATGGCTGGCAGTAATTAGGAGGACAAAAGTGGCATAATCAGTGACCTGATCGTCTAAGGAAATTGTATATGAGGTTGGAGAGGTAACGGATGACAGTGTTCATGAGGAAGATCAGGAATGCCAGCTTCAGTGCTGCTACCCCCTCCCTACCCATGTCTGGTGGAGTGTGAACTGTCACCATGTAGAAACCAACTCCACATGTTCATAGGTAATTTTTGACATGATTAGACTCTGCATATTTGATTGGAATTGGAAAAGATTAGTTTTCCTAGTACCTTGCATATGCCATGCTCTTTCCCATCAAAGGCCGTCTACTGGACTAATCCTTCCAGGTGGTAAGCTCTTCCCACCTCTCTTTATCTACCCTTTTTCTTAAAGTCTTAAAAATAATTTCGTCAGAAAAAAACCCCAGGACCTCTCCGCACACCCCAGGACTAGATTACGTCTCCCTGTGTATTCTTTCATAGCGTCTGGTACTTCTTGCAGTATTTTGCAGTGTTAAGCATTTATTTACCTCTTGATAATCATTTGTTTACTGTCTCTCCCCTCTAGACTCTATGCTCCCTAAAGGTAGGAGCCTGTTTATCTTGCCCCTACTCTATCTCCAACACCTAGCATAGTGCCTGCCATTTATAGGCATTCAAGAAAGAGATTTGACCAACTCTCCCAATTCTGGTATTTTTCAGAAGCCACGTGAGGTTGGAGACACTAGATTCCACATCTGGAATGTGACTTTCATATATTTTTTTTTTTTTAAACAAGCAGAATTGGAAGGAACCTCAGGTTCATCTAATTCAAACTCCCACTGAGGAGAAGGAGGAAGGAGGAACATCTGGGTCTTATGCCCACCCATGGGCTTCTGGACGTGTAGGATGCCTCTCACACTGGCCCACTCAAGGATCATGGGGAGAAGCATGCACCCACTGCCTCTTGTCTCCCTGGGTGCAGAGCTGACCCTGAGGCATCACTCCCCCTTGCTTCTGGCTTGTGCCTTTGTGCTACAGGGTGGACTCTCAGGGCAGAAAGCAGAAGATACCTGGTGTGCTTGAGGGGAGATGCTGTCAGTGGGAAGGGAGTCAAAGGGAGTCAAAAAACACAGAGACCTGGCCTCAACAGCCACCGCCAGTCAGGCACTGACAGCAGGTGGGCCAGGGCTCTGGGAAAGTGCAGGGAATCATCTTCAACTCATCCTGGCAAATGGCCTTCTGACCCCAGAACTGTCAGGTACAGCACCAAGCCAAAGGTATTGTCTCACTTGCCCTAAAGGAGAGATTGAACATCTTTCAGAAAGAGAAGCCTACCTCTACATGTCTTCTGTTCCTCAGTCTGGTGCTAGAGGGTTGGGTTGGTAAGATGAGGGGAGGTTTCCAAAAGACACCGTAGAAATTGTAGGGAAAAGGAGCCTTCAGTTTTCTCTCCTGAGTTTGTATTCATCACAGTGTAATTTATTACTATTGGAAAGTACTTGTAGCTTCTGGCGTAATTTATGGATCTTAAAGGACTCTACCTCCGTTTGCTAATCATAGTGTAGCTTTACTACTTCACGCAACAGGGGTTATAGTCATCCCCACAATTTCCAGTCTTCCCCATATTCATTGATTACTATATGCAATGCTATTTTTCACTTTTAAGGGAAACTTCCTCTTGTAAATGTTCATACTAGAAGGAAAAAATAAACTTGGACATTAAAGAAAAAAATGTGCTGGTTTATGGGGAAAGATTATCTCATGTATGGGCATAGTAAATAAAAATATATCTTTAATAGACACATTAAATCCGTATTTTATAGAATAGTACCACCAAAAATATATATTTTTCTCTATAGCCAGCTATATAATAAATTCATGCCATAAAGTTTCAATAAATCAGTGTTAGATAAACTAGGCCATTGTGTAATTTGTCTAATTATTCACATTTTAAATTATTTTCTTTGTGTCATATAGGTAGAGGTACCTTGAAACGTGTAATCATTTTCCTTATAACACTTTATTTTTTCATCTTTTAACAATGCACAAGACATCTTTTACAATGCGCAAGACAGCACAAATTTAAAAACCAGCTCTTTGGATAACTTTTGGTTTATTCAGTGAAGGTCAGTGTGGTGAAGATTTGTGCAAAAAATATATCCGTATTGTTCTGTTTTTATTATAGGAGTTATAAAATTATGAATAATCCTATTTGTTCCATTTAATCTCAAATTTATATAAATCATATCCTATAGTTATCCTGTCACAAACATAATTGACTAACCTTGCTCCTGAAATGCATTCTATACCATTCTCTCAGCATGCGTGAACTTGAAGTCTCCTAGTCATTTTCTCAGCAACATTAACAGCAGAGAAATCACTAAAACATTGTAAAAGAACAGAAGTACAACATAGGCTAAAGCCTATGTTGAGAATATTCTAAGTGGAAAACAAATACGTTCTTTTCCCTTGACCTTGGAACATGACTCTCATTCATTCATTCATTCAGCCAAAAAATGTTTATTAAACACCCCTAGGAACTGCCAGGAACTGCTTTAGCCATGGGAGATACAGTGGTGAACAGAAGAGGCAGGGTCTCATAGGTCCTAATGGGACCTAATGAGCAGAAGGTTGGAATGGGCTAGACAGTAATGAGCTTTCAAGTCAATAACAGCTCTGGAGGGAGTAAATCAGGTCAGCGATACAGATCGCATGGCTTCTCCTTTTTGGAAAGGACTGTTAAGTGTGACTTCTCTGAGGTGGTGACATTGCAGAAGCAATAAGGATGACATGCCAGGGTCGAAAAGGACAGCATTTCAGACTGAGATGATAGGAGGTGTTAATGGCTGGAGGAGGTAACATAATGTCAAGACCCAGGAAGCCAGAGAATCCTTAGGTGGGGAAACTTGACAGGATGTGGGGCTGAAGATCCTGCAGAGGCTGGATCATGCTGCCTCTCACAGGCCAAAATAAAAGAGTCTGGGTTTTATCCTAAGTGTAATGAGATGTCTGTGGAGGGAGGGAGCGGTCAACATGATTCTATTTCTGGTTGCAGAAGACCACTCTGGCTGCTGTGGGTGGACAGTAGATTGAAGGGGGCAAGAGTAGATGCAGAGAGTTGTTGTAGCTGTCTGAGCAAGAGGTGAGGGCGGTTTGGATGAGGCTGCCAGTGGTGGGGGGCAGAAACACAGACCAAATTTGGAATACATTTTGGAGATATTGCTGATGGGATTCAATGATGTAATCAGTGTGGGTGGAAGAGACAGAGAGGAATCAAGGATGAACCCCAGGTTTGGAGCTCCAGAAGGATGAATGCTGATGCCATTACCTTAGATGGGGACAGTGAGGAGAGGAGTAGGGGCTTTAGGGGGGGGGTATTGAGAATCATGCTTTGCTCGTGTATTTGAGATGGTTATTAGACATGGGAGTGGCGATGTTGGGTGGGCAAAGGTAACAGTTTGGGACTCAGAGGAGGAGGCAGGGCCAGAAATAAAAAGTTAGGCATCATAAACATACAGATGATAGTTAAACGTACAGGATTGGTTCTCTTCACTCTACTCTTACTTAGTAGCTTCTGCTAACTCCAGAATTTCCTTCCGCTCCCTGAATGTGGGTTCCGACTAGCTCATGCTTTGGCTGGGTCTTTCTTCCCTGTACTACATACAGAAAAGGCTTATGCACAGGAAACATATTTGACAGGAAGCTGTCAGGGGGCTGGAAGAGCATCCTGGTGCTGGGGAAATATCCTGGGACTTGGAATCAGAGAACGCTGGCTTCAGGTTCGTGATGAGCCACTCTTGCCTCAAGCTTCAAGTTCCTTATCTGAAAAATAGGGTAATTCAACTCATACGATGACTTGAGACTTTTTGTG
This sequence comes from Eubalaena glacialis, assembly GCF_028564815.1. Classification (NCBI taxonomy): domain Eukaryota; kingdom Metazoa; phylum Chordata; class Mammalia; order Artiodactyla; family Balaenidae; genus Eubalaena; species Eubalaena glacialis. Next base: position 30,053,636 of record NC_083718.1, read on the forward strand.
TATAATTACATGGATATAAATACACTCAGTATATAGTAGGTGCTTTATAAATGTAGTTAAAACTGAATTTTAATCTCCTTATCCAGAGTGTAGAGATTATGCATTTAACTCCACCATTGAGACCTGTTGACAAGCTTGTTTTTCGTTAGAGGCAGGTACCATGAGTTTCTTCATTTTGTCCTACATTGAGCCTCAATATTTGGGCATTTAGTATTTATTGGACAAACCATGATAATCAATGTGGATTTTTTTAAAAATATTTTAACCACCATTACCTAGCCCACCAAGGCAACAGTTAAAACTAACTAATCAAGAAAAATTCTTTCTGTTTCATGATTATTAAAAAAATGTTTTTGAGACAAAATATAACTTCATTCCCTAGTAGTATGGTTTCTACTTCTAGGAAAGAATGAATAGGCTTGGCTAATTTTTTAATATATTTCTTTTTTTTTTTTTTTTAATTATTATTTATTTATTTTTGGCTGTGTTGGGTCTTCGTTTCTGTGCGAGGGCTTTCTCTAGTTGTGGCAAGCGGGGGCCACTCTTCATCGTGGTGCGCGGGCCTCTCACTATCGTGGCCTCTCTTGTTGCGGAGCACAGGCTCCAGACGCGCAGGCTCAGTAATTGTGGCTCACGGGCCTAGTTGCTCCGCGGCATGTGGGATCTTCCCAGACCAGGGCTCGAACCCGCGTCCCCTGCATCGGCAGGCAGATTCTCAACCACTGCGCCACCAGGGAAGCCCTTGGCTAATTTTTTATACCCTTCATTTTCTTAATTGTGTCTCATGTTTTTGTCCATGATGCATTTAATTTGGAAACATTCCCAAGACATGTACAAGTGAGTGTCAACATCTTTTTCAAACACAAATTGGATTTGATAATGTTTATTTTGGATGCATGCAATTCAGTTATTTCTTTTCACATAAATTCTCTCTACTCATGCTGAGAAAACCTCCAGAACAGTGACATTTATTATAGCTTTTCTCAATCAATTATAAAATATTTATTGAGCCCCTACTATGTGTAGAACACAGTGCTAAGCATGTGAGGAATGTAAATAAGAATCATGCACAGTGTTGTTCTCCAGCTTGTGAATTAATTATTGAGAGAAGGTTTAGCTATGTGAGAAAGGAAAATTCTCTCAGAAACTTCAAACTGGGAGGAACCTTAGGATGCTGTCACTCCAAACCTTGTTCAATGCACATGCCCCTTCTGTAGCTCCTGCAAATAGTGTCATCTCCCTTGGTTGAGCCCTGTTAGTGAGAGGGCTCACCACCTCCCTCAGTTTGCTGTTGGAATTTTGGACAATTTTGAATTGTCCTGAAATTGTATAGAGATCTTCTCTGTGGCTTCCATCTGATCTTTCTGTCATATGCCATGCCTACAAAAATTTGAAGATCTCTACATGGCCTTATGTTTTAATAACTTGCATTTGTTCAGTGTTGGAAGTTTGCAAAGTTAAGTAACTAAGGTCAAGATCACACAGCTTGTACAACAAAAGTTTAAAATGAAGTTGAAACTCCAAAAATATATGTTCTTTCTACCAAACAATGGCATCTATGGTTGCAATACAAGAAATTCCAGAAAGCATTTAGTGATTGATAGCTAAACAAATTGTGTAAAGAGAATATGGAGCAAGACATCAGTATATGCTAGAGGTGGGTGAGGTTTCGTGGAAGAAGATAGCGCATTCTTTCTTGCCACCAGCTGAGTGATCACACTGGAGGTGTTTTCAACAAGAAGTTAGTATCTTCAGCAGAAACAGCTTGTTTATATTGTGAAACACTTCCTGGTTTTTGATTGAGCAATGAGAAGCTTACCTGGAGAAACACAGCCCTTAAGAGTTTAGTATATATGAGCTGTATTAGTAAGTCTATGGAAATGGAATGTTAATTTTTCCCTTGGCCCACGTATAATAATCTGTATTGCAGGGTTGAACATGCAAATGCTATATTGCTGGGTCCTCTCTGCACCTCTATAAATACATAAGAAGTTTTCAGCAGCTCTTTTCTCTCTACATCTTATTTGAACTTTCTTCATATGGCCTTGATTTGCCCCCAGAAACAGGGGTAAATCCATGTAATCTTTGCTTTCTGCAGTAAGTAGGGAGGTCCTAATTTTGGAAAATACATTTCCAAATGTTTTCTCAGGAAAGGTACTTAAGTTTAAATATATCTAGAATTGGGACTTTTTTCTTTCAAGCCATGACTTGAGGTGAACATCTGAAGCATTGGCTGACACAATTCTTAATGTGTTTATTCTAACTTTTAGTAAATATTTGTGTACATTCCTGCTCTAGTCTAAGAACTCTGCAAGATGTTGAAGATACAAAAAAAAAAGACATGTCAAGAAGGTCAGGGAAATATTTATAGAAAAGGTGATGTTAGAATGGCCTTAAAGGATCTAGGTTTAGATCCTTTACCTAAGGAACATATTGTCATGGAAAGACTTCCTATCTCCTAAGCCTTAACCCTACCTATTAGTAGAATCACTATTCTCTTATCCCTACTGAAACAGAGCACATATCATGGAGGAATTGCTAGTCTTAATACTTATTGGCCTTGATATTCATAGTTTCTTAATCTATCAGGCATGTTCTACAGCTTTCTGTTTCATGTTTCTTCTATAATAATGGTGATTGGTAATACCACTGGGAATAATAAAAAGTGATTAGATTATAGTTGTGGTTTGAAGTTAGAACAAACAGGACTTGACCAATTGGGATGCAAGGGAAAAAAGAAGAGAAGTCAAGGTGGTTCAAGCAATGGAAGGATGGAGTTGCCTTCAACTTGTATGACTATTGTATGTTATGTTTGAGGTATCTATAAGATATCCATTTGACTATTTGGGTCTAGAGTTTGTGGGCAAAGGTCCAGCTGTGTTCAGGTAGAGATACAAATATCAAAATTATCATGGTTCAATGGTATTTAAATGATGAGACCATCAGTGGAGCCAAGAAAAGAAGTCCAAAGGTTGATTCTTGGGTGTACTCAAACATTTAGAAATGTGAAAGATGAGTAAGAACTAATAAAAGAGACTAAGAAGCAGGGGTCAGACAGGAAGGAAATCAAGAGAGTTCTGTCTTCAAAGCTAAAGACAAAATTTTCAAGGAGGGAAAGTGATGCTGTTGGCAGGTCAGCCTAAGTAAAGGACTGATTGCTGGTTTATCAACATGGAAGTTGTTGATAACCTTGACAAGGGAATTTTCTTTGGAGTGGTAGGAATTGGAGATAGTGAATACAAAGATTTTGAAGTACTCTCTGTGAACAGAGAAAGAGTAATGAGATGGCAGCTAGATGAGAAAGTGGAGTCAGGAGGGTGTTTCTTTTATAAACATTTGCCCTGTATAGACATTTCTGTTATTAACTGTCCAGCACCCAACTACTTCCCCCCCATCCATTACAAATTTGTGTGTTATACTTATTTTAATAACTTTTCCTCTTACCCAACCACTCCACCCTGCTTGCTGTGCAAACCATACTTAATCCTCTTTTTCTGGGTTCCCAGGTTACATCTCTTTACGTTCTGTGGTCCTGTTAACTATAGTCATCCTTATTGTTTTATCACCCTAAAGTTTTGATACTACTTCTTCCTTTCTTTTCTAGCCCTCTAAGCCCTAACATATCTTCAACAGTACAGACTGTTTACTAATAGTCAACTTCTCATTCGGCCATATCTCTGTTGACCCTTGGGCTTATCTCCTTCATCTTGTTACTTAATTCTCTAATGATTCCTCAGAAAAAATAGCAAGTAACTATTTATTATGACAAAGTTCAGTATGAATCTCCATCTTGTCTACAGTTCTGGCTAATGTCAGGTTGTATTTAGCATGTACTCAGTTAAGAAGACGTGGAATTCATTTATTAAACAGAAAGCAAACAAATGTCCTATAAGAGAAGGGAAATAAGATATAGTATCTAAATGCCAAGTTGAACATAATGAAAGCTAATTGTTGCCTATGAAGTGAAACTTTAAAAATTAATTTTGAGTTATATAAATGAAAACCCATTTCTCAGATATTTTTGTTTTGAAAATACTTTTATAAAAAATACACTTTTATTGCTAACTTTGTACAACATGTGTTTAATTTCTTCATTGTAAACCTCTAATTAAGTAGAGAAAATATAAGCAAAATGTCCCCCAAATTTATGTTTTCAGACTTCTCTGACAGAACTCTTAATTACCAAAACCCCCTAAGTGACTTCCTGTTTCTCTCCCTGCCTCACTTCCCTGCCTTCCACCTACCATGGCCTCCAGCCCTACAAGGAGAAGGTCAGGTCAGGGAGAGCCCTTTAAATAGCAGGTCACCTAGACTGTTCTGAACCCATGAGGCACTGAGAGAGGCCATCTGCTGGTCCCAGTCAGACCCCAAGTCTGGTCTCCCACTGAATGACAATGCTGCCATCAACCAGGTGAGACACTGAGGTCCTCACTGCAGATGGAGCTCTTTGCTCAGTGCTGAGCAGCAGAAGCCGTGGTCAGCACAATCAGGGAGCTTTGCAGGCTTACATTCATTTTTAAATGATATGTTTTAGTATTGTATTTCCCTGTGTAGCATGCTTTCTGACAGCAAGACAGATTTCTCCCTAACTTCTCCCCAAACATTCCCCAAGGCAGAGCCTCTGATTACTATTTGCTTCATTTGTATTAAACTTCCCTTTTCATAAGGTGGACGCCCTATTTCTAGGACAACCAAATGTGAGTAGGTTCTGGGAAACTCTGTGGAAATCTTCGGTTAGATTGCTTCTTGGTTATTGGTTACCTTCACATGTGTGGTTAAAAGAATGCAAACCTTTCTACAATTAACTTTTTGATGTCTACCCTCCTCCTATAATCCAAACTTCCTATCTGACCAATACTTTCCTTTTATTGTTCCCCTAACTTTAGTTATCTCCCATACCTAATGTTTCAAAATCAATTTTAAAAATTCCCCATTTGTCCATTTTTAAAAATCTGTATTACTTTGCTGCATTATAGTAATAACTGAAATAATGATCACCCTATTACAATAACCCCCCGTACTAAACTGTAAAAAAATCTACTGCCAAGACCCTTCTTCTTCTATAAGGTGATATGACTGTAACCAGGCATAAATACTATAGCCAGAGCCATGACTTTTGTCCACCATGGAAACTTCGACCTCATTCCTTGCTTGTCATTCTAGGTACTGCCATGTTTCCTTGTCATTTCTCAGTGTCTTTTACAGGAGGCAAGGATATCATCTTTGTTGTTAGGAAGAACCTAATCTTCCTGCAGCCTCATCGGGTATACTCTGGTTGGTCTGACTGAGGACTGATTTTGTGGCAGACTGTATCTCGAAATGTAGAAACTTTATACTTTCACTGTGACAGCACCAACATGGTATCAGATATTTTTATTCTGTTACTTCATTCCTCAGCTGTGAACACATCATCTCTATCATTTTCAACCTTTCAGTAATTGGAATAAACAATTACATCAGGGTCATTTTGACCTTGGCATCAAATAACTAATGTGCTGCAGGGTTTTGCTCAGGGAATTGTTTTAAAAATATATTCTTTCATTTGCCAACAGAGTAAAGGTTGAATCTAAGAATTAAGTGAGTGTTGAAAGAACAAGTTCAAGTAGAGAACAAGGAAAGAAATAGGTTTTTAGTATATTTATCCTTGTTTCTCTCTGCCTAACTCCAGCTTAAGTGGTACCATGCTAAGGTTTTTCAGTTGGCAAAGGTCGGTCTATCCTTATTTGGGCAGGTTACTCTAAGCAGGAACTTCAATAATTTGTATCATCATTCCTAGTAGAGTACATCAAACCTTTTATCCACTCCAGCAATAGTATACAGCAGATGCTAAGAGCATCCTGCAGAACACCAAACTTGTACCAGAGATGAGATTATATGGCTTCTGTAGCTCATAAAATAGAAGGGTAACCTACATTCAGAGTTATTGAGTTCCACATAAATTCATGGAGCTATTAAGGGGATGCTTATGTATATTAGGGGCCACTGTTTATCTTAACCTTCCATGAAACACACTGCAGAGGGGCCTTGGGAATGGATGTCTATTATTCAAGCCAGTTTGGCCTGAGTCTTACATCATTTTATATTATCTAAGGAAGAGCATTAAAAGTCTAAGTGGCATATTTATTTCTCAGTCTTCTGTTTAGATATGGCTCAGAAAATCTTGAACAGATTATTTTTTTCCTCAAAGAGTATTTGAGGGATTTTTAAATTATAGCACAGTGAGGTATTGCTCACTCTTTTGGGATTTTATTAGACATTGTTTTTTTTTTAATTTAATTTTATTTTTTTTGTGGAAGGAGAAGTGACCTAAGGGGAGAACATATGTACATTTCTGGACATTTGCTAATGGCCTAGTAGACTGGTCAAGAGCATGGAAGGAAAAGATTGGAAGATCAGAGACGAGAAGGTCTGGGATAGCTGTGGATGGATATGTGGGAGTTGGTACTGAGTATAATTTTTGAATCATATATTAATGCCTAACAGAAAGTATCCACCAAAGAAGAGGCACTGAACAATGAAGTAGACAAAATGATTTGGCTCAGTTGACATTAGCCACTTTTGTCATTGGCCAGTCTAGAACTGGCATTAGGGACACATGAATGGAATGGCCACAGTCACACTACAGGTATTTCTTGATCATGGGCAAAGATGATTTTTTTTTTTATGAGCAAAGGTTAAATGATGTTTATGCTTACTGCTTTGTCTTTTAATTGTCCCATACCTTTCTATTGTGTTTAAAATCTAGAACCAAGAATTATGATAATTATATAAACAAGTCATGAGGTTTAGAAGAAAATTATCAATACCAGAATTATGTAGCAAGACAGTATTGAACCAGAAGCACAGTAAGTTCCACAGAAAGTGAGCCTTACGTTATTGATAACACTTATTTAGATTCAGATATTGACTCAGACTTCGTAGAAGAATTTTGTTTTAAAACATGGCTACTTATAGTGATTTGGTGGTGGGGGGGAGAAATTACATAAAATGGGAGCAAATGAGTCAGCAGAAAGGTTTTGTTTCAGGAATGCAATTGCATTTTCAATTTTGTTAGATCTGTGGGGAACCTTGTGGATTATGTAGTTCAACTCTTTAGTCTGGGAAAATCAGGCCTTGAGAGATGCCATGTGTTACCATGGTAGTATCATAAATAATATCTAAACAGGGTCCTTTGGAAGAGATATACAGACTTACTATATTGATGACCCAACTTATGAAACTGTTGGTGTAGATAATTAAAACCTATGGAGAGAGTAAGCAATTATAAGATGTGCATGAAATTGCAAATGCTCTTTTTTGTTAAGTAGAAAATTAGCCACAGTTTAGCATGTATGCCAGGGGTTGAGAATTTAAAGTTTGTGAATAAATATATTTTCACCCTTTAAAAATATTCATTTACTTACAAGGTTAGGACATTAGTCACTACTAAAAATTCAAAACTGTTGAAACTGAATTGAAAATTCAGTTTCTCAGAATTTCTTTTTTTCCCAGACTCATGTCATTATCCCTTGTGACCTCAGCCTCATTTGGAGGCTCTATCTAACACCCCAACTTCTTAATGACTTTTAATAATAATTTCTTCCATTCCATCTCAGTCACCCATTCCCATGATTACACTTTAGGTTTTATTATTAGTGGGAACAACATTACCTGTGATACCCCGCATTCTGTATTTTCTGCTTGCTGGCTTTTCAGCTTATTTATAGCACCTCAATAATTCTTAGATCCCATGATGACCTCCATCCACTGCTTTTTTAAAGTATCCATTACCCACTTCAGTCTTCTCTTCCTACCTTGCCCAACTTTGATTCATGGTGCATCCTTATATTTGTATCCTTGACTGAGTCCTAAACCTGGCAGAAGCCCCCTCAGCGTCTTCTAAGGTGGAAGTAGCTGGAGAAAATGTCACAGCCCTGCTGATCTATTTTATTTTGAGTTCATGATCACACAGGATTAAAAGGTGCTCATTACAGTACAGCAATCCTACTGCACTTTCCTACAGCATTGACTTGCCTACTCACTGGAAAGGCCTTTGCTTTCCTTCCTCTCTTAAACCTCTCTCCCCTTCTGCAGTCACTCTGCCTCCTCGGCTCCTGGCTTTGTCTGCTACTTCACTGAGGGAGAAGCCATCAGATCAGAGCTGTACTTCCACCATCAAATCTAAAACACTGTCTACCTCTGTGACAATATATTCTGTTGCCCCTCCTGAAATGTCCCTGATCTGACCCAGGGCAACCCCTACATTTGTGCTTTGGTTCCTGTTCACTCTTGCAGTCGTTGCCTTTTCTTCCTGCATTATCAATATTTCCCCTTCTGCAGGATCTTTTGTGCTGTAAATAAACATGCTAGCAAACAAGCAAACAAACCAATCTCTACTCTCTCACCCCATCAAATACTGTCCTTATACTCTTTTTTTTTTACAACAAAAATTTGTAAATGAGTTTTCTTTGTTTTTTATTGCCACCTAACTCCCATTAACAGTTTTTTTGACACTTTATACCATGTTTTCTTTTGTTTATTGTGATATATATTAAACACAATATATAATATGTATGTTCTGTTTAAAGAATAACTTGAACACTCATATACACACCACCCAGCTTAAAAAATGGAACGTTCTAGTATAGGTGTCTCTCCAATCGTATCCCTTCTCACCCTACCTCCTTCCACCTCCCAACCACCATCCTGAATTCTGTTCTTCTAGACTCTCAGTTTCCTGTACCAATACCACACTGTCTTAATCACTTTACCCTTATTAGAAATCTTAATATCCAGTAGGACACATCTCACATTGTTAATTTCCTTCATCAGGAGAGTCTTAGTTATTTCTAATCCTTTAAAATTTTACATTCAAATTGAGAATTAATTTATAAAGTTACACACATACTCAACTCTGCTGGGATTTTGATTGACATTGTATCAAATATATAGGCCCTCCTATTTATGAACATGTGCATCTCTATTCAGTTAGGTTTTTTATCTTTCAAATGTTTATTGTGAAATTATTCAAAAGTAGTAAATACTCATATACTCACCACCCAAATTCAATAATTAACATTTGCTACATCTGTTATGAATATAACTGTCCTTCCTGAAAAATTGGGGTACATGCTTAATTTTTTCCCATTGGTTATCAGTTTTCAGAGTAAGGAATTAGTGTAACAATCTCTTCCAGCAATGACAAATTAGTTTAACTGAACCCATTTGAAAATACATTGCAGACAATATGTGGATTTCACCTCTAACCACTTCCCTTAAAAATAAGGAATTCTCTATAGAACATAATACCATATCTGTTCTATATCATCAGGAAGCACATATCCCACTGCTACTCTAATATTATCCAGTATTCAGTCTATATTCAAACTCCTCAGTTGTCTCCAAATTGTATTTTAGAGCTTTTCTTTCCTAACAAATATCCAGCCAAGGACCATGTATCATTTCTTATTAGTACGTCTTTTTAACCTATTATATTCTAGAGAAGTTATGACACATTTATTTTCAAGGCATTGACTTCTCCAGGTCAGATGTGTTGCAGAATGTTTTGTGTCATGAATTTGTCTGAATATGATCTTGTGATCCTGTGAATGCCCTTTGCCTTGTTTTTCCCCCTGTAAATTGAAGCCCACTGGCTGACATGACTCTGATTAGGTACCTTTGGTCAGCAGACGTCATAGGTGGCACTGTGTGCTCTTTCCAGTGCATTACATCAGGTGGTGCATGCAGCAAAGTTGTCCCACTGTTAGTATGTTAACATGGGTCAGTTGGTTAAGTGATCACCAAATTTTTCTATGGTAAGAGTATGCCTTTCCCCTTAATGTGAGCAATCACCTTAACCCCTAAGGTGTTTCCCCTCAAAAATAAGACTTGTAGATTTGGGAGTACTAAATCCCAGTACTTCAGAATGTGACCTTATTTGAAAACAGAGTCTTTACAGAGGTAATCAAGTTAAAATGAAGTCTTTAGGGTAGGTCCTAATCCAGCATGACTGGTGTCCTTATACAAAGAGGAAATTTAGACACAGAGACAGTCACACATAGAGGGAAGATTATGTGAAGACACACACGTAGAGATGGCCATCTGTGAGCCAAGGAGAGAGACCTGGAACAAACCCTTCCCTCAGAGAGAGCACGGTGCTGCCTACACCTTGAATTCAGATTTCTAACCTCCAGAACTGTGAGACAATAAATTTCTGTTGTTTAAGCCACCCCAGCTTGTGGTGCTTTGCTACCTCAGCTCTAGAAAACAAATGCAATGATATTTGGTACCATGAAAATCTCCCACTGACCATCATTTTCTCATTCTAGCATTTCTTCTACATTTATTATTTTGATAGTCTCCTGTTAAAAGTTTTCCCTCATCATCTGGACATAAACTACTATTCCTCCTAAAAAGTTAGGATAAATGCTTGTTTTTTCCCTTTATTAATTTTTGGAGTAAGGAATTGATTTGGTCAGTGAGAACCTCTTAAGATGATTCTTGGGGGTTTTTTTTCCAGTTTTTTTTCAGAAATAATTGACATACATCACTCTATATGTTTAAGGCATACAGCATGAAGGTTTGATTTACATACGTAGTGAAATAATTAGCAATTAGGTTCAGCTAACATCCATCCATATTCTCATATATATACAATAAAAAAGAAAAAGAAAAAAAGAGTAAAGGAAAAAAGAATTTTCTCCTTGTGATGAGAACTCTTAGGATTTACTCTAACAACTTTCCTGTATATTGTACATCAGTGTTAACTAACAATGTTGTACATTACATCCCTAGTACTTATTTATCTTATAACTAGAAGTTTGCAGCTTTTCACCATCTTCCTCCAATTCCCCCTTCTCCCACTCCCTGCATCTGGTAATCACAAATCTGACCTCTTTTTCTATGAGTTTGTTTTTTAAAGATTCCACATATGAAATGAGATGATACAGTATTTATATTTCTCTGACTTATTTCACTTAGCATAATGCCTTCAGGGTCCATTTATGTTGTTGCATATGGTAAGATTTCCTCATTTTTTATGGCTGAATATTCACATACATGAATATTCCATTATATATGTATACCACAACTTCTTTCTTCATCTATCTTGCACACTTAGGTTGTTTCCATGTCTTGGCTATTGTAAATAATGCTGCTATGAACACGAGGGTATAGATATCTTTTCAGGTTAGTGTTTTTGTTACCTTTGAATATATTCTTCGAAGTGAAATTAGTGGATATGGTAGTTCTATTTTTAATTTTTTGAGGATACTCCATACTGTTTTCCATAGTGGCTGTACCAATTTACAGTCCCACCAAGAGTACACAAGGGTTTCCTTTTCACCACATCTATGCCACCATTTGTTATCTGTCTTTTTGATGATAGCCATTCTTATAGGCCAGAGGTGATATCTCATTTTAGTTAGCATTTCCCTAATGACTAATGATGTTGAGCATCTTTTCATGTACCTGTTGGCCTTTCATATATCTTCTTTGGAGAAATGTCTATTCAAGTCCTTTGCCCATTTTTTAATTGTGTTGTTTGGTTTTTTTGCTATTGAGGTTTATGAGTTGTATTTAATGTGTTTTGGATATTAACCCCTTATCAGATATATGGTTTGCAAATGTTTTTTCCCATTCCAGAGATTGTCTTTTCACTTTGTTGATGGTTTCTTTTGCTGTACAGAGCTTTTTAGTTTGATGTAGTCCCACTTATTTATTTTTGATTTGTGCATTACATATCATATCCAAAAAAATTATTATGACTCACATCAAGGATCTTTGTTCCTATGTTTTTAAAGAGATTCATGGTTTTGGGTCTTACCTTTAAGTCTTTAATCCATTTCAAGTTAATTTTTGTGAGTGGTATAAGATATGGGTCCAATTTCATTTTTTTACATGTGAATATCCAATTTTTCTAGCACCATTTATTGAGGAGACTGATTTCTTCATTGAGTATTCTTGGCTTCCTTGTCAAATATTAGTTGAATGTATATGCTTGGGTTTATTTCTGGGGTCTTGATTCTATTCCATTTGTCCTTTTGTCTGTTTTCATGCCAGTACCATTCTGTTTTGATGACTATAGCTGTATAGTATAGCTTGAAATAAGGAAGTGTAATACCTTCTTCTTTCTTCTTTTTTCTCAGGATTTCTTTGGCTATTCAGGGTCTTTTGTGATTCTATATAAATTTTAAGACTTTTTTCTACTTTTGTAAAAAAGAAATGCCATTGGAATCTTGATAGGGATTGCATTGAATCTATAGATGCCTTTTGGTAGTATTAACATTTTAACAATATTCTTCCAATCCATGAACACAAAATACCTTTCCATTTGTGTCTTCCTTGATTTCTTTCATCAATGTCTTTTAATTTTCAGCATAGAGAGCTTTCATTCCTTAGATAAATTTATTCCTAAGTATTTCATTGTTCTTGATGTTATTGTGAATGAAATGCATTTATTTTTTTCAAAAATTTCATTCTTAGAGTATAGAAATACTACTGACTTTTGTAAGTTAATTTTGTATCCTGCAATGTTACTGAATTCATTGATTAGATCTAGCTTTTTTTTGGGGGGGGTTGAGTCTTTAGTATTTTCTATATATAAAATCATGTTGTCTACAAATAGAGACAATTTTACTTCTTCCTTTCCAGGTCTGATACCTTTTATTTCTTTTCCTTGCCTGATTGCTATAGCTAGGACTTCTAATACTATGTTGAATAGGAGTGGTAGGAGTGGACATCCTATCTTGTTCCTGATCTTAGAGAAAAAGCTTTCAGCCTTTCACCACTGATATTAGCTGTGGGCTTGTCACATATGGCCTTTATTATGTTGAGGTATGTTACTTCTATGCCTACTTTGTTAAGAGTTTTTTTTTTTAATTTCATGAATGGATGTTGAATTTTATCAAATGCTTTTTCTGCATCCACTGAGATGATCATGTGATTCTTTTCTTTCATCCTAATAATGTGATGATTGATTTGCATGTGTTGTACCATCCTTGCATCCCAGGGAAAAAAATCCTACTTGATCATAGTGAATGACTCTTTTAATGTGCTGCTGAATTTCGTTTGCTAGTATTTTATTGAGAAATTTTGCATCTGTTTCATTAGGGATATTGGCTTTAGTTTTTGTTTCTGGTAGTGTCCTTTTCTTGTGTTGGAATCAGGATTATGCTGACCTCATAAAATGAGTTTGGGAGTGTTCCCACCTCTTTGATTTTCTGGAAGAGTTTGAGAAGGACTGGTGTTAATTCTTCTTTAAATGTTGGTGAAATTCACCAGTGAAGCCATCTGGACCTGGGCTTTTCTTTGCTGGGAGATTTTGATTCTACCTCCTTACCAGTAATTGGTCTATTCAGATTTTTAATTTTTCTGTTTCTTCCTGATTCAGTTTTTGTAAGTTTTGTTTCTAAGAATTTTTCCATTTCTTCAAGGTTGTTCAGTTTTTTGTGGTATAGTTGAATTTTTTGTGGTATCAGTTGTAATGTCTCCTTTTTTATTTATAATTTTGCTGATTTGTGTCCTTTTTTTTTTTTTCCCTGTTTAGTCCATATACACCAACCCTTATATAAGGATTTGCCAATTTTGTTCATCTTTCAAACAACCAATGCTTAGTTTGGTTAATCTTTTCTGTTAGTTTTCTGTTCTCTATTTCATTTATTTCTACTCTAATCTTTATTATTTCCTTTTTTCTGCTAACTTTGAACTCAGTGTTTTCTTTTTCTAATTCCTTAAGTCATAAAGTTAGGTTACTTATTTGATATCATTCTTTCTTCTTAATGCAGGCATTTATTGCTATGAACTTTTGCTGCATTCCATAAGTTCTGATATGTTGTGTTTCCAATTCTGCTTGTCTCAAGAAAATTTCCTTTTAAATTTTTGATCCATTGATCCATTGATTTTTCAGGAGAGTGTTGTTTAATTTTCATGTGTTTGTGAATTTTCCAGTTTTCATCTTATTATTGATTTCTAGTTTTATGCCTTTGTGGTCAGAGAAAATACTTAGTATGATTTCAGTTTTCTTTAATTTGCTAAGACTTGTTTTGAGGCCTAATGGTCTATTCTAGAAAATGGTCCATGTGCACTTGAGAAGAATGTGTACTCTGCTGTTGGTGTATAGAATGTTCCTTATATGTCTGTTAGGTCCATTTGGTCTGTGGTGTTCAAATCAGCAGTTTCCTTATTGATTCTCTGTCTAGATGATCTATTTATTGTTGAGAGTGGGGTAAAGTCTCCAACTATTACCCACCTATTATTGTATTACTGTTTATTTTTCCTTTTAGTCATTTTTGCTTCATATATTTAGTGCTCTGATGTTGGACACATAAACATTTACAATTGTTATATCTTCTTGATGTATTGACCGCTTTATTATTATAATGACCTTCTTTGTCTCTTTTTACCATTTTTAGTTTAAAGTCTATTTTGTTTGATGTAAATATAGCTATTCTTACTTTTTTTTTGGTTACCATTTGCTTGTTCCTCTTACTGGGTAATTTTCAATGTCCTAGGCTCCAGGTCACTGATTCTTTCTTATGCATTTGAATTCACATTTGAGACTCTTGAGACTCTTTTATATTCTTGAGTTCAGTGATTGTATTTTTCAACTATAGGATTTTTGGGTTTTATTTGCGATTGCTATTTCCCTGTCAAATTTCTCATCTAGTTCATTCACTGTTTTCCTAATTTTGGTTAGTTGTCTGTCTGTGAATTCTTATAGTTCACTAAACTTACTTAAGAGGATTATTCTGAATTCTTTGTCTGACAATTCACAGATCTCCATTTCTTAAATGTCAGTTATTGGAGCTTTATTAGTTTCCTACGGTGGTATCATATTTACGTGATTCTTTATGTTTGTATCTACACATTTGAGTAATTGGGCTCCTTTTCCAGACTACAGGTTTACTTTGGCAGAGACAGTTCTTCACCAGTAAGCTCAGTTTGGGTTTCTGGGTGTGTCTGCTGGTAATGTCTTTGGGCATTAGGGACCTGCTGTATATTGGGGCAAGGACAACTGTGTAAGGTCTGAGGACAAAGATGAGGGCAGGGGTGTGCTACTGGCTGAGAACAGATGGGCAGGGTTGCTAGCTTGGTTTCCCACCCAAGTGAGGCTGCTGGACGGGCTCCATGATTGCCTGAATTCTTCAATCAGGCTTACTAGATGGTTGGGACTGTGTACTTCAGGCTTACTCGATGGTTGGGACTGTGTACTAGGTACCGTATTCAGTAGAAGATGGAGTTGTGAATTAGCTTCCCTTCCCTGGCAGGGCAGCAGGTTGTGTCCCAGGGTCTGTACAGCTCATTGTTTGGGAGCCCGAATCAGGCTTGAGTGTGCACTAAATTCTCTGGCCAGGTGAGGCCATTGGTTTTGCTCTGCAGTTGGGGGAAGCCGTGGGCTCTGCTTTCTGTTCAAGTATCACTGTATATAGGGCTGTTGGATGGGCTGTGCATCTTCCTGTGTGCTCTCATTAGGTCTCCTGTTTGGACTGGCTGAAGGCTGTATCCAGCAATGAAGGGGGCTATGAATTAGATTCTCTGTCTGGGCACAGTGGGAGAAGCAGCTCTAAAACCAGTCAGAGCTCTTTGTTTGTTGTCTTAACTCAAGCTGACCCACACCCAAAGTTCCCTGGCCAAACAAGACCACTGGCTTTGCTCTGCAAACCACTGGTTCTGTCTGCCCTTCTCTCGGCTCTAGAGCCACTGGGCCATACAGCTTTCAGGAGTTGTCACCAGCCCTTCTGGTCAGATGGGACCAGAAGACACTCTCCACAGTGGGTGGGGCTATGTCTCAGCTCCCTTGCCTGGATGAGAAGAGGAGGGACAGCTCCAGGCTTCCCTCATTTTTCCAAAATAGCTGTCCAGCTGGGAGTGGCCAGGAGCTACCCTCAGCCTTGGTTATGAGTTAATCTCTCTGCCTGTGTATAGCAGAGGAAGCCTCCATGCTGGGTACTGGCTTTGCTCTGGGAGCAGTCAACTCTGTCTGCTCACCTGTCAGCTCAAGCACCACTGGGCCCCACAGCTTCCAGGAGTTGTCACCAGCCCTTCTGGTCAGATGGGACTGGACAACTCTCTCTCTATAGCAGTTGGGCCTGTGATTCAGCACATTGTCTAGGCGTGGTCAAACTGAGCTCTAGGACTGGCAAGACTCCTTGTTTGAGGATCTGAATCAGGTGTATCTGCGCCCCACCTAGTTCCCTGGTCAGAGTGTGCCCCAACTTGGTTCTGTGGATGAGCAAATCTGCTGGTTGGGATTACTACTGGGGCACTGCAGGTATGAACTCAGTCTGCTAAGATCTGTGTGCTGGTTGTTACAAGCCTCTCCCCACTTCTCTGTCACAGTCATATTTCCAGTGGCTGAGCCCTGCAGATTTCCCTATGGTGCACGATCAGAGTGGGTGCTCCCACAAAGCAACCCACAATGCTGGGGGGATATCAGTTGTCCCCCCTGGGTTCACTTTTCCCACAGGAGGAACAAGAAACTCAGAGGAGACCTCTATGCATTGTGCTGTACTGCCCTGGGGGAGGGACAATGCAGTCAACATGTAGCCTCTTCTCTTACCTTCTGTTGCAGTGTCTCTCGGTCTCTGTGATGCAGGGTGTGCTTCAACCTCACCTTCATGTCCTAGGATTCTCTCAGGAGTGTCTTGTTCTTGAATAGTTGTTAGTTGTTCTTGTGAGGGGGAGCAAAGTCAGGAATGACCTATGTAACCATCTTAGTGACATCACTCCAGTTCTTGGGTTCTTTAGCCATGCCACCATTGGTCATCGAAGGCTTCCTTGCTTTGGCACAGCAGTACATGCCAGGCTCACCATGTTCTTTGCCTGTCTCATACCTGTAATCAGCCATTTGTCCAAGATACTATGGGATGTATTTGTTTTATGCCCTTTCATTGGATAAACCAGGAAGTGTGTTATTTTCAAAACTTATAAGTTCATTTTAATATTTCCATATCAAATTTAACGTTACAAAAATTTTTCTTTGCTTATTTTGTTTTGTACTTCTCTTTTCTCATATAACAAAAAATCTTGGTTCTTACTAAAATTAACATATTTTCTTATTTACTTATTCTTACAATATATGTGAGATAGTTTCAGAATTACAATATTATGCCTCTATCCATTATTCACCTTCTTCTCATACAAAAAAAGTTAGCATATCATATGAAATGTATAGCCCATTGCTTTTTTCCATGGTATGATATGTCCTGGAGATCTCTCCAAATCAGTACAGAGAAATCTTTTTCTTTTTAAAGCTGCATAGTATTAGTGTGAATATATCATTATTTATTTCATCAGTCTGCTACTACTAGGTTTATTTCCCTTTGATATTTTATTACTGAAAAGGAATGTGAGAACAATCCGTGTGTGTTATTATTGTTTTTTTTTTTTTTTGTGAAGGCATATTTTCAAAGTAGATTCCTAGAGGGAATATTTCTGGGTCAAAAGGTAACTAACATTTTTCTTTCTATCCTTTAAATTCTTTTTAAGAAAAAAGGGTGTTAAAGAAAAACAGGTTGTAGCAACAGAACTGGCTATTCAAACAGACAAGACTGGCTATTCAAGCAAACAATTGTTTGCTTAGATTATTTATACTGGAGACAGGAATCTCAGAGAGGACACTGGAGGGTTAAAAACTTCAAAGTAGCAATTTCAAGCCACTTGGAGGGCATGTTCTAAAAGACTGAGCGATTGGATTTAGCCAGTGGATGAAATCCTTTGATATCCTGGTGTTTGATGAAGCAGAAAGACTTTTGGACATGCAATTTGAAGTGGATATAAATACCATTTTAGAGATTTTGCCAAAGCAAAGGGAACAGATCTTTCCCAGCCACTGAGGACCCAGGAATGGAGAATCTGGGATCTACTTTGGACCTCTGTGAAGGGGGCTGCAGCCGACAGCATTGGAGACCCCCACCCACGTACAGTTTCTCCCTTACTATCTGGTATGTGTGGGAGAAGAGAAGATAATTTAATGGTGCATTTTCTTCAAAATCAGAACCAGGAAAACTATTTTGTTATAGTTTAATACTTGCAGCTGGTTGGAATATTGTGGAAAGACCCTGGAGTACCTGGAAAGGTTGTAAAGGTAATATATAATACAAGCACACATTCTAGAAATTGCAAAGTGGAATTTTAAAGTTCACTGATGTGGTGGCTCAGAAAATAGCCATTCCTGAGGTAAACTGGTTTTGCAGTGGATTCCACTAGCAGTGCAAATGCTTTTGTGATACACCCCTGTGGCTGGATAGCCCAATATGACAGAGGAGGCCAAACATTGGGATTTTTACTTTCCAGGAAGAGTCATACATCAGGTTCCTTGTATTTTAACAAACAAGCAAACAAAAAAATTACATGAAAGAAACCTCAGAAAAACACAGTGGATCTGATCTATAGCCCTGCCAGTCCATGACCCTAGAAGACAGAGCTCTGTTTCAAAGAGGAATGAAAGCTTTTTGTATCATATGTTTAAGACTATGCAAAGCATGAATGCAACCTCTTCTTCAAATTAAAGAATCTTAAATTTTCTGGGCTTGGCAAGGTTTTTCCCTCCTAAGGTTGCCCAAAATGCTAGAACTAAGAGGAAAGTTGTCTGAAGGTTTTATGTTTATGAAAATGATACAGCTTCCATTTAAAGATAAAACTGGACAAAAGCAGAGGCAGAAACTTTTGGAGTAGTATAGAGAAGAAAATATATAAAAAAGGAAAGTAGAAAAAATTTATAAAAATAAAACTTGGGCAAAGCAGAATCTCCAAAACAGGAAAAGATGGAAAAAAAGTAAGTGAAAAACAAGGAAAAGGGGTTTTGACATCAACTATCAGGACATAGGTCAACTTCTTAAAAATACAAAAGACTTGAAAGTTTAAAAGAGACATAGAATTAGTGAAGGAAAAAAATTGAGAAGAGCTTGCTAAGAAGTGGCAAAAGAAAATTCAAGGTAAAAGTTGTGGGACTCTCGAGACTGAGAGAGAATTGCTGATTCCGTTTCAGCAGCTGCTTTATGTGAGAGAAAGAAAAGTGCTAGAGAACAATGTGCTAGACCCAAATCTGGTAGACAGCTGACATTTGTTTCCACTGAAAATCAGAACTCCTCTGAAGAAGCTAATTCTGCCCTGAAAGCTATCACTTAAGACCTATGATAAATTTTACACCCGTGAATATTTTGATAGAGACATCAGTCCTTGAAGAAATTTAATTGAAGAGATATAAAATCTATTTGAATGTAATTAATAAATGTCAATATTTCTTTTAATGGAACACAGATGATTAAGGATATTATTTTTCCTGTGGATGAATTATGTCTATTTTTAATATAAAGACACTAATATGTAATAAATAAATATTTTATGAACCATTTTATATGTTTTCTATCAGGAAAGTTTCTCCTGATAACTAGTTGTCCTTATTGCCGGAAAGACAGTGTTCATTCACTTTTCAACCCCCTCTAACCATCCTTACTACAAGAGTAAAGTGCTTTTATCCAAGTCCCCCAGTTTCCATGGAACCAAGTCCTTTAGGCACTTCTCTTGACTTACTGGACATGTCAGCAACTTTTGACATAGTCAGATGTTTCCTCCTACTTGAAACACTTTCTTTTCTTGGTTTCCAGGACACTGTCATCTCCTGAGTACATTCCTGTCTCACAACTCCCCCTTCTATCTTTTTCTCGCCGACTCATTCTCCTCTGACATATTCTCAGTGTTACAGAGCACAGAGCTGTAGGGCTTGGCCTCAGGCTCTCTTTTCATTTTTATCTTTATTCTTTTCCTTGGCCATCTCTTTTAGCCCCACGATATTAAATGCCACTTTCAATGCTGCTGCTGATGTCAGTCTGTATATCTTTAGTCCCAACCCCTCCTCTGATCTCCAGACTCATATATTCAACTGCTTACTTGGCATTGCCCCTTGGATATTAACAAGAATCTTCAATTAAAATTCCAAAATATGACTCTTGACAACTTCCACCTCACTGCAAACTTCTGTCTGTGTGTTTTCTTATCTCTGTGAAAGTCCCCACCATTAGTTGCTCAAGTCCAACCCTGGGCATCATCCATCAGTCCGTTTTTCCCCTCAACCCACCCGCAGTAACCAGCCCAAAACTCACACTTCTCCAGCTCTAACTTCAAAACATGTTTTGGATTCTTCCACTTATTTTTATATTCTTAAATCATTTGTCTCTTGACTAAATTCATGAATAGATGGCCTCCTAACTGTTCTCCCTGATTCCACTCTTGCCCTGTTAAAATCTATTCTCCAGCAACAGCCAGAGAAATATTTTTGAAGTGACAAAGCACCGACCATTTTTCTCTTCCCTAATATTTCTTGGAGACAACATTTGGAGCTAAGTAAAGAAATTGTCTGAGGGAGGTGGTGGTCCAGCATGGTTGGGAGATTAGTTACACAAAGGAGAATTGAACAAATATGTATATTGGAGACAATGGGAGCCAGGTTTCTCACTGTCAGCAAAGGGAGTTACAAATATAAAAGGGAAAAGTGATAATGAACTGGGTGTGAATTGGAATTTGAGATGTTGGCGTGAACTCATGGTTTTTAATATATAAAGATAGATGTCAAAATAAATAGAGGAGAGGAGGGAGGGAGGGAAGGAGAGACAGGGAGAGAAGAGAGGGAGAAGAGAGAGAGAGAAGAACGTATGTATGTGTTTATTTCCTAACTTTAGGCACTGGGAAGTTCTAGGAGAAACAACACCCCGATAACAATGAGCATGCTTATATTTAGTTCTTGGTTTCTAAATATTATTCTCTACTAAAAGAAAACAGGAATCCTTAGAGGATTCTACTAAAAGAAATCAGGAACCCTGATTCTAGCGTTGGGGCAGAGATAATACAAGATGTGCCTGGAACATTTCATTGTGCCATAAAATAGGGAAGCTCTCAAATATAAATGGGGACATGCAAGAGGACAAAGAAGCCAGTTGGAGGTGCTCCCAGTGGCCATAGCTGGTGAAATTTTAGCATCAAAATAAGTAGTGAAAGTAACATTATAATATGTTGAAAGAATAAGAATCTATGAGTCTATACTAATATAGGTAAATAAATAAATGAAGGAAGGAAGGAGAAGAGAAAGCTTTTCCTTACAATACAATGCCAACTAATACATGTAGAAGGAATGATGGAATTGGAAAACTACCATTTAGCAACCATCATAGGAATAGTTGATTCAAGTAAGAGTTAACAATGGATGCTAAAACTAGCAAGTGCAAATTTGCTGAAGAGCAGGATATTTGCATATTCTCAAAGTATATCCCTATAAAATACTTAGTTACAACATGAAAGTTGTGACTTTATAGATGGACACCACCTTGATCAAATGACTAAAGCCACATCTTTAGTAATGGGGCAAATCAAAATTGGGTACCTCCTGATAGGATGCAGTAAGAAGAACTTAGCATCAGTTCTATGATATTCTTGCCAAAAGTACATAACCTGGACCTAATCCTGAGGAAATATTAGACAAACCCATGTTGAGCGACATTCTATTGAAAACCTGGCATGTAATCTTTAAAAATAACGATGTTATGAAGGTCCAGAAAGGTCTGAGGAACTGTTCTAGATTGAAGGAGACTGGGGAGACATGAGAGCTAGGGCCAGTACATGGTCCTGGGTTGAATCCGTTTGTTATAGATTGGCAAAATTTGAAAAGGGTCTGTGGATTGTAATATTGTATCAATGTTAATGTCTTGATTTACATGGTTGTGCTTTGGTTATGAACTGTGGTTATGTAGGAGAGTGTTCTTGTATTGTGGAAATATTTCAAGGGCAGTGGGACATCATGTCTGCAACCTATTCTCAAATGTTTCAGAGTAAAAACAAGTTCAATTATAGCATGCCAGTTTCCTGCCTTAAATCCTTCAGTGTTTTTCTGTTTTACTAAGAATAAAATGCATATCATTAGCCATGGTCCTTATGATCGTCCCAACTTCCTCTCTGGTCTTATCTCCTGGATACCAACCTAAAGCATTTGCATCCAGAGTCCTTTGCGTGTGCTGTTCCCACTCCCTGGTATCCTTCTCCTTCGACTTCACTTGGTTAGCTCCTCCAGTTCTCAGACAAAATGTCACTTCTTCAAGGAGGACTTCTTTAACCACTCCGCCAAAAGTACTCACTCTCAGTCATCATCATGTCAGCCTGTTCATTTTCTACATAGCATTTTTCAACATTGGAAATCAATTTGCTTTTTATTTGGTTACCTGTTTATTGTTTACCTTTCCTATTAGAATGGAAGCTCCAAGAGGAGAGACCATATCTGTCTCATTTGCTGCTAAATCTCCAGGGCCTAGGATATTGTTAAGACTGATAGGCTCTGAATAAGTATTTGTTCCATGAATGAATTTTGTTCAACCCTGAATTTTAATCATTAGAGAGTCAGACTACTGCAAAATTCATGCCAAAATATTTCTATGTCAAATATCCCATTATGTGTGACTTAATTAGTTTGGGGGAACTACAGTATACCCAAACATATTTCATTCATTGTTTTATTGCTCCTCTCTGCTAAGACAAGTTCTTATCTGAGGACCTCAGTGCTTATTATGAAATGATAGGTAATGCCATTAAAGGTCTTGGTTTCACTGTGGGGGCCCTTCACTGGACCTTCAAAGGAGAGGCACCTTACTACTAGTGACCCTTTCTGTCTCTTATGCAACCCTAACCTCCACTCTGAAAGTAGACTAAGAGTTTTACTATCAATAGTAAGAAGAGCCTTTCATTTAAATAATTATTTTTCAATTTAATATCATTACAGAAAATCTTTTATTAATGCTAAGAATAGCATATAAGATAATATAGAATATTCTGTTAAACAAGATGATATCTAATTCACAACTCTGGAGAGAGTTTTGGCCTTCATTAAGATGCAGTATCCTTTAGTGAGAGTGGGTGCTGTGAATTTTTAGGCCACCAACAATGGGGCTATGGGCTTACTGGGACTGATTAGTTTCCAGCTCTTCTTTTGGTTTAAACTATTTCTGAGTTGAAATTGAAAGTCTATTGCATTATAGTTTTAATCATGGTTGCTTTTTTTCTTTTTTTCTGTATTTTATGATGCTTTGACATCTTGGAGCCCTGCTCATCCTGGAGAGACTGCTCTTCCCAGGGCTAGCTAATTTCTAGAGAGAGCAAGCAGCTTGCCTGTGGGCACACCTTTTATATATAAACCAACCAATCCAAAACTCAAATCCCCAACCACCTATTTTATCTAACTTTCACACACCAAGCCAACATTTGTCTTGCCCTAAATCACCCAGGGCCAGGCACCAGACAACTAGAGACCACCATGTATATCCCAGAGCCCACCAAATTTATTCAAACTATCCAATCCTAATTATCCAATCCTTGCTCAAATTTACTTACCCGGCATCACCCATACCTTTCCCTGGAAACCACAACAAAGGCTCTGGCGAAAGCTTTCCTCTCACTCCTGCTGCCTCCTGACTGGCCCTAGTGGTGGTGCGTCCCCATGTGGCCCTGTATGGTGTAGGACATCACCCCTCCCCTTGGGAATTGTAAGTGATCAACTCTTAAGAAAGCAGTTGTCTCCTTGTCTGTCATCTTACTATTCCTGAGTAAAATGAATCCCAGGTATATTCTAAAGCAATTGTACAGCACAAAAGAAAATGTACTTTTCATCCCATCTTTAGAATCCCCAAGGACATCATCTGGTCTTATTTTTTGACACCTTGGGCAGCAGGCAAAAACTTTCTCTCTCATTCTTTTTAGTTCTTTTTTCCCTCTTTCTGTGCAAATTTGTGTGTAGCAGTGAACTTTGGCTGGAAGTAGGATTTGGTTGTATTGTACCCTCTAGAGGAATGCATATTCTTCAGTTCACATACACCTGGAGTTCAACAGAGAAGGCAGGCGTTGCACACAAGCCAGCATTTGACTCGTATCACAAGGTCATAGCATGTAATTTGTGTTGGAAATAAAGCAAAGCCATGGATGTACAGAATACACCTCCTTCCCCAAAGCAGCAGGAACATAGGCCCCGGGATGAATATGATGATAGAAAGTGGATTATCACAAAGGTTTTGAATGGAAAATGTTATGCAATAGCAGATAGCAGAAGGGGAGAAACGAGTTGATCTAACAGATTTCCCAGGGCATGGTCCTCAAGGTATTTTGAATAAGGTAGTGATAAAGTTTGAAAAAGAACTAACTTGCTTCAGTCATGGGAGCTAAAAATTAAAATTGTTCGGGGGTCTGGGCAAGATGGCGGAAGAGTAAGACGCGGAGATCACCTTCCTTCCCACAGATACAGTAGAAATACATTTACACGAGGAACTGCTCCTACAGAACACCCACTGAACGCTGGCAGAAGACCTCAGACCTCCCAAAAGGCAAGAAAATCCCCACGTACTAGGGTAGGGCAAAAGAAAAAAGAAATAACAGAGACAAAAGAATAGGGACGGGACCTGCACCAGTGGGAGGGAACTGTGAAGGAGGAAAGGTTTCCAGACACTAGGAAGCCCCTTCGCGGGCAGAGACTGCGGGTGGCAGAGGGGGGAAGCTTCGGAGCCATGGAGGAGAGCGCAGCCACAGGGGTGCGGAGGGCAAAGCGGAGAGATTCCCGCACGGAGGATCGGTGCCGAGTAGCACTCACCAACCTAAGAGGCTTGTCTGCTCACCCGCCGGGGCGGGCGGGGGCTGGGAGATGAGGCTCGGGCTTCGGTCGGATCACAGGGAGAGGACTGGGGTTGGCGGCGTGAACACAGCCTGAAGGGGTTAGCGCACCACAGCTAGCCGGGAGGGAGCCCGGGAAAAAGTCTGCAGCTGCCGAAGAGTCAAGAGACTTTTTCTTGCCTCTTTGTTTCGCGGCGTGCAAGGAGAGGGGATTCAGAGCGCCGCCTAAACGAACTCCAGAGACGGGCGCGAGCCGCGATTATCAGCGCGGACCCCAGAGACGGGCATGAGACGCTAAGGCTGCTGCTGCCACCACCAAGAAGCCTGTGTGCGAGCACAGGTCACTCTCCACACTGCCCCTCCTGGGAGCCGGTGCAGCCCGCCACGGCCAGGCTCCCGTAATCCGGGGACAACTTCCCCGGGAGAGCGCACGGCGCGCCTCAGGCTGCTGCAACGTCATGCTGGCTTCTGCCGCCGCAGGCTCGCCCCGCCTCCTCCGTACCGCTCCCTCCCCCCGGCCTGACTGAGCCAGAGCCCCCGAATCAGCTGCTCCTTTAACCCCGTTCTGTCTGGGCAGGGAACAGACGCCCTCAGGCGACCTACATGCACAGGCGGGTCCAAATCCAAAGCTGAACCCTGGGAGCTGTACGAACAAAGAAGAGAAAGGGAAATCTCTCCCAGCAGCCTCAGAAGCAGCGGATTAAAGCTCCACAAACAACTTGATGTGCCTGCATCTGTTGAATACCTGAATAGACAATGAATCATCCCAAATTTAGGAGGTGGACTTTGGGAGCAGGGTGTATTAATTTTCCCCTTTTCCTTTTTTTGTGAGTGTATATGTGTATGCTTCTGGATGAGATTTTGTCTGTATAGCTTTGCTCTCACCGTTAGTCCTAGGGTTAGGTCCGTCCGTTTTTTTTTTTTTTTTACTTAAAAAAATTTTTTTCCCTAATAAATGTTTTCTTAATAATTTTTTCCTTATTTTCTATTTTTAAAAAATTAAAAAAAATTTTTTAATAAGTTTTTTCATATTTTTTATTTTAAAAAATTAAAAAAAATTTTTTCTTAATAAATTTTTTTCTTCATAATTTTTTCTTATTTTTTATTATAAAAAATTAACAAATCTATTTAAAAAAATTTTTTTCTTAATAAATTTATTCTTAATAATTTTTTTTCTTATTTTTTATTATAATAGCTTTATTTTATTTTATTTTATCCTCTTTCTTTCTTTCTTTCTATTTTTTCTCCCTTTTATTCTGAGCCGTGTGGATGAAAGGCTCTTGGTGCTCCAGCCAGGCATCAGGGCTGTGCCTCTGAGGTGGGAGAGCCAACTTCAGGACACTGGTCCACAAGAGACCTCCCAGCTCCAAGTAATACCAAACGGCAAAAATCTCTCAGAGATCTCCATCTCAACATCAAGACCCAGCTTCACTCAACGACCAGCAAGCTACAGTGCTGGACACCCTATGCCAAACAACTAGCAAGACAGGAACACAGCCCCATCCATTAGCAGAGAGGCTGCCTAAAATCATAATAAGGCCACAGACACCCCAAAACACACCACCAGACGTGGACGTGCCTACCAGAAAGACAAGATCCAACCTCATCCTCCAGAACACAGGCACTAGTTGCCTCCACCAGGAAGCCTACACAACCCACTGAACCAACCGTAGCCACTGGGAACAGACACCAAAAACAACGGGAACTACGAACCTGCAGCCTGTGAAAAGGAGACC
Organism: Eubalaena glacialis; assembly: GCF_028564815.1. Lineage (NCBI taxonomy): Eukaryota > Metazoa > Chordata > Mammalia > Artiodactyla > Balaenidae > Eubalaena > Eubalaena glacialis. The sequence goes on from NC_083718.1 coordinate 30,079,987, forward strand.
CCAAACACAGTAAGATAAGCAAAATGAGAAGACAAAAAAACACACAGCAGGTGAAGGAGCAGGGTCAAAACACACCAGACCTAACAAATGAAGAGGAAATAGGCAGTCTACCTGAAAAAGAATTCAGTAATGATAGTAAAGATGATCCAAAATCTTGGAAATAGAATAGACAAAATGCAAGAAACATTTAACAAGGACGTAGAAGAACTAAAGAGGAACCAAGCAACAATGAAAAACACAATAAATGAAATTAAAAATACTCTAGATGGGATCAATAGCAGAATAACTGAGGCAGAAGAACGGATAAGTGACCTGGAAGATAAAATAGTGGAAATAACTACTGCAGAGCAGAATAAAGAAAAAAGAATGAAAAGAACTGAGGACAGTCCCAGAGACCTCTGGGACAACATTAAACGCACCAACATTCGAATCATAGGGGTCCCAGAAGAAGAAGAGAAAAAGAAAGGGACTGAGAAAATATTTGAAGAGATTATAGTTGAAAACTTCCCTAATATGGGAAAGGAAATAGTTAATCAAGTCCTGGAAGCACAGAGAGTCCCATACAGGATAAATCCAAGGAGAAACACACCAAGACACATATTAATCAAACTATCAAAAATTAAATATAAAGAAAACATATTAAAAGCAGCAAGGGAAAAACAATAAATAACACACAAGGGAATCCCCATAAGGTTAACAACTGATCTTTCAGCAGAAACTCTGCAAGCCAGAAGGGAGTGGCAGGATATACTTAAAGTGATGAAGGAGAAAAACCTACAACCAAGGTTACTCTACCCAGCAAGGATCTCATTCAGATTTGATGGAGAAATTAAAACCTTTACAGACAAGCAAAAGCTGAGAGAGTTCAGCACCACCAAACCAGCTTTACAAAAAATGCCAAAGGAACTTCTCTAGGCAGGAAAAACAAGAGAAGGAAAAGACCTACAATAACAAACCCAAAACAATCAATAAAATGGGAATAGGAACATAGATATCGATAATTACCTTAAATGTAAATTGATTAAATGCTCCAACCAAAAGACATAGACTGGCTGAATGGATACAAAAACAAGACCTGTATATATGCTGTCTACAAGAGACCCATTTCAGACCTAGGGACACATACAGACTGAAAGTGAGGGGATGGGAAAAGATATTCCATGCAAATAGAAATCAAAAGAAAGCTAGAGTAGCAATTCTCATATCACACAAAATAGACTTTAAAATAAAGACTATTACAAGAGACAAAGAAGGACACTACATAATGATCAAGGGATCGATCCAAGAAGAAGATATAACAATTGTAAATATTTATGCACCCAACATAGGAGCACCTCAGTACATAAGGCAAATACTAACAGCCATAAAAGGGGAAATCGACAATAACACAATCACAGTAGGGGACTTAAACACCCCACTTTCAGCAATGCACAGATCATCCAAAATGAAAATAAATAAGGAAACACAAGCTTTAAATGATACATTAAACAAGATGGACTTCATTGATATTTATAGGACATTCCAACCAAAAACAACAGAATACACATTATTCTCAAGTGCTCATGGAACATTCTCGAGGATAGATCATATCTTGGGTCACAAATCAAGCCTTGGTAAATTAAAAAAAATTGAAATCGTATCAAGTATCTTTTCCGACCACAACGCTATGAGACTAGATATCAATTACAGGAAAAGATCTGTAAAAAATACAAACACATGGAGGCTACACAATACACTACTTAATAACGAAGTGATCACTGAAGAAATCAAAGGGGAAATCAAAAAATACCTAAAAACAAATGACAATGGAGACACGATGACCCAAAACCTATGGGATGCAGCAAAAGCAGTTCTAAGAGGGAAGTTTATAGCAATACAAGCCTACATCAAGAAACAGGAAACATCTCGAATAAACAACCTAACCTTGCACCTGAAGTAATTAGAGAAAGAAGAACAAAAAAACCCTAAAGCTAGCAGAAGGAAAGAAATCATAAAGATCAGATCAGAAATAAATGAAAAAGAAATGAAGGAAACAATAGCAAAAATCAATGAAACTAAAAGCTGGTTCTTTGAGAAGATAAACAAAATTGATAAACCATTAGCCAGACTCATCAAGAGAAAAAGGGAGAAGACTCAAATCAATAGAATTAGAAATGAAAAAGGAGAAGTAACCACTGACACTGCAGAAATACAAACGATCATGAGAGATTACTACAAGCAACTCTATGCCAATAAAATGGACAACCTGGAAGAAATGGACAGATTCTTAGAAATGCAGAACCTGCCGAGACTGAACCAGGAAGAAATAGAAAATATGAACAGACCAATCACAAGCACTGAAATTGAAACTGTGATTAAAAATCTTCCAACACACAAAAGCCCTGACCAGATGGCTTCACAGGCGAATTCTATCAAACATTTAGAGAAGAGCTAACACCTATCCTTCTCAAACTCTTCCAAAATATTGCAGAGGGAGGAACACTCCCCAGCTCATTCTACGAGTCCACCATCACCCTGATACCAAAACCAGACAAAGATGTCACAAAGAAAGAAAACTACAGGCCAATATCACTGATGAACATAGATGCAGAAATCCTCAACAAAATACTAGCAAACAGAATCCAACAGCACATTAAAAGGATCATACACCATGATCAAGTGGGGTTTATTCCAGGAATGCAAGGATTCTTCAATATACGCAAATCAATCAACGTGATATATCATATTAACAAATTGAAGGATAAAAACCATATGATCATCTCAATAGATGCAGAGAAAGCTTTCGACAAAATTCAACACCCATTTATGATAAAAGCCCTGCAGAAAGTAGGCATAGAGGGAACTTTTCTCAACATAATAAAGGCCATATATGACAAACCCACAGCCAACATTGTCCTCAATGGTGAAAAACTGAAACCATTTCCACTAAGATCAGGAACAAGACAAGGTTGCCCACTCTCACCACTATTATTCAACATAGTTTTGGAAGTGTTAGCCACAGCAATCAGAAAAGAAAAAGAAATAAAAGGAATCCAAATCGGAAAAGAAGTAAAGGTGTCATTGTTGGCAGATGACATGGTACTATACATAGAGAATCCTAAAGATGCTACCAGAAAACTACTAGAGCTAATCAATGAATTTGGTAAAGTAGCAGGATACAAAATAAATGCACAGAAATCTCTTGCATTCCTATATACTAATGATGAAAAATCTGAAAGTGAAATTAAGAAAACACTCCCGTTTACCATTGCAACAAAAAGAATAAAATATCTAGGAATAAACCTACCTAAGGAGACAAAAGACCTGTATGCAGAAAATTATAGGACACTGATGAAAGAAATTAAAGTTGATACAAATAGATGGAGAGATATACCATGTTCTTGGATTGGAAGAATCAACATTGTGAAAATGACTCTGGTACCCAAAGCAATCTACAGATTCAATGCAATCCCTATCAAACTACCACTGGCATTTTTCACAGAACTAGAACAAAAAATTTCACAATTTGTATGGAAACACAAAAGACCCCAAACAGCCAAAGTAATCTTGAGAAAGAAAAACGGAGTGGAAGGAATCAGGATCCCTGACTTCATACTATATTACAAAGCTACAGTAATCAAGACAGTTTGGTACTGGCACAAAAAACAGAAATATAGATCAATGGAACAGGATAGAAAGCCCAGAGATAAGCCCACGCACATATGGTCACCTTATCTTTGATAAAGGAGGCAAGCATATACAGTGGAGAAAAGACAGCCTCTTCAATAAGTGGTGCTGGGAAAATTGGACAGGTACATGTAAAAGTATGAAATTGGAACACTCCCTGACACCATACACAAAAATAAACTCAAAATGGATTAAAGACCTAAGTGTAAGGGCAGACACTATCAAACTCTTAGAGGAAAACATAGGCAGAACACTGTATAACATAAATCACAACAAGATCCTTTTTGACCCAGCTCCTAGAGAAATGGAAATAAAAAGCAAATAAACAAATGGGACCTAATGACACTTAAAAGCTTTTGCACAGCAAAGGAAACCATAAACAAGACCAAAAGACAACCCTCAGAATGGGAGAAAATATTTGCAAATGAAGCAACTGACAAAGGATTAATCTCCAAGATTTACAAGCAGCTCATGCAGCTCAATAACAAAAAAACAAACAACCCAATCCAAAAATGGGCAGAAGACCTAAATAGACATTTCTCCAAAGAAGATATACAGATTGCCAACAGACACATGAAAGAATGCTCAACATCATTAGTTATTAGAGAAATGCAAATCAAAACTACAATGAGGTATCATCTCACCCTGGTCAGAATGGCCATCATCAAAAAATCTAGAAACAATAAATGCTGGAGAGGGTGGGGAGAAAAGGGAACACTCTTGCACTGTTGGTGGGAATGTAAATTGATACAGCCACTATGGAGAAGAGTATGGAGGTTCCTTAAAAAACTAAAAATAGAACTACCATACGACCCAGCAATCCCACTACTTGGCATATACCCTGAGAAAACCATAATTCAGAAAGTCATGTACCAAAATATTCATTGCAGCTCTGTTTACAATAGCCAGGACATGGAAGCAACCTAGGTGTCCATCATCGGATGAATGGATAAAGAAGATGTGGCACATATATACAATGGAATATTACTCAGCCATAAAAAGAAATGAAATGGAGGTATTTATAATGAGGTGGATGGAGTTAGAGTCTGTCATACAGAGTGAAGTAAGTCAGAAAAATAAAAAGAAATACAGTATGCTAACACATATGTATGGAATCTAAGGGAAAAAAAAAAAAGGTCATGAAGAACCTAGTGGCAAGACAGGAATAAAGACACAGACCTACTAGAGAATGGACTTGAGGATATGGGGAGGGAGAGGGGTGAGATGTGACAGGGTGTGAGAGTGGCATGGACATATATACACTACCAAATGTAAAATAGATAGCTAGTGGGAAGCAGCTGCATAGCACAGGGAGATCAGCTCGGTGCTTTGTGACCACCTAGAGGGGTGGGATAGGGAGGGTGGGAGGGAGGGAGATGCAAGAGGGAAGATATATGGGAACATATGTGTATGTATAACTGATTCACTTTGTTATAAAGCAGAAACTAACACACCATTGTAAAGCAATTATACTTCAATAAAGATGTTTAAAAAAAGAAAAAAAGAAAAAAAAATTGTTCAACAGTTAGCTGAGCTTTAATAAGCAGTTTAGAACTTGGATGAAGAAATGCATAGGCTGGTGTGGGGCTCTGGGGTGGTAGGACAAAGCAAAGAGAAATTTTCAGGAAGGGTATTTGGGATGAAGGAGATTTTTTTGGAGCCCTTGAAATGTTATCTGAGGATATTGCTGCTTGGTTGTGGTTTGGTGAGCTCTATGTTGGCTTTGCATTCAATTTCTGCCACTTACCAGATGCTGGTCCCTGGGCAAATTACTCATCTCTTGTTTCCTACTTTGTAAGAATGACAGCGGCTAAGCAGTATTGTTGAAAGGATTAAGCCTTTCCACTGAAATATTCCAAAGGCAGAAAAGAGCACATATTTCTCTCAGAGCTTGAGGGCGTACCCACTATAAGTGAGAAGTTTCTTAGGAGTCTCATTGTGCATCATATTTGAAACAGTGAAGACCTTGAATAAACATTAGCTCTCTTTCATCTTTTGTCTAGAAATGTCATCCCATCAGTTTGCTATAGTACCCCAAAAGCCCTAGTGTTCTTAAGGGTCCTCATGAAAACCACAAGTGACAAATGAAGTGTGTTGTGTAGATTTATTAACATCCATTAATATATTAGTGTGGTTTTATTTGTGTGTTTGTTGGGAATTGATGAAAAGATGGATCTGCCAAAAGGTAAATTTGGTGACAGAATAAAAGCAGATGTTGGAGACTGTAAACAGGACAGAAGTAAAGGGTCTCACCTTTAAGCATGACCTTTTGCCTAAATATACGGGGTGGGTAGGACAGTGGAAAGTGGGTGGGGACATATACCTCCCTGAACTTACTATAGGGAGAAATAATATAACTGTTGAAAAGTAGACCTGTCAGAAAAAGAAATAGGAGCTACAAAAAGTATGAAACATAAGACGTGCTCCTGTTTAATTTTAGATGTTGTAAAATACACACAAAAAATTTTATAAAAGTAGAAAACAAAAACAAAAAAAAGAACATAGCTTAACTATAACTCAACTGTGATATTTTAGCAATGGATGATTGTGCTCCCCCGGCCCTGGCAAACACACATGGTTTTATTTGTACAATTCTTGGACAGTAGGGAACAAGCTGATATTTATTTGAGCGGGAGCTGAAACCAGGTACATTCAGACAAGAATAGGCTGAGGGGGTAAAGGGTGGGCAGTCAAGTGCCCTGGTGGGTTCCAGTGTATTCTGGCATGGGGACCATCTGAAGGGTGGCTGCAAGAACACAGATTTCACCTGGGAACTCCACCTTGTGCACATAAGTGACCTCATGAACACTATATACAAAGTGCCCCCCCACACACAAATAAAAAGTGCCTGGTATTCTTACCAGGAGCAGAAGCCTTTTTATCACATATCTCCCACTGCTGGACTAATGGATTTAGCTTGTTATCTCCTAGGCAGGAGAAACAAGGAGTGCCATCTAAAATTGGCAAGTATTGACTTCCTGGAATGTGGAAGAAAGGTTCTGAAGTGTGGAAGACCCAAGAGTGAAATGAGAGTGAGTCAGGGGCCAAGATGAAGGCTTTGAACTATTTAGAGAGAGTCCTAGGTAGAGAGGAAAAGCTAATAAAGTCCAAACTCATCAGGTGTTGGTCGTTGGGTTTTTCTTTTTTTTTAATATTTTTTATCGTGGTAAAATATACATAACATAAAGTTTACTATTTTAACCATTTTAAGTGTATGATTCAGTGGTATTAAGTATATTCACATTGTCGTGCAACCATCACCACCCTCCATCTATAGAACCCTTTTAATCTTGTAAAACTAAAACCCTGTACCCATTCAACAACAGTTTTAATCTTGCAAAACTAAAACTCTGTACCCATTAAACAATAGTTCCCCATTCCTCTCTCCCTCTAGCCCTTGGTGACCACTGTTCTTTCTACTTTCCGTAAGAATTTGATTACTCTAGGTATAAGTGGAATCATACAGTATTTATTCTTTTGTATTGGACTTATTTCACTTAGCATAATGCTTTCAACGTTCATCCATTGTTGTGACATGTATCAGAATTTCTATCCTTTTTAAGGCTGAGTAATATTTCATTATATGTATATATCCAAATGAACAGATGTATCTAAAGAAACATTTTGTTTATCCATTCATCCGTTGATTTGAATTGTTTTCACCTTTTGGCTATTATGAATAATGCTGCTAAGAACATGCGTATATAAATCTCTGTTGGAGTCCCTGCTTTCCATTCTTTTCCATTTAGAAGTGGAATGGCTGGATCATATGGTATTTCTATTATTAATTTTTTGAGGAACTGCTATGCCATTTTCCACAGGGCCTGTAACCATTTTACATTCCCACCAGCAATTCTCAAGGGTTCCAATTACTCCACATCCTCACAAACACTGGTTTTCGTTTTTTGTTTTTCTTTGTTTGTTTTGGATAGTAGCCATCCTAATGTGTATGAAGTGGTATCTCATTGTGATTTTGATGTGCATTTCCCTATAGCGATGTTGAGTACCATTTATATATCTTCTTTAGAGAAATGCCTGTTCAAGCCCTTTACCCACTTTTTGAGTTGTGTATTTTTTGTTGTTGTTCAGTTATTTATCTATTTATTTATTTACCTCTTTTCTCCAGTATATCAAGCCTCCTCTGTGAGGTTGTCCTGGGACAGTCTTGTCCTGGGGGTCAAGTCCCTAATGTAGAATATGAGATTCCATTGCTTAGAATGAATAGCAGGGCAGCCATTCTCAGATGCTTTTGTGGGGAGAAGCTGTGTTTACTGTAAATAATTAAACTCTCCTCTGTGAGGCAAGCAGCTGATTTGTTGATGTCCTTGCAGTGCAAGGAACACTACTTAGACTTTTTAGAAAACTGGACAGCACAGCTCCTAGGGCTTGGATCCATCACCCCTGACCATTCTCTGCCCAGAAACAGCCTTAAACAAACCTCTAGCCTGATTCCACTGCCTGCAGACTCTGAGGGAAAAGCCAGGATGCACTTGGTAGAGTCAGGCAGCTCGGGGACCTTGACCCAGAGAGAGAAGATCAGGAAAGGAGAGAGCAGGGAATGACAGACTTGTATGCAAAATGGCTTTGTAAACTGTAAAGCCATATGTAGATAGGTGCTAGTTATTGCTGTCCATGTATATGGAACCTTGGTGAAGAAGTAGAACCCACAACAGCCTCTCTGATAAATGGAGAGATTGATGGAGCATTGCTCCAAGGAAGAAAAAAAGAACATGAAAACCATGCTTACTCTTTTTCTCTTCCCAGTTCCATGATCTTCTTTCTTTAATTAATTTTTATTGGAGTATAGTTGCTTTACAATGTTGTGTTAGTTTCTACTGTACAGCAAAGTGAGTCAGCTATATGTACACATATACCCCCTCTTTTTTGGATTTCCTTCCCATTTAGGTCACCACAGAGCATTGAGTAGAGTTCCCTGTGCTATATAGTATGTTCTCATATGATCTTCTAATAATTTATTTTGTGGCTTAGGAGTTTGTAAGGTGGTTTGTTTTGCTTTTGAGGGAGTGATAAATATGTTGTGGTAGGAAGGCATGAAAGATTGAAGAGCAATTGCTATTAATGGCTAAGCCAAAGGAAGATTTATGTATACCCTGACAGCAACTCAGCTCAGCTTCCTTTCAGCCTGAGACCACAGTCCATTACACTGTCCTTGAAGAAAGTGATTGTTCCATGGCTCAATGTGGTGCTTTGTTCAGATATTGTTACATTCTACCTGCCTTCACAAAACAGTGTTCTTACGGATTATCCTGCTAGGTGTATAGAAGTAGCTGTGCCACGTGCATGGCTTGTGATGGGCTTTTCCCTCAGTCTTTGGAAAAGAAGGTTGATAATAAATTAATGGTGCGGAGAAAGGGGCATTTTGGCATATGTAAAACCAGTAGACAACATTTTTCCTACCGTGCTGTTAATTAGACAAGATTTGAATTCTGTTAAATATCTGTTAAAATATGTACTAAAATATTTACCTCTGGCCTTCTCTCTCTGTACTATAAAATTGCATTTCTTTATCCATTGCCTCAGGATATTATTATTTGTATTTTTTTCTAGACTCCTTGTAATCAGGGAGGAAGGAGAGTGATGTCTGTGGGAAAACCCTGCACAAGCTCAGGAGTGGATTGGGAGATGGGAGCAGAGGACCAAGAGGAGACTGGGATGTGCATTGGGAGTTTTGAAAGAGAGCAGGAACAGTGGCAGAGGTGGAAAGCAGTGAAGGGATAAGGGAGAGAAGGAAGTCCGAAAAAGAGAGACTAAGGAGGGAGACTAAGGGATTGGGAGGGGAGGGGCAGGAAAGGAGGCAAAGGGGGTTAGGAAGAAGTACGAGAGAAAAGGGCCATCTGGGTAGACGTTAGTCGTGGCGATTCAAGATATGCTTCTGTTCACTGGATGTCTTCCTATGTCCATAAGAACTTTCAAAAACTAGTGCTGACTCATTAAGTAGGGAGACTTTGGTAGCTAGAAGTGTCCAAGCAGAGAAGGATGGTGTTGTTGGCCAGTGAGATCCCTGCACTGGTAAGTTGGATTAGAAGGCTTTAAGTTCCGTCCCACTCCAGCTTCAAGCTTCCTGAATGCAGCCTTTTATAACTGTGGTGTGTGTGTGTGTGTGTGTGTGTGTGTGTGTGTGTGTGTGTGTGTGTTCCTTTTTCAAATAAGAGGAAACTGAACACTGGGGATAAAAGATAAAGTTTGCTTTTTTGCTCACTTCACTGTTATACCCAAAATCAATCCTGGCTTTTCTTTGCTTTTTAATTAGTTTAAAATAAAGATTGTTGAGTTTTGTCAGCAATTTTTTTTGCCCCCAGTTGGATGAAATATCAACCTTTACGGTGATCAGGAAACAAATAATTTATATATGAAACATAAAACAATCTTAACCAACTGACTTCAGAAAAAAATCTCCAATCACAGTAAGTTGAAAGGACTTGGACTTACTTTGATATATTGAAAGATTCAGAGCTTTTTCTCAGCTTGTTAAAAGTAGAGTGTAGAATACAGGGCTTTGGAGGAACAAGACCTCCTCTTTTCAAAGAGCAGTTGTCAATTTGTTGTCACTTTTTGTTTAACTTTATCTATAATGGAAGTGGGGGCACAGAGGACATGAAAGTATAACATTTTAGCCATTAAATATTGGCTGCTTCCAGTCGACTTTGACAGAGCATTCTTGTTCATTCACTAGTATTCACAGTAACTCATTTCTCTTTGTGGTGAGTAGAGAGGAAATCCCTAATTCTGTATTCCAAAAATTAGATGTGCATAGAAAGAAGGGTGGGTGGCAGCAGAATTGGCCTGCTCAGATGGAACTCTTCTATGAAATGGGTCACAGTTACACCCCTCCCCCCAGCCCTGTAGTGGTATAGACCAATGGTATAGACCATTGGAATGGTAGGTATCACATTGGGTTATACTTCATTGTCCATCCTCCACAATCCAGACCCACGGACTGCAAGTATGAGGGCCTTAAGGACAGAGTTAATTTAGCACTTTTCTATGTATGGGAAGATGCAACTTTTACGTTGCGAATTTCTCTTGAGTTGACACTCTCTTCAATTCTATGAAGGCTGAGAGAGGTGAGGAATTGCAGAAGAAAAGTTTGAAGTTAGCAGAGGGTTCGTTCATGAACTTTAAGGAAAGATGTCTCCATAACACAGAAGTGCAAAGTGAGGCAGCAGGTGCTGATGTAGAAGCTCCAAGAAGTTACCAGTAGATCTAGCCAAGATAATTAATGAAGGTGGCTACATGAAACAACAGATTTTCAGTGTAGACAAAACAGCCTTCTATTGGAAGAAGATGCCAACTAGGACTTTCACAGCTAGAAAGAGGAGAAGTCAATGCCTGACTTCAAAGGTTCAAAAGATAGGCTGACTCTCTTGTTAGGGGCAGCCAGTGACTTTAAGTTGAAGCCAATGCTTATTTATCGTCTCAAAAATGCTAGGGCCCTTAAGAATTACATTAAATTTACTCTGCCTATGCTCTGTAAATGGAACAACAGGGTCTGGATGACAGCACACCTGTTTACAACATGGTTTACTGAATATTCTTAGCCTACTTTGAGGGGTTCAAGACTACAGTGGAGGAAGTAACTGCAGGTGTGGTGGAAATAACAAGAAAACTAGAATTGGAAATAGAGCCTGAAGATATGACTAAATTACTGCAGTGATCAAACTTGAACAGATGAGGAGTTGCTTTATATGAATGAGCAAAGAATGTGTTTTCTTGAGGTAGAATCTACTCCTGGTGAAGTGGCTGTGAAGACTGTAGAAATGACGACAGGACTGAGAATATTACATAAACTTAGTTGATTAAGCCACAGCAGGGTTTGAGAGGATTGACTCCAATTTTGAAAGAAGTTGTACTGTAGGTAAAAGGCTATCAAACAGCATTGCCATTGCATACTACAGAGAAGTCTTTCATGAAAGGAAGAATCAATTAATATGACAAACTTCACTGTTGTCTTATTTTAAGAAATTGCTGCAGCTACCCCATCCTTCAGCAGCCACCACCCTGATCAGCCAACAGCTGTCAACATCAAGGCAACACCCTCCACCAGCAAAAATATTGACTCACTGAAGGCTCAGATGGTGGTTAGCATTTTTAGCAATGAAATATTTTTAATTAAGATGTGTACATTGTTTTTTTTAGACATAATGCTGTTGTACACTTAATAGACTTCACTATAGTGTAAACATAACTTTTATAAGTACTGGGAAACCAAAAAATTTGTGGCTCACTTTATTGTGATATTTGCTTTATTGCAGTGGTCTGGAACCAAACCTCATACTTGCAGACTACTTCTGAGGTATGCCTGTATAGTGTCTGTCATTCCAAAGTTCCTGCCAGTTTCTTCTATTACCTCTATACTTAGAGCTCTCCTTTATAGCAGTTTGTGTTTTCCTTTGTGTGTCTTGGGCTTTGATTTCCTTGATGAATCTAATTTACAGTAAATCTTCAAATTTTTTTGTCCATAGATGGTACCTTTTAGTTGTCAAACACTATTATAGAATTATCATTATCATTATTATAAGATTTCTGTTCCTATTGTCTAAGAATTTTGTATAATATCGGGAGTAGGTTCTTGTGCTCCGTTAAAATGTTGATTCAAACTTGAATTTTTGTTCTCTGTCCTGATATTTTAGAAAAGATGTCCTCTCTACTACATTGTTATCCTCTTTGATAGCTAATTTTGATCTCATAGTATTTAATTTTTTGCATGTTCGATTTTACAAATAAATGTGTTTCTGTGATGGGAATCCATGGGAAAGTGTATAAATAATAAATAAATATACAGTGTTATAAAAAAATCACCATTTTGATTTTTTAGCCCTTACCTTTTTTTCCCTTTATTATTTATTCATCACTCATTCAGCAAATATTTATTGACCATGTCTGCCAGGCACTATGGATCTAGGCAAGATTCTACAACTCAAAGAGCTCAATTTAGTGAAAGAGACCAAAATGTAGAAAACTAATGCATGATCAGATAATGAATTTACATGTCCTTGAAAGGGAAAGAAGCCTTTAGGTTGCTGTCGAAATAATTTTTATTACTGGTCTGGTTAAATAGTGAAATTTCCTAAAAGAGGGACACCCTTAAGTACCACAGGGAGAACTCTAGTAGGCATAAAAAAAAGCGGACTGTGTAGCTGAAGATTCATCTTTCAGTTCAAGGCATGCTGAGGTGGATAGAGGACTTTTGCAGTAGTTGTAAGGATTTTGAAGAAGAAAATTGAGAAATTCTGTTCCCTGTTGAGGTTAAGGCTATTGCAGATCCCTGCACTCCTTTTGCATGGAGTAGACATTAAATAAATATCTGCAAAATGACTGCAGTACCTTGGTTTGCTAGGTAGTGCATCATTAAACAATAGGACAAAAAAATAGTTTTTTCTTAAGTGTTTCGTTTTTGTTATCAGGGTAACACTGACCTCATAGAGTGGGTTGGGAAGATTCTCCCTCTCTTCCATTTTTTGGAAGATTTCTAATAGAATTGATATTATTTATTTTTCAAATGATGCCACCTAAACCTGGAGTTTCCTCTGTGGGAAGGTTTTAAACCAAAAACTCATATTCATTAATTGATATAAGGGTATATTCAGTTTACCTGTTTCTTCTTCAGTGAGGTTTAGTAATTTTATTTTGCAAAAGTTGTTCATTTTATCTACACTGGTTAACTTCAATTTGTTCATAATATTCCCTTAATATGCTTTTATTTTCTGTGACTTTATAGAGGTATCTTTAATTCATGTCTTCATTCTTTTTACATATATGTATAGCTGAAAGTTTTCAATTTCATTGGTCTTCCAAAAAAAACAGACTTTGATTTCATTGATTTTTTTTTCATGTTTTTATATTTTCTCTTTAATTGAATTCTGCTCTTTATTATTTCCATTTCTCTAGTTTGAGTTTAACCTGCTCTTTTTTCTTTCTACATTCTTAAGGTAGAAACAGATTATTTAAGACCTTACTTATTTTCCAAAATATGCATTTAGTGCTATATATTTCCCTGCTGCATTTCCTTTGGCTGTGTCTCACACGTTTTGATGTACTGTATTTTTATTTTCATTCAGTTTAAATTTTTTTCTAATTATCTTTTTGCTTTCTTTTTTGGGGGGGGTGGGAGCAGCTACAGCAGTGTTTATTTATTTATGTAACATCTTTATTGGAGTATAATTGTTTTACTTTGTTGTGTTAGTTGCTGCTATATAACAAAGTGAATCAGCTATACGTATACATATATCCCCATATCCCCTCCTGCGTCTCCCTCCCACCCTCCCTATCCCACCCGTCTAGGTGGACACAAAGCACTGAGCTGATCTCCCTGTACTATGTGGCTGCTTCCCACTAGCTATCTGTTTTACATTTGGTAGTGTATATATGTCAATGCCACTCTCTCATTTCGTCCCAGCTTAACATTCCCACTCACTGTCTCCTCAAATCCATTCTCTACATCTGCATCTTTATTCCTGTCCTGCCCCTAGGTTCTTCAGAACCATTTTCTTCTTTTTCTAGATTCCATGTATACGCGTTAGCATACAGTATTTGTTTTCTCTTTCTGACTTACTTCACTCTGTACGACAGACTCTACATCCATCCACCTCACTACAAATAACTCAATTTTGTTTCTTTTTATGGCTGAGTAATATTCCATTGTATATATGTGCCACATCTTCTTTATCCATTCATCTGTCGATGGACATTTAGGTTGCTTCCATGTCCTGGCTATTGTGAATAGTGCTGCAATGAGCATTGTGGTACATGACTCTTTTTGAATTATGGTTTTTTCAGGGTATATGCCCAGTAGTGGCATTGCTGGGTCATATGGTAGTTCTATTTTTAGTTTTTTAAGGAACCTCCATACTGTTCTCCGTAGTGGCTGTATCAATTTACATTCCTACCAACAGTGCAAGAGGGTTCCCTTTTCTCCACAACCTCTCCAGCATTTATTGTCTGTAGATTTTTTGATGATGACCATTCTGACTGGTGTGAGGTGATACCTCATTGTAGTTTTGATTTGCATTTCTCTAGTGATTAGTGATGTTGAGCATGCTTTCATATGTTTGTTGGCAATCTGTATATCTTCTTTGGGGAAATGTCTACTTAGGTCTTCTGCCCATTTTTGGATTGGGTTTTTTTTTTTTTGGTATTGAACTGCATGAGCTGCTTGTATATTTTGGAGATTAATCCCTGTTAGTTTCTTTGTTTGCAAATATGTTCTCCCATTCTGAGGGTTGTCTTTTCATCTTGTTTATGGTTTCCTTTGCTATGCAAAAGCTTTTAAGTTTTGTTAGGTCCCATTTGTTTACTTTTGTTTTTATTTCCCTTTCTCTAGGAGGAGGGTCAAAAAAGATCTTGCTGTGATTTATGTCATAGAGTGTTCTGCCTATGTTTTCCTCTAACAGTTTAATGGTGTCTGGCCTTACATTTAGGTCTTTAATCCATTTTGAGTTTATTTTTGTGTATGGTGTTAGGGAGTGTTCTAATTTCATTCTTTTACATGTAGCTGTCCACTTTCCCCAACACCACTTATTAAAGGGGCTGTCTTTTCTCCATTGTATATCCTTGCCTCCTTTATCAAAGATAAGGTGACCATATGTGTGTGGGTTTATCTCTGGGCTTTCTATCCTGTTCCATTGATCTATATTTCTATTTTTGTGCCAGTACCATACTGTCTTGATTACTGTAGCTTTGTATTATAGTCTGAAGTCAGGAAGCCTGATTCCTCCAGCTCTGTTTTTCTTTCTCAATGTTCCTTTGGCTATTCGGGGTCTGTTGTGTTTCCATA
Organism: Eubalaena glacialis; assembly: GCF_028564815.1. Taxonomy (NCBI): domain Eukaryota; kingdom Metazoa; phylum Chordata; class Mammalia; order Artiodactyla; family Balaenidae; genus Eubalaena; species Eubalaena glacialis. The sequence goes on from NC_083718.1 coordinate 30,095,447, forward strand.
CAAATTGTAAAATGTTTTGTTCTACTTCTGTGAAAAATCCTATTAGTAGTTTGATAGGGATTTTGTTGAATCTGTAGGTTGGTTTGGGTAGTATAGTCATTTTCACAATGTTGATTCTTCCAATCCGAGAACATGGTATATCTCTCTATATGTTTGTATCATCTTTAATTTCTTTCATCAGTGTCTTATAGTTTTCTGCATACAGGTCTTTTGTCTCCATAGGTAGGTTTATTCCTAGGTATTTTATTCTTTTTGTTGCAATGGTAAATGGGAATGTTTCCTTAATTTCTCTTTCAGATTTTTCATCATTAGTGTATAGGAATGCCAGAGATTTCTGTGCATTAATTTTGTATCCTGCTACTTTACCAAATTCATTGATTAGCTCTAGTAGCTTTCTGTAGCATCTTTAGGATTCTCTATGTATAGTATCATGTCATCTGCAAACAGTGACAGTTTTACTTCTTCTTTTCCGATCTGGATTCCTTTTATTTCTTTTTCTTCTCTCATTGCTGTGATTAAAACTTCCAAAACTATGTTGAATAATAGTGGTAAGAGTAGGCAACCTTTTCTTGTTCCTGATCTTAGTGGAAATGGTTTCAGTTTTTCACCATTGAGAACAATGTTGGCTGTGGGTTTGTCATATATGGCCTTTATTATGATGAGGTAAGTTCCCTCTATGCTCACTTTCTGGAGAATTTTTATCATACATGAGTGGTGAATTTTGTTGAAAGCTTATTCTGTATCTATTGAGATGATCATATGGTTTTTATCCTTCAGTTTGTTAATATGGTGTATCACATTGATTGATTTGCGTATATTGAAGAATCCTTGCATTCCTGGGATAGACCCCACTTGATCATGGTGTATGATCCTTTTAATGTGCTGTTGGATTCTGTTTGCTAGTATTTTGTTGAGGATTTTTGCGTCTATGTTCATCAGTGATATTGGCCTGTAGTTTTCTTTCTTTGTGACATCTTTGTCTGGTTTTGGTATCAGGGTGATGGTGGCCTCATTGAATGAGTTTGGGAGTGTTCCTCCCTCTGCTATATTTTGGAAGAGTTTGAGAAGGATAGGTGTTAGCTCTCCTCTAAATGTTTGACAGAATTCGCCTGTGAATCCATCTGGTCCTGGGCTTATGTTTGTTGGAAGATTTTTAATCACAGTTCCAATTTCAGTGCTTGTCATTGGTCTGTTTATATTTTCTATTTCCTCCTGGTTCAGTCTTGGAAGGTTGTACTTTTCTAAGAATTTGTCCGTTTCTTCCAGGTTGTTCATTTTATTGTCATATAGTAGCTTGTAGTAGTCTCTCATGATCATTTGTATTTCTCCAGTGTCAGTTGTTACTTCTCCTTTTTGATATCTAATTCTATTGATTTGAGTCTTCTCCCTTTTTCTCTTGATGAGTCTGGCTAATGGTTTATCAATTTTGTTTAGATTCTCAAAGAACCAGCTTTTAGTTTTATTGATCTTTGCTATCGTTTCCTTCATTTCTTTTTCATTTATTTCTGATCTGATCTTTATGATTTCTTTCCTTCTTCTAACTTTGGGGCTCTTTTGGTTCTTCTTTCTTTGATTGCTTTAGCTGTAAGGTTATGTTGTTTATTTGAGATGTTTCTTGTTTCTTGAGGTAGGATTGTATTGCTATAAACTTCCCTCTAGAACTGCTTTTGCTGCATCCCATAGGTTTTGGGCCGTTGTGTTTTCATTGTCATTTGTTTCTAGGTATTTTTTATTTCCTCTTTGATTTCTTCAGTGATCTCTTGGGGATTTAGTAGCGTATTGTTTAGCCTCCATACGTTTGTATTTTTTACAGATTTTTTCCTGTAATTGATATCTAGTCTCATAGCGTTGTGGTCGGAAAAGATACTTGATACCATTTCAATTTTCTTAAATATACCACGGCTTGATTTGTGACCCAAGATATGATCTATCCTGGAGAATCTTTCATGAGCACTTGAGAAGAAAGTGTATTTTGTTGTTTTTGAATGGAATGTCCTATAAATATCAATTAAGTCCATTTTGTTTAATGTGTCATTTAAAGCTTGTGTTTCCTTATTTATTTTCATTTTGGATGATCTGTCCTTTGGTGAAAGTGGGGTGTTAAAGTCCCCTACTATTTTTGTGTTATTGTCAGTTTCCCCTTTTATGGCTATTAGCATTTGCATTATGTATTGAGGTGCTCCTATGTTGGGTGCATAAATATTCACAATTCTTATATCTTCTTCTTGGATTTATCCCTTGATCATTATGTAGTGGCCGTCTTTGGCTCTTGTAAAAGTCTTTATTTTAAAGTCTATTTTGTCTGATATGAGAATTGCTACTCCAGCTTTCTTTTGATTTCCATTTGCATAGAATTTTTTTTTCCATCCCCTCACTTTCAGTCTGTATGTGTCCCTAGGTCTGAAGTGGGTCTCTTGTAGACAGCATATATATGGGTCTTGTTTTTGTATCCATTCAGCCAGTCTATGTCTTTTAATTGGAGCATTTAATTCATTTACATTTAAGGTAGTTATTGATATGTGTGTTCCTATTACCATTTTCTTAATTGTTTTGGATTTGTTATTGTAGGTCTTTTCCTTCTCTTGTGTTTCCTGCCTAGAAAAGTTCCTTTAGCATTTGTTGTAAAGCTGGTTTGGTGGTGCTGAATTCTCTTAGCTTTTGCTTGTCTGCAAAGGTTTTGATTTCACCATCAAATGTGAATGAGATCCTTGCTGGGTAATCTTGGTTGTAGTTTTTCCCCTTTCATCACTGTAAATATGTTGTGCCACTCCCTTCTGGCTTGCAGCGTTTCTGCTGAAAGATCAGCTGTTAACCTTATGGAGATTGCCTTGTATGTTATTTGTTGCTTTTTCCTTGCTGCTTTCACTATTTTTTCTTTGTATTTAACTTTTGATAGTTTGATTAATATATGTCTTGGCATATTTCTCCTTGGATTTATCCTGTATGGGACTCTCTGTGCTTCTTGGACTTGAATGACTTTTTCCTTTTGCATATTAGGGAAGTTTTCAACTATAATGTCTTCAAATATTTTCTCAGTCCCTTTCTTTTTCTCTTCTTCTTCTGGGACTCCTATAATTCAAATGTTGGTGCGTTTAATGTTGTTCCAGAAGTCTCTGAAACTGTCCTCAATTCTTTTCATTCTTTTTTCTTTATTCTGCTCTGCAGTAGTTATTTCCACTATTTTATCTTCCAGGTCACTTATCTGTTCTTCTGTCTCAGTTATTCTGCTATTGATTCCTTCTTGAGAATTTTTAATTTCATGTATTGTGCTGTTCATCATTGTTTGTTTGCTCCTTATTTCTTCTAAGCCCTTGTTAAACATTTCTTGCATTTTCTCCATTCTATTTCCATGATTTTAGATCATCTTTACTATCATTATTCTGAATTCTTTTTCAGGTAGACTGCCTATTTCCTCTTCATTTGTTTGGTGTGGTGGGTTTTTACCTTTCTCCTTCATCTGCTGTGTATTTCTCTGTCTTCTCATTTTGCTTAACTTGCTGTGTTTGGGGTCTCCTTTTCACAGGCTGCAGTTCGTAGTTCCCCTTGTTTTTGGTGTCTGCCCCCAGTGGGTATGGTTGGTTCAGTGGGTTGTGTAGGCTTCCTGGTGGAGAAGACTTGTGCCTGTGTTCTTGTGGATGAGGCTGGATCTTTTCTTTCTGGTGGGCAGGATCGCATACAGTGGTGTGTTTTGGGGTGTCTGTGAACTTAGTATGATTTTAGGCAGCCTCTCTGCTAATGCATGATGTTTTGTCCTTGCTAGTTGTTTGGCTTGGGGTGTCCATCACTGGAGCTTGCTGGTCGTTGAGTGGAGCTGGGTCTTAGCATTGAGGCAGAGATCTCTGGTAGAGCTCTCAGCGATTGATATTACGTGGGGCCAGGAGGTCTCTGGTGGACCAGTGCCCTAAATTCGGCTCTCCCTCTCAGAGGCTCAGGCCTTTCACCCAGCCAGAGCACCAAGACCCTGTCAGCCACACAGCTCAGAAAAACAGGGAGGAAAAAAAGAAAGAAAGAGAAGAAAATAGAATAAAGTTATTAGAATAAAAAACTTAAGAAATATATTATTAAAATTAAAAAGTAATAAAAAAAAAGAAGAGAGCCACCAAACCAATAAGCAAATCCACCAATGATAACAAGTAGAAAAACTAAACTAAGATAACCATATAAATCAGAAACTAGTCAGTCGCATACAGCAAACCCCAAGTCTACAGTTGCTCCCAATGTCCACCACCTCAATTTTGGGATTTTGTCTATTCAGGTGTTCCACAGATGCAGGGTACATCAAGTTTATTGTGGAGATTTAATCCACTGCTTCTGAGGCTGCATGGAGAAATTTCCCTTTCTCTTCTTTGTTCGCGCAGCTCCTGGGGTTCAGCTTTTGATTTGGCCCCGCCTCTGCATGTAGGTCACCCTCTGGCGTCTGTTCTTCACCCAGATAGGATGGGTTAAAGGAGCAGCTGATTACGGAGCTCTGGCTCACTCAGGCTGGTGGGAGGGAGGGGTATGGAAAGCGGGGCGAGCCTGTGGTGTCAGAGGGTGGCGTGATGTTGCAACAGCCTGAGGCATGCCGTGTGTTCTCCTGGGGAAGTTGTCCCTGGATTACGGGACCCTGGCAGTGACAGGCTGCACAGGCTCCCAGGAGGGAAGGTGTGGATAGTTACCTGTGCTTGCACACAGGATTCTTGGTGGCTGCAGCAGTAACCTTAGCGTTTCATGCCAGTCTCTGGTGTCAGCGCTGAAAGCCGCGGCTCACGCCTGTCTCTCGAGCTCATTTAGGCACTGCTCTGAATCTCCTGTCCTTGCGCACCCCAAAACAATGGTCTCTTGCCTTTTAGGCATGTCCGGACTTAATCCCCGAGTCCCTCCTGGCTAGCTGTGGTGCACTAGCCCCCGTCAGGCTGTGTTCACGCAGTGAACCCCAGTCCTCTCCCTGTGGTCTGACCTCCAAAGCCCGAGCCTCAGCTCCCAGCCCCCACCCGCCCCAGTGGGCGAGCAGACAAGCCTCTCAGGCTGGTGAGTGCTGGTCGGCACTGAACCTCTGTGCTGGAATCTCTACGCTTTGCCCTCTGCACCCCTGTTGCTGCACTCTCCTCCGTGGCTCCAAAGCTTCCCCCACCACTCACCCCCTGTCTCCACAAGTAAAGGGTCTTCCTAGTGTGTGGAAACTTTTCCTTCTTCACAGCTCCCTCCCAGAGTGCAGGTCCCATCCCTCTTCTTTTGTCTCTGTTTTTTCTTTTGCCCTACTAAGGTATGTGGTGAGTTCCTTGCCTTTTGGGAAGTCAGGTCTTCTGCCAGCGTTCAGTAGGTGTTCTGTAGCAGTTGTTCCACATGTAGATGTATTTTTGATGTATTTCTGGGGAGGAAGATGATCTCCATGTCTTACTCCTCTGCCATCTTGACAGAAACCTTGGTTTCTTATTTGACACATAGACTACATAAAGTTTTTTTGTTTGTTTCCAAATATTTGAGGTTTTACAGATATTTTTCTGTTATTGATTTCTAATTTAATTAAATTTGGACAGAGAACATACTTTGAATGATTAAAATTTTTCTAACTTTATTGGGACTTGTTTTATAGCCCAGGATATGATCTATTTTGGTAAGTGTTCAACCTGCTCTCAAATAAAATATATATTCTGCTATGTTTTTGTGCATTGTTCTATAAATGTCAATTAGATCAAGTTGGTTGGTACTATTGTTCAAATCTTATATGTATATATTGATTTCCTGTCTACTTGTATCCATTAATGGGAGAAGGGTTTTGACATCACTAAGGAGTTGAAGATTTGTTTATTTCTCTAGTAACTTTTATTTTATGCCTTTGAAGATCTCTTATTAGATGCATAAAACTTTAGCATTGTAGTCTTCTTGATAAATTTACCCCTTTAGCACCATAAAGTGACTCTGATTATTGCATCTTCAACAAATTTGGATAATTTTTTGCTATAATATTTTTCAAATATTTTTCTGTCCCTTCCTCTCTTTTAGATACTCCAAGAACAAATATATTAGGCTACATGAGTTGTCTTATAGCTCAGTGGTATTCTGTTCATTTTTCTTCTACTATTTTTTCACAGTGTTTTCATAGAGTTTACTAAACTCTTCTTATGTTGTGTCTAATCTGCTATTAATCCCATCCAATGTATTTCTCAATTCTAGAATTTTGTTTTGTTTTATTTTAGTTTCTTTTTTCAGAATATAACAGTGGCTAATATGGTCACATTTTCACCCTGGCTAAAAGAGTCTATAGATGCATGGGTAATCCACTCAAATACAAGTTTTAAAGTAGTAAACACATTTCGTCCAGTGGCTAGTTAGGCAGATTATGAAAGTTATCCAATGTAATATGGTTTTGCATGGGCAATATATTTGTGCTAACCCAGTTTTCTCTTTTGAAAAACTATATGGTAGTAAGCTGTATACCATAGTAGTTAAAAGAGCATGGGCTGGAATTAAAATACCTAGATCTGAATTCTGGCTCTCCAAGTAACCTCAGTACTTTAATTTTTTATTATTGAATTGTGAACATTAAATGAGATAATATGTTTAGCTGTTCAGTTAGTTCCTCATACATAGTAAATTTTAAAGAAATGACTGGATTTTTTCTCATATACTTTAATATAATTCAGTGAGCAAAAACTGATTTAGAAAATTAATTGATATTTGGATATGGCTTGTTGTGCCTAAGTTTTGTCATATTTCCAAGCATACATTATAAAATATAGATTATAAACTTTGAGTTTATTACTAGTGGATGAAATGTGCATCTTCATCTTATCATGAAATATTATCTTTAAAATATTTTATATTTTTAATTGACATACAACATTATATTATTTTCAGGTATACAACATAACGATTCAGTATTTGTATATATTACAAAATGATCACCAAGGTAAATCTGCTTAGTACCTGACACCATACATAGTTACAAGTTTTTCTTTCTTGTGATGAGGACTTTTAAGATCTACTCTCTTAGCAATTTTAAAATATGCAGTACAGTATTATTAACTGTAGTCACCATGCTGTACATTACATCCCCATGGCTTACTTATTTTGTAACTGGATGTTTGTACCTTTTGACCTCCGTCACCCATTTTGCCCATGCTCTGCTCCCCACCTCTGAAAACCACCAGTCTATTCTGTGTATCTATGAGCTTGGTTTTGTTTTGTTTTGGATTCCACATATAAGTACAATTATATAGTATTTGTCTTTCTCTGTCTGACTTATTTCACTTAACATAATGTGCTCCAGGTCCATTCATGTTGTCAGAAATGGCAAAATTTCATTCTTTCTTATGGCTGAAATATATGTATATTTTCTTTATCCCTTCATCTTTTGATGGACCCTTAGGTTGTAAATAATGCTGCAATGAATATGGGGGTTGCATATATCTTTTTGAGTTAGTGTTTTCATTTTCTTCAGATAAATACCCAGAAGTGGAACTGCTGGATCGTATGGCAGGTTTTTTTTTTAATTTTTTGAGAAATCTCCATACTGTTTTCATAGCGGCTGTACCAATTTACATTCCCATCAACAGTGGCCAAGGGTTCCCTTTTCTCCACATCCTTAGCAACACTTGCTATTTCCTGTCTTTCTGATAATTGCCATTTTAACATGTGTGAAGTGATATCCCATTATGGTTTTGACTTGCATTTCCCTGATGATTAGTGGTGCTGAGCATCTTTTCATGTATCTATTGGCCATCTGTATGTCTTCTTTAAGAACATGTCTTTTCAGATCTTATGCTCATTTTTTTAATCAAATTGCTTTTTCTTTTGTGTTGTGTAAGTTCTTACATATATTTTGGAGATTAACCCCTTATCAGATATATGATTTGCAAGTATTTTCTCTTATTCAGTAGATTGCCTTTTTATTTTGTTGATGGTTTTCTTTCCTGTTCAGAAGCTTAGTTTGATGCAGTCCCACTTGTTTATTTTTGCTTTTGTTGTCTTTGCTTTTGGTGTCAGATCCAAAAATCATTACCAAGACTGATGTCAAGGAGCTTACCACCTATGTTTCCTTCTAAGGATTTCATGGTTTCAGGTATTATGTTCAACTCTTTAATCCATTTTGAGTTAATATTTGTGTATGGTGTAAGATAGTAGTCCAGTTTCATTCTTTTACATATGGCTGCCCAATTTTCCCAAACTATTTATTGAAGAGACTGTCCTATCCCCCTTGTGTATTCTTGGCTCCTTTGTTGTATATTAATTGACCATATACATGTGGATTTATTTCTGGACTCTGTGTACTGGTCCATTGAGCTATGTGTCTGTTTTTATGTCAGTAGATACTCTTTTGATTAATACAGCTTTGTAATATAGTTTGAAATCAGGGAGCATGATGCTTCCATCTTTGTTCTTCTTTCTCAAGGTTATTTTGACTATTCAGGATCTTTTGTGTTTCCTTACATATTTTAGGATTGTTTGTTCTGCTTCTGTGAAAACTGCCATTGCAATTTTGATAGAGATTGCATTCAATCTGTAGATTGCTTTGGGTGGTATGGACATTTTAAACAATATTCACTCTTCCATTCCATGAGCAGAGAATATCTTTCCATTTTTTTGTGTCTTCCTCAATTCCTTTCATTAATGTCTTATACAGTATACCTCATTTTATTGTGCTTTACTTTGTTGTACTTTGCAGATATTGTGTTTTTTACATATTAAAGATTTGTGGAAAGTTGGTCAGTGCTGTTTTTCCAACAGCATATACTTACTTCTTGCCTTTTGTCACTTTTGGTAATTCTTGCAACATTTCAAACTTTATATTGCTATTATATTTGTTATGGTGATCTGTGATCTTTGATGTTACTATTGCAAAAAGATTATGACTCACTAATCAATCACCTTACTGGAGAGCTCAGATGATTATTAGAATTTTTAGCAATAAAGCATTTTAGTTAAGGTATGTACATTTTTTAGATATTATGCTGTTGTACACTTAATAGGCTACAATTATCTGTAAGTATAACTTTAATATGCACTGGGAAACCAAAAAAAATTGTGTGATTTGCTTTATTGTGATATTCACTTTACTGCAGTGGTCTGGAACTGAACCCACAATATCTCTGAGGTATGCCTGTGGTTTTCAGTTTACAGATTTATCATCTCCTTGATTAATATTATTCCTAGGTATTTTATTCTTTTTGATGCAATAGTAAATGTGATTGTTTTCTTTATTTCTCTATTTAATAGTTTGTTATTAGTGTATAGAAACACAATAGGGTTTTGTATATTGGTTTTGTATCCTGCAACTTTACTGAATTTGCTTATTAAGTCTAACGGGTTTTTTTTTTGGTGGAATCTTCAGAGTTTCTATATCTAATATCTTGCCATCTGCAAATAGTGAGAGTTTCAATTTTTCCTTTCTAATTTGTATGCCTCTATTTTTTTTTCTCACCTAAGTGCCCTGACTAGGACTTTCAATACTATGTTGAATAAAATTGGTGAGAATTGGCATCATTATTTTGTTCCTGATCTTAGAGAAAAAGCTTTCAGCTTTTCACCATTGAGTATGTTAGCTGTGGGCTTGTCATGTATGGCCTTTATTATGTTGAGGTGTGTTCCTTATGTATCCACTTTTTTGAGAGTTTTTATTATAAATTGATGTTGAATTTTGTCAAGTGATGTTTTTGCATCTATTGAGATGATCATATGATTTTTTTCTTCATTTTGTTAATGTGGCATATCACATTGACTTGCAGATGTTGAACCATCCTTGCATCCCTAAAATGAGTTCCATTTAATTATGGTGTATGACCTTTTAATGTATTGTTTTGTTTTTAAACATTTAATTTTATATTGGAGAATAGTCAATTAACAATGTTGTGATAGTTTCAGGTGCACAGCAAAGCATCTCAGCCATAGATAAACATGTATCCATTCTCCCCCAAACTCCCCTCCCATCCAGGCTGCACATAACATTGAGCAGAGTGCTATACAGTAGGTCCTTGTTGGTTATCCATTTTAAATATAGCAGTGTGTACATTAATGTATTGTTGAATTTTGTTTGCTGATGTTTTGTTGAGGATTTTTGAATCTACATTCATCAGGGATATTGGCCTATAATTTTCTTTTCTTGTGGTGTCCTTGTCTGGTTCTCGTATTAGAGTAATGCTGGCCTTGTAAAATGAGTTTGGAAGTGTTTCTTCCTCTTCTGTTTTTTGGTTTGAGAAGGATTCATATTCTTCTTTGAATATTTGGCATAATTTACCAGTGAAGCTGTCTGGTCCTGGACTTTTGTTTGTTGGGAGGTTTTTGATTAGTAATCAATCGCCTTACTAGTAATTAGTCTATTCACATTTTCTATTTTTCATGATTCAGTGTTACAAGTTTCCATTGCTTCTAGTTTGTCCAATTTGTTGGTGTATAATTGTTCATGTTAGTCTTACAATCCTTTGTATTTCTGTGGTGTTAGTTGTAATGTCTCGTCTTTCGTTTCTGATTTTATTTATTTGAACTTTCTCTCTTTTTTTTTTCTCAGTGAGTGTAGCTAAAGGTTTCTCAATTTTGTTTATCTTTTCAAAGAACCAACTCTTATTTTCATTGATCTTTTCTATTATCTTTTTAATCCCTATTTCATTTATCAATATTTCTGCTTTGACCCTTCTTATTTCCTTCCTTCTACTAACTTTGAGTTCGTTTGTTCTTCTTCTAGTTTCTCAAGGTGTAAAGTTAGGTTGTATATTTTTGTTTCTTGAGTAAAGTATTTATTGCCATGAACTTCCCTCTTACAAGTGCTTTTGCTGCATTCCATAATCTTTGGTATGTTGTATTTCCATTTTCATTTATCTCAAGGTATTTTTTAATTTCTCTTTTGATTTCTCCATTGAACCATTGGTTTTTCCATTCACTAGTGTGTTTTTTAATCTCCAAATATTTTTGAATTTTCCATTTTTCTTGTTATTGATTTTTAATTTCATACCATCATGCTCAGAAAAGATGTGTGATATGATTTCCATCTTCTTAAATTATTAGGACTTGTTTTGTGGTGTAACATATGATCTATCCTGGAGAATGTTTCATGTGCACTTGAGATTTTTCCACTCTGGTTGTTGGGAACACCAAGTCTTCCTGGACCCATGTTGGGTTAGGGATTGTTCCACCTGCTCCTTTCAAGTGATTCTTTTCTAGTCCTCAGGTAGTTTCCTTATACACAAGGAGACCCTCTGAAGATTTCCACAACTCCTTCTATGTGAAGATCTCCTCTCGTTAGTACTCTGTCCTGTGGACTCTAGCTGACTTGGCCTTTCTAAAATCCCAACTTTGTCTCCTCAACTTAGAGAGATTGAGTGTTTCCAGTGTTCCCCTTTTTGTGCCATGGTGTGGAAGCTCATTCAGTATGTTCTGATACTCAGTTGGGCACTCTGAGCTGGTGATATATGTTTGGGAGTTATTGGTATATATAGCCAGTGAAGACCTGGAAGTAAAATACCTCAGGAAGGGGTTACAGAGGGAAAAGAGAAAAATCCTAAGCTAGAACCCTAAGGAGCAACAAAATATATGTGGAGATTTAAGTCATAATTCTTCTAAAGTGATTTTCAAAGCAAAGCCCTTAAGTACTTAGAGTTTAGAGTTTCTGATACTGTTCCAGAGTATGGCCATTACTTAGGAGTTGATAAGTCATTAGCTAAGATTACTTTGGATCTTCTGGGTATCCTGTTTTCTGGGCACATATCTAGGCACTCAGGATAGGAACACATCTAGAATCATAGGAAAGTCCTACAGACTCAGGAATGCCTTGTGTCCACAGCTTCGGGTCAAATGTCCAATCTTCATTTCTACACTAATGGACCACCATGAGAATTTGTGAACCAAAAACTAATAATAATAATAAAATAACCATAGCTAAGTAGAAAAGGAAGTCAAGAAAAGAAAAAAAAGGAAAAATTTGGATCTAGAAAACAGATCTAGAGACTTGAGATTTTGAGACCTAAATTAAATCCCTGGACTGTCTCCAACCAACTGGTTGGGTCACCTTGGACAGCTCAGTAACTAAACGTCTTTGACTTAGTTTGCACATCTTTCACATGGAAGATAATTGTACCGGAACTTCCAGCTTTGTGGGCATTAAAATCTACATACATAAAAGTGGTTATTTTTTAGACTTTGCCATGATCTTGTTCAAAAAAACTAGTCATGGTAAATAAACGAAAAAGAATATGAATAATTTTAATTTATAGTTAATTTTTGCATATTTACATTTTGCCTCTAGGTAAAAATTCCTTTTAAGAGCTTGTCAAATGGTATATAAGCCCCAAGTTGGAAACATAATACTTCTAATTTTAAAATTTAATATTCTTTCCTCATTTAGAGGTTATACACCTCTTTTCTGTATTGAGATAAAATGTATTTGATAAGAATGTGGTATTCAAATATTTTCAAAGTTAGCATAATTAGATTTATTTCTTGACCAAGCAAATAATTCTTTTCAAAATAGTTTCAGTGTAAAGTACAGCGAAAAGAACTGATTGACTGATACTAATAATAGCATTTCAAATATTGTTTTCTTTTAATAGGTTGAGTCATCAGTGAAGTTTAGGTTGTAATCATGTTTATGGGTTCTCTTTAAAACTTTGCTTCCCTTGATTCAATTCAATACAAACAGAAAAGTGTGTTTCAAATCAATTCCTGAATGATCTGAAATGACCTGTTAAGGATTTGAAAATCAATAAATCTCTTAGTAACCTGGAGTTTGGTCTCATTTACGAGACTCTTATGCTGTCATTTGAACAGAATCTTTCACTTTTGATGAGTTGGAAAATCAATGAGACTAAAGAAATTAGTGGTATGATCTCTTATTGTTATAGTACATTGTTTCAAGGAGACGTTTGAAAATGAATATCAGAGTCAGAATTTCTCTTATTTGACAAACTAAAATGAAAATAATAAATGAAAATAGTTCAATTGTTCATTTTAATAGAAGTTGATAATATAGAATTAAATCAATAGAAGCAAATAGAAATTTGTGAGGTTTATTACATCAAAGTACTTCAATAGCACACATATTAACTAGAATTCTTATTTACTGTTTTATCATAAAAATCAGAATAGAGGGAAAGGAATCAATGTTGTTATAGAGGAAGCATTTAGTATTAACTTCAGTAGGATTCATTCATTGAGTACCCACTATGTATCTGACATGGTGTATTCATGCTGCTCTCTCTAGGATTCTTTCTGAGAAAATATTTAATTATATTGTCCTAGGTTAGAGGCTCTTCTGGACTGGATTAATTGAATATCATTACATTATTTCAAATCTCTCTAAAAGCTTTTTGTTTGTTTCTATTTATAATTTATATAGAGAAATGGATAAAATGGGGAAAATGTTTAATCTTTTTTTTCTGTTGTAAAATGAATGGCTTTGAAGGAAAGTTTTGTGAGTAAAGGAGATAATGATTTTTCATGCAATGAAATACTATACAACAACTTAAAACTATGCTTTTAAAGAATATTTAATATATTAAAACATGATTACATGCAAAAAGTAGAATGTAAAACTATATATAGCATGCTATAAATATTATCAGATTGTTATATAGGTAGATGTAGTATAGGAAAGAACCAGAAGAAAATGTTAATGGCAGTTATGTCTGAGTGGGAATCTGGGTGATTTATTTTCTTTTTCATACTATATATTTTCTCAAACTAGTTAATAGCAGACATTTTCTGATTATACAAGTAATGAGTATCATTAAATAAATAAAAAGTAAAGGGCAGAAAACAGTTCATTCCAAAATTTAAAAAATTTTTGTTTAAATAATTGTTTAAGCCCCTACAAAGAAAATAAATCACAAGATTTACATTTAGATTAATAAGATATATTTTTCATGATCCCTTTAATGTTTGAAAATAAACTACTACAGGCAGGTGAATTTGAAGGATGAACATGTATTAAGCAGCATTTAGTAGAGATGACACTTTGATACGTCAAAGTGTGGCACCTGGACCAGGAGCATCAACATATCCTGGGAACTTGTTATAAATGCACACTTTTGGGCCCCACCCCGGACCAGGTGATTTAGATGCATGCTTAAGTTTGAGAAATGCTGTTTTAGAGTTTTGGATTCTGAGACTGATATAGAACCATTTCTCAATTTTATCCTAGGAAACTTCCATCTCACATTTCTTTTCTCTCTTTTTGTCTTATTTCTTCCTCTCCTTCTCTGTCTCTGTCTCTCAGCTTCTCTCTTACACATAATTGCATTTTTTTGTTCTATGTTTTTTGTTTATTCATATCTTTACCTTGTTTCTCCAAAATATTTGAGGCAGCTTACAGAGATGCATATACTACAATATACTAACAACAGCAAACACTCATTTAGTGCTATTTTTCAGGTACTGTTCTAAGTACTTTACATAAAGTATCTCATTTAATTTAATTTTTAATAACAGCCCCATAAAGGCAGTTGTTGTTATTATTATTATGATGCCCATTTTACAGACAAGGAATCTGAAGCATAAAGACTAAATAACTTGCCCAAGTGCATACAACCAGTAAGTGGCAGAGTCCAGGAAATCTTGTTCCAAAGTCTGAGCCTTCAACTAGTTTACTGTGCTGCTTCTTAAAGATAAAATTAGTGAAGAATTGGGGATGAATGCCAAGTAAAGGAGCAAGATTGCATAACCTATTCTGCAGAGTTTTACAGAGTTGGTAAGCATGGCCCATGAATTGCCTCTAGCTCCCACAAAGAGTGAAAAAGAATGAGCTATAAGATTTACAATCACCAAAATGTGGAAATAAACCCATTTTCAGGAAGGTCACTGAGAGAAATACCTCTAGTTGCTCTCCATCCTGAGAAATATTCATTGTGATTTTCATTTCATTCATTCACTCTGTATTTGTTTGTACAATAACTATCTCTTGAGTACCTTCTGTTTGTTAGGCTCTTTGCTCGTTGCTTGTGGATGGAAAGAATAAAACAATCCATGCCTTAGAGAAACCCAGAGCCTAGGGTTAAAGAACAATGGTGTATCTTTCTTGGGCTTTCTCCCACTTCCTCTCTGAGTGTGCCAGTCGGAGAAGAGCATAATGACAGGCAAGAATGGACTTGGAATAAGTTCTACTGTGAGAGAAGACCTGAGGGAGGATGAGAAAACACTAAAAGGAAACAACCATTTGATCTGTAGTGTCTGGTCACAGAGACAGCATTATTTCCCAACTACGTCTTTCTCTGTAATCTGTAACCTGAGGCTGCCCCTGGACAAATTGGACTTTAGGAGGTTCCTTGATTCTTTGGAGACTATGTGGCTACAGGGATGAAGGGCAGGAGGGTGGTAGGAGGAGACAAAGCCAGCTGGTTTTAACAAAGCTCTGAAATTTGTGTGTGTGTGTGTGTGTGTGCGCATGTGCACGCATGTCTGTGTATGTATGTATCCCATCACTAAGAAAGTGCTTCTGGCTGCCTGGTCAAAGGTCACCCTTACCCCTTCTGAAAATAGTTCCTAGAAGCTGCACAAAGACTTAAAAATTCTTCTTTCTCCTCTCCTCCCCATCCAGATTTACCTAATAAATTGAAAGCAGGCAAAATTATTTATCCCAGTGGTCATGGCTTTGCTTAGTTAACATGGCCTTATCTTATGCCACCTTTGACCATGAACCCCTGGAGATAGGGATGTCTTGAATTCCAACACTTGGGCCTAAAGATAAGGACGTGATTTTCTTTGACCAACTGGAACTTGAGCTTGTGTTTCTAAGTGAAAACCATATCAAGAGTGTGAATGTTGGTTAAGATTTTATTCAGTGTTTTGAAATGAATGATGTTGCCTAATGACCCATGATGCTGGGATCTGATAGATTTAATTTTCTGATCAAAGTGCAGAATTCATACTGACCACAAGGGCATCTTTCCTGAAGTCATCACGCCATAAATATCTTAGAGCAAGATGAGATGGGAAAAGCAAGAAGATACAGAGTTTGAATGCAGTTTGCATAGAGTTTGGAAAATGGTGGTAATAACAGGGGACAGAGAATAATTATTGAGCCACCCTGTGTTTCATTTTTAACTTGCAATAATGGGTCTTGTAGTGATCTTTTCTGGACTACTTTTGATTAGAAAGAAGAAGAGCAAATTCGTCTGGAAATCTTGATGCAGCACCTAAATTATTTAATAGATTCTAACATATTTGGCAGGGATTTGAAAGCTATGTTGAGGAATAAGCATAAAGGTCTTAGGCATTTCACCCAGAGAGCAGCCCTTCTCTGGCAGTAACAAAACTAATTATTCCCCAAAGGGTTTTGCCTGGACCTTTGAAAAGCTGGCGCATCTTGAGTTTCCTAAGCAAAAGCTGCTTTACTTACTTTCTTTTTCTTCTTTCTCTCTTGCAGTCCCAGCAGAAGTGCATCGTGATCTTTGCACTGCTGTGCTGCTTTGCCATTCTCGTTGCATTGATATTTTCAGCCGTGGACATCATGGGAGAGGATGAGGATGGGCTCTCAGAAAAAAATTGTCAAAATAAATGTCGGTAAGAGGTAACAAACAAAAATTTAAAAATTCTCTTTTAGGGAGTGGGTGAGAAAGGCAAAGAGGGTTCTGGAGAGTGGAGAGAAAAATACCGTAAACACACATGGTCACCCAAGTGCCCACTGGGTTAAACCGAGGCATGACTCACTGTCCACTGATGCTCTTACTTTTATTTAGATGAAGGGAATAAAAATGAATAATGATTTAATTCACTTTACAGTTTGGGCATATTCTGTACAAAGGAGTGGTTGACAAAATGGAATTTTGTAACAGTCTGCATCCTGGACACCTCTGTGTATGAGGTTTTGACTTGTTCCATAATGAGCTTGGCAAAAATGAAGGCCCCAATGGACAAAGGACACCGTGCTAGTTGTTATTTCAATTAGAAGTTAAACGCACATCTCAGGAAAAATTCCCACTTAAAATTAGGGATTAAATAAATAAGCATGTCTATGAGAAGACACAGGTCTCCTCAGTCTGTCCCAATTTAGCACAAAGTTTATTTTTAATCCAGAAATTACAACAACTTTACCATTATATTTCTGTATTTTTTTCTCTTCAAGTACATTAAATAACATTTCCCTAGGGTCACTTCTGACTGCAGAGCAGTCACAGCGTGGTTTTATCCACATAAATCTCCTCATCCAACTCTTCCCTGAGCCCTACTTTATTTTTTGAGGTTGGTAGGAGAATGTAGAAAAGTACCAAGAGGGGGCAGAGAAGTAAGAGGCTTATTTTTATGTATATGTTGCTGCAAAGCCGAAGTGAGGCCATAAAATTACAATGGTTATTATAAATTAGAGCTTATAATGAATTTTAAAGGTTATTTTTTCCTTTGGAAAGCATTAGTCAAAGTGCCCCTCTTTTCTAGCTTAAAAGATCAACCACAGCCTCGTAATGTATATGTGAGTTTTTATCCTGGATATTTTGCCTTGAGGGTTGAATGTCTGACAGAAAAAAAAAATCTGGAAAAGACAATTGAAATTTTGTTTTTCTTAACCCATTATACATTATAGTTTAATTACCAGGCAACAGTATTATACAGAACAAAGGATACAAGAGAGAAATCAGAATACATTTTAGATTTTTTCCTTCATGTTAGATAAGTGTTCCTAAATATGTTTGTTTCCCAGACTGAATTTGGGAGAAAAATTATATTGGGATTATAAGGAAAGCAGTAGAAAAACAGCAGGTTGTCATCATCTTCCTCCTGATCACTCCATCTGCATCAATACCTTGTGCTAATCCTGTTACATGATAAATATAAACATTCTGTGGGCAAGGGGCCAGTGACTCATACTTCCTCAGTGGAATGCCTCTACCCCTCTCTCTCACCTCACCTGTAATGAAGACTGCTGAGTACTTTAAATGGCAAACCCCAGAACCTAGAAAGCAACTTTGTAAAGGTCAAACTATGATGACTTCCTTAAGACAAAATACCCAGGGCCTTTTAACAAACATTGCCAGATATTGGTAGTTTTCAACAAAAAAGTTGGGGACCTTCGAATTATGCCTCTTTTCATTTGGGGGAAGCTATAATTTAATCTAATTTTGATTTTTTAACTCATACAACTGGAATTTTGGTCTGGTTATTTCTTCTGTCTCAGTCAGTAACTAAATCCTGATGACCCAACATTGCTTCTCCCTCCATCTAGAACATATTCTCCCAATTACCAACTATGCTCCTGCTTCCTTTCCCCTGAGTAGTTGGAATCACTACCCTGATTACTTTGTTGCACCCCTACATGCAACTGTCTTTTCCAGAACTTGCAGCCCCTCCAGACCTTCCTCTCTTCTACAGTCTCTTCCCCTATGTCTTGCATTTCTGTTCTCCTACATTCTCAGCCTTGTAATAGGCACTTTTGTATATCTGCCCGGGTGGCATCTGGCTTCCTCCTAACATCCTGGGAAGCTTCTGCTTTTTCTCCTCTCTCCAAAGCGCAGGGTGGAGGCAGGGCAACTGCAATTCCTTACACCCCAATCCAGTCCCAGTCTCCAGTGGGACAGTCCATTGCCCCACCATCTTCCCTCTGTCATTCTCATTTTAATTTGATGAACTTTTCTTACATCAGCCACTGTCTCCTTATCACTATAGGCAATGTTACCTTCTACCAGGACTCTCTCTCTCCTTTTGTGCCTGGCTAATAGATCTTCCAGCCATGAGTCCCATCCCTTGCCACTGTCCTTAGTAACTGTAAAATTTACTTCCAGTATCCTAGCCTTACTGTTTTTAACCACCTCAGGTCAATAAATTTTATGTCCACTTTGCCTTTGCACCTGCTAGCAAACTACTCCACCTCCCAGGTAGCCTAATGTAGTGAAAGACCATGGACTTTGAAATTTGAAAGATCTGGATTCAAATCTATATTCTACCACTTACTGACTCTGTAAACTTGGGCAAGATATTAACATAATTATGTCATTCATCACCTTTTTGCAGAACAACAAAGGACTGAACAAGGAGTTACACCGTAGTCCATGAGACAAACATGGTGACTCTCTGTGGTCAGAAGTGCAGTGGGAAAGTCAGAGGAGGTTTGGGGGAGTGGCCTGACAGAGTGGAAAGAGGAAACCTGGCCTTGGACGCCGCTCCACTCCTGATAAGTTATGAAAACTATTTTAGTTTTATTTCCCTTAAAAATGGTGGATTGAAAAAAAATCTCTCTCACAGGGTTTTATGAGGCTTCAGTAAGTTGTATAAACCCATAACCAAGCTGCAGGAAACTCATAACAAGCAATATATAAATGTCAGTCCTCTCCCTGTCCCTTCCTAAGAGTGCAGAATCCCCCTTCTCTATTCACAGCTAGCTTCCTATTCCCCCCACTTTGGCACTCATCCTGAATCTACTCTTTATCTTGACTTTAGTTAGTCTTTGGTTCTATGGAGGTAAACAAAGAGAACAAACATATGAGAATGAGCGAAGTAAACATGAAAACAGATGCTATTTATTGAGAGCTTGCTATGGTGAGTCAGTTCGCCTCAGTCATTTGTGTTTTAGCAGAGACTCAGAGGCAGGCAGAGGAGGGGGCAAGCTTCATAGTGGTGTGGCCTGTCTGGAGGCCGTTGGCCTGGGGGAGCTGGAGGTGGGCTAACTAGAAGCAGGCATCCTACGTGATGGGTTAGGGGTACATATTTGGCTTTCTCTGGTTGGTCCTAAATTAGAAGTAGGGACAAAAATTAGGGAAGCTGGCAGTTATTAAGTTATGGCCATTTTGGTTTCAGAAGTTATTGTTTAGCCTCCTGGATTATTACTAGAGATAGCAATCCTACTTCCTACAAGTCTGACTTATAGCAGGCTGGGCTGGTTATTGTAGATAAGAAGTTGGTTTCCTGGGCAGGTTGCTGCAGGTTGTGACTCAGAGTTCTACTATGTATATATTTCTACTAAATATATATATTTGTGTGTGTGTGTATATATATATATATATATGTATTTGTGTGTGTATATATATATATATATACACACACACACACACACACACACAAATATATATACGGACTGGCCATTACTGATTTGCACATTCACTCTCCCAGTTCCCTTCTGTTTTAATTTTCTTTTTATCCATTTGCTAGACCATGACCAGTGTGTCTGCGATACTTCCTGTAGCATGACGTAGTCTTACTTGCCTCCTTGGATCTTGTGTCTCCACCATGCTGCCAGTTCTTAAACTGGTTGACTCCTAGTTCCACCCATCCTTGTCCTCAGGGCAGCCTCAACCATTGCTCCAACCCCCCAGCAGCCTGCAGAGAGTGAGTTCCATGTTCTTCAGTCCTAGGTTCCTCCAGGCAGGAATGCCCCCAGTAAAATAAGTGACATCATTTGGAGATGCACCCGCTGAGTACGCTGGAGCTGATACAGACCAGAAGGCAAAACTGCCAATCTGCAGGAGCTCTAGCATGCCAGTCTCAACTTAGTCCTTCTATACAAAGTTCCAGTCCTCCTCTCATGACCTTTTCCCGTCATAACCTTTCTAGACTCTATCTACCCTCAAGGTAGCACTGAGGAGGTCACATGATGCTTAGCTTCCAATTACCATTTACTTCACTCACATAGTTTTCTCTTTATGTTCTTCTCCTTATGGTGTCATTATCATAAAGAGCGCTGCTTGCTCAGTGCAACCTTTGCTGAGATCTAACTACCTTGTAATTAAGCTCCTTCTGTGTTTGTAGCTCTCCTCACTCCTGAAAGTTGAAAGAATACAAGACATTCTGCAGTCTGTCAGCGGCTTCACACTGTTTTGACAGCCTCTTTCCAAGGTCTCCTCATCCAGTGCACTCTTTTCTAAATATGTTACTTGAATTCATTTTATCTCTACTAACTAGCCTAGATACCTTTCTGTCCTCTGAAAGATTCCCACTCCAAATCATACTACCCCCTCAGTGTTTTCCCAACTTTTATATGTCTTTCTAAAAACAATGTATCTCCTTATAAATAATGTCCTATTTGTGATTTATTTTTTCCTGACTTATTTTATTTCTCTTCCTCTTTTTATTACTTAGCTTCTATAATACTGTACTAATAGTAGAATAATGATACCTTTGATTATAGTTTTCCATACAAATCAATAAAATAACTGCTCTAAACTTATCTTCCAAAGTGTCTTTCAACCAACCTCAGTTGTTATGCCCAGAAGCAAGATCTTTTGACCTCAGTAAGTGACTTTGACCTATTTCTCTGTCTCTTTGTACTGAATTTATGTGTACTTTCCATAATTTCCCAGTGTGTTTTTAATTGCTGGTTCAGTCTCTATAAATATAAACCTCCACATCACTTGATTACCTGAGGGGGTGAAAGGCAAAATTTCTAGTTTCCACTAAGAAATTATATTTCAGTGGCCTCTGGGGCAACACCAGAGAGTCAAGAATGGCTTCAACTGCCAGTTTAGATTGTATACATCCTGTGTTTTGGCTCTTTTATGATTCACGAGTGCGCCTAATTATTATTTTGCACCATTCCTGCAAGAGGTAACCATGCACTGTGAAGTCTCCCACGTGTCACATCCTCAGGGACCAGTAGAGATGCTGGAGCTTACCTCCCAGTGCTGCTCACATGTAGAACACCTGCTCACCTTGGAACTCTCACCCATTCAGATGACAGGCCTCCATTTTTCATTTTACAGCTACATCTATCTCTCCTCTCCTGGAGAAATCCTACCTCAGTTGTTTTGGATTGTTACTGCCCCACTTATTAGAGAGATCATTAGACACTTACTAGACACTTACTAAATGTCATTAGACATTTACTAGAAGAGGGACTTTTCTCTACCACACCTCCTGGATAAATTCACACAGAACGAGTTTGCACCCTGCAAACTGGAGCTCTCAGGCCCAATTCCCATAACATGGTAACTAACTTCTGTAAACCCTCATTAAACAAGCTGAGTAAACATAAAATTTTGGGTGGGCTGTCATTGACTGCTAAACATATTGATGGATGCTTGCCACCTATTCTATCCAGATAATTACAGCAGCCCTTGCTCCTGGACTTCCTCCCACTTGCCTGTCATCCTTCTAAATCAGTTCTGTGTCTGGGTGACTACTGCCCTGGTTGGGCTCACTCTTGCCCATAAATCTGCCTATCCATTTTAGCCTGTGCCCATTTGGTCTGAAGCATGAAGGGGATGGACTAACTCGGTCTACGTATATAATTCCCACTATTCCTGAACCCAGTAATTTCCTTTCACCCTAATGTGAATGGACTTGGGTCTGTTTAAAATGCAACATGTGTAATATTTTAGGCTGGGTAATTAATGTATAAGTTACCATAGTGGTTCTCTAATAAGGGGTGGCCTAGACCACCAAGGTTTGGCTACAGAAAGAATAGTAAGGGCCGTAGTAGGGCATCCCTTCATGCACACACTTTATGTATATTTTCTAAATTTTACAATTTCTCTATTACAAAGCTGGCTTCTCTATTTTATGTTTTTCACATCTTTGTCTTCTGAATTTCTTCCTCTGATCCATTATTTACTTACTTAAAATAATATACTATATCCATAGCTATATCTATATTTCTATTAATAACTCAGTTGCAGCCCCAGTATAGGACATATATCATTTGTATCATCAATATATAACATTTCCAGAAGATAATATTGAGAGACCTCTTTATGCATTGCCAATCACCTCCTAGTATTTTGTACTTTCTCATTTAGTATCATGACCTTAGAGCTATCTTAACAGATACAACTTGCTCCAATAGACTTTAATCATTGTTTTCCCTTTTAATGCCCCAATTTTTATTCTTGGCTAGTAGGAGCTGTCTTTTGTACATGTGCAATGTCTTTTGGACATTATTCCAGATATCTCTGAGAGCAGCCTTGCTTTCTGGCAGCAAGAAGCTGTTCTAGCCCCATTTTGAATTTTCTGGCTCTGAGACATGGTACTGTCTACTCTCTAATGAGCTCTGGTTCCTTTCATGGAGGATTCTATTAAATATCAAAACCCAAGCTTAAGGGTTTCATTAGATTGTCCCCCAAGGGTATTGGTGATAGATAACAATGACACCAGAGTAAAAGCTTTTTAAATTGCTTTTGTGACTGAGCAATATTCCTTCATCCTCTTTCCTTTCCTTCCTTTCATTTTATAGGAATAAGAACATGGACTGTAGGAGCCAAATTTCCTGGGTTTGAATTTGGCTGTATCACTTAGGAGAATTGCAATTTTGGACAAGTTTCTCAGTTTTACTGTACCACATTTTCTTCAGCTATATAATGAAGACAGTTATTATGTCCTACTTGAAAGGTTTCTGTAAGCACTAAATATGTTAATACAAGTACCTTTCATATCTGTCATATAATAAATGCACAATAAATGTTGACTGTTCTTTTTTAAATTTTAGATTTTTTTGGAGTATAGATGATTTACAACATTGTGCTAGTTTCAGGTGTACAGCAAAGTGAATCTGTTATCATTATATGTATATCCACTCTTTTTTAGATTCCTTTCCCATATAGGCCATAACAGAGTATTTTTTTTTTTTTGACTGTTCTTTTTATTAAGGGACATAAGTTCATTGCAGGTGTTTGCAGTCCCCTTTTAAGTTCCATTTAACTTTGCTCCAAAATAAGGAAGTTTTTCATCCATTTTTTGTCCTCTCCTTAAACTACAAGTTTTTTCCTTTATTTATATTCACTTTGATCTACAATGGTTTATATTGACAAGCCCAACTGTGTTTTTAAATTAGTGTCGCTCCCAAATTTAGGAGACTTGGTTTTTGGCTTCATATTTGACATCTGAGCACTTTTCTGACTGTCTAAAGAGAAAGAGAAACATTTGTCTACACCCCCACCCCCAAGGAAACATGAAAGAATTTAAAAGCCTAGAGCACCTGGTACTACAAATAGATTCCTAACATACTAAACAAACAGTAATGATGAAAGGTGGAGTAAAAGCAAAAACTGGCTCTAGAACTTTTATTTTACATTCTCTCCTAGTTTCTCTGTTTTAGCTCACAATGAACCTATTTCCTTTATAACTTTCTTGATGTGTTTTTTTCCTTTTTTAATGGCAATATCCATTTATTACAGAATATTCTAGAATCTCTAGAAAGAGAGGAGATAGCACTTAACGTTTAATCCACTATATTAAACAAAAAAGAGCCAATTTACCCATTTATTTTTTTAATTGAAGTATAATTGATTTACAATATTATATTCATTTTGAATATACAACATAATGATTAAATATTTTTATAGATTATACTCCATTTAAGGTTATTATAAAATATTGGCTATATTCCCTGTGTTGTACAATATATCCTTGTAGCTTATTTACTTTATACATATTAGTTTGTACCTCTTAATGCCTTAACCCTATCTTGCCCCTCCCCACTTCCCTTTCCCCACTGGTAACCACTAGTTCTCTATATCTGTGAGTCTGTTTCTGTTTTGTTATATTCATTAGTTTTAATTTTTAGATGCCACATCCACGTGATAACATACAGTATTTGTCTATCTCCATCTGACTTATTTCACTAAGCATAATACCCTCCAGGTCTGTCCACATTGTTGCAAATGGCAAAACCCCATTCTTTTTTATGACTAAGTTATATGTATAATGGGATGTATATATATATCTCACATCTTCTTTATCCATTCATCTGTTGATGGTTACTTAGGTTGCTTCTGTATCTTGGCTATTTGGAATAATGCTGCTGTGAACATTGGGGTACATGTATGTTTTTGAATTAGTGTTTTTGTTTTCTTTGGATATATACACAGGAGTGGAATTTCTGCATTACATGGTAGTTCTATTTTAGAGAAACCTCCGTAGTGTTTTCCATAGTGGCTGCATCAATTTACATTCCCACCAACAGTGTACAAGGGTTCCCTTTACTTCACATCCTCACCAATGTTTGTTTTTTTGTTTGTTTGTTTTGTTTTTTTGTTTATTTATTTTATTTTTGACTGCATTGTGTCTTCGTTGCTGCACGTGGGCTTTTCTAGTTATGGTGAGCAGGGGCTACTCTTCGTTGAGGTGTGCAGGCTTTTCATTGCAGGGACTTCTCTTGTTGCAGAGCATGGGCTCTAGGCACACGGGCTTCAGTAGTTGTGGCTCGTGGGCTCAGTAGTTGTGGCTTGCGGGCTCTAGAGCACAGGCTCAGTAGTTGTGGCACACGGGCTTAGTTGCTCCGTGGCATGTGGGATCTTCCCAGACAAGGGCTCGAACCTGTGTCCCCTGCATTGGCAGGCGGATTCTTAACCACTGCGCCACCAGGGAATGCTGCCAATGTTTGTTATTTGTGTTCTTTTTGATGATAACTGTTCTGACAGGTGTGAGGTGTCTCATGGTTTTGATTTGCCTTTCTCTAGTGACTAGTGATGTTGAGCATCTTTTCATGTGCCTGTTGGCCATCTGCATGTCCTTTTGGAAAAATATCTATTCAGGACTTCTGCCCATTTTTTAATTGGGTTATTTTTTTTGATGTTGAGTTGTATGAGCTGTTTATATATTTCAAATATTAACCCCTTATTGTTCATATCACATTCAAATATTTTCTTCCATTCAGTAGGTAATCTTTTTGTTTTGTCAATGGTTTCCTTTGCTGTGCAAAAGCTTTGAAGTGTAACAAGGTCTCATTTGTTTATTTTTGCTTTTGTTTCCTTTGATTTAGGAGATAGATCCAAAAAAATATTGCATCTATTTATGTCAAAGTGTGTTCTGCTTTATGCTTTCTTCTAGGAGCTTTATGGTTTCTTCTAGGAGCTTTATGGTATCTGGTCTTACATTTAGGTCTCCAATCTATTTTGAGTTTATTTTTGCATATTGTATAAGAAAATGTTCTCATTTCATTCTTTTACATGTAGCTGTCCAGTTTTCCCAGCACCTCCCACTGAAGAGAATGTCTTTTCCTCATTGTTTATTCTTGCCTCCTTTGTCATAGATTAATTGACCACAAATGTATGGGTTTATTTCTGGGCTGTCTATTCTGTTCCATTGATCTATGTGCCTGTTTTTGTGCCAGTGCCATACTGTTCTGATTACTGTAGCTTTGTAGTATAGTCTGAACTCTGGGGGCATTATACCTCCAGTTTTGTTCTTTTTTCTCAAAATTACTTTGGCTATTCAGGGAATTTTTTGATTCCATTTAAATTTGAGAGTTATTTGTTCTAGTTCTGTGAAAAATGCCATGGTTATTTTGATAGGGATTGCATTAAGTCTGTAGATTGCTTTGGGCATTTTACCCATTTCTTATTGGCTCCCCCTTGTCTTTCCCCAGTTGTAAACTCCTTACACTTACTTACAGCCCTAACCTTACTTCTCCTGAATCTCTGTTTAGAGATTACTTTAATTGAGAAATGGCATCCACCTGGTAAAACTCCTTCAGCTTTCTTGCCAACTCAGAATCCCCAAGTGTCTTCACTCATCCTTCCCTCCTCCCATTTTTATTCAGAGGAAGAGATTTCTCTTGCCTTTTCCAAAGCTAACCATCTCTGTCTATGCCAATAATCTTGTGGAAATAAATTAAGACCAACCAAATTCAGAGCTTACTATAGTAAGGGAGTCAGTCACCATCAGTTGCATTTGGTAGAGGCTCGAAGTCAAGCAGAGGAGGGGGAAAGCTTTACAGTGGAAAAAAGAAGGCTTCAGGTGTGCCCTTATTGGAAGCTGTTGGCCTGGGGATGCTGGAGGTGAGCTAACTTTGTTGGAAGTGAGGCATCCTATGTGATGGACTAAGGGAGCATATTTATCTCTCTCTGGTTGATTCTAAGTTGGAAGCATGGACAAAAATTAGGGAAGCTATCAGTTATTAGTCAAGTACTGGTCATTTTAGTTGCAGAAGTTATTGTTTGGCTTTGTGGATTGTCACTAGAGATAGTAGTCTGACTTTCTATATGTCTGACCTATACAAGCTGGATTCCTGGGCTAGTTATCATAGATAAGAGGTTGGTTTCTTGGTCAGGTTGCTGCACTTTGTGGGTCTGAATTCTGTTTTTATATATGATCTGGCTTTTGTCCATTCATATATTCAATTTCTCTTACCCTTTTCATTGCCCACTTACAGAGACAGGCAATATTCAAATCTTGTTCTTTCTCATTTCCTACTCTCAGCTTTGGCAGAGAGTCATTCCTATGATTTCACCTCTACCTCTCATCAAGTGATTCCAAAATCCCTAGCTCAGCCATGATTCCTCTCTTGTCATCTTCTCTCCTTGTGCACCAACTAGTCTAGCTCTTTCTACCCACACAGTGTTAATGTAGAGCACTTAGAACCTTGCTTGATATCAGTTAGGTACTCACTACAGGCTGTTTTCTTTCTGTTTTGAGCCTTTACTCATTGTAAGGGTATTTGCATTTTCCCAGGGACCTGGGCTGAGGTACCCCACCTGCATCTCACTCCTTTGCCCCCTTTCCACAAATTCAAGGCCATTTCATCTCTTTAATGGCAGATTTGGCCTTCTGCTGGTGCTATCAGCATTTCTATTTTTATGTTGTCCCATCAAAGATCAAAAACTCCCTGAGAACAAGGGTCGCCATCTGTTTTTCTCTCTTTGTGTCTTATAGTGTCTCACACATCAGGGCTGAGCAGCTACTCTTTTTTAATGCGCAATAATTTCCATGTAAAAACAATGTTGTTTTTAATACTGTTATAATACTGTTTAGTATTATTTAACAATGCACTGTTCATTGAGATAATATGTACTATCTAGATAAATTTATTATCCCCCCATGGTGTAATTCATTTTGCGAGAATAACTGGGGATCATGAGAGAAGAAACTGAAAGTTATAGATTATATACTTAAAGATATGGAAGTGGGGTAGAAAAAGAAACCCGCTGAAGGATTGCTAAAATATAATAGAGTAATCTAACACATATTTTTTCTAACTAGCATTGAATAAATAATGTTTAATAATAATTGGGAATGGAAGATAAATGCTGAATTTTAAATGAAAGAAAAATCTTCAAAAATTTAAATGTAGATATTTTTATGCTTCTGAACTCTTTCATTTGAAATATCACTTATTAACATCTTAATTTCACCACTGAGTGAAGTAAAATTCAAATTTCCTGAATTATGAGAGATTTGATTAGCCCAGTACCCAGGAAGTATTGTTTATATTCCCATAGTTAAAATCTAAAAGATTATTTTTTAAATAATGTTTTATCTTTAGCATTTAATGTTTAAAGGAGGAAATTCAAGAGAGTGTGATACTTCCTGATGGTCTATAATTACCACTTGGGAAGCAGCAGAAGCTAATTATTTCGGAGTTTTAATTTTAATGAAACTTAATATATGATTAACGATGTTGACATTTCCTGTTGCCAGGTTTTTTTTTGCAAAAACATTATTTGAATGTGATATATACTTTTTAAAAAGTTCATTGAACCCTTCCAGGCACAGCCATATCTGATCGTCATGAATGGGGTTGGGCACAGAAAGCACAGCTGTCTTTTTCTTTTCCACAGATAGCCTGTTTCAGCTGCCTTTGCAGGAAGGACATCTCACGGTAATAGTGAAGAGCCCAGCCCTTAACCTGAGGCAAGGGGAACACTGACAAAGGGAGAGGGGAGATAAATAAAAAGAAAACCTAGCTGGATGTGCCTAATGGATATTTTTATATTTTGTTTATAGACCTGTAGTTAAAAAAATTTGTAATTGGAACTTTCAATTAAAGTAATTGCCTTGATTACAAAGAGTATATGGAGAAAAACAAAGTTTTAAAAGAAAAACCTGCTGAAGAATTCACTGGAACTCAGCTTCCAAAGTTGCAAAACTTTTGAAATTCAGAACAGCTTGAAGATTTAGAAAGCATCACTGAAGAATGGGGTCATATTACAGAGTAGGAACTTTTAACTGTGAATCTAAAAGAAAAGGCTGCTGCAAGCAATCAAAGAGTCTGAAATTAAACCTCACCTGCATGCTCTAAGCTAGTTTTCAGATGCTATTCACACTCAATGTAGCAGTGTGTTTGGACCACTAAAATTAGGTTCAAAAGACCCGGGATCAGTCTCGTTTCTGCCCCTTCAAGGAGAGCAGGTCCCTAAATGAAGCCTTAGTATTCTCATTTATAAATTGATGACGACTCTTCTTCCAGGCTGTTGTGACATGAAAGTCAGTTAATATATATGTAGAAAATGGCAAGCCGCTTTACCAAGTGAAGCATTATATCGTTCACTTATTTTTTGAGTCACATTCACAAAGACAGATAGTATCCAGTGCCAGAAATATCTTTTTTTGGTATAAACCACATCTGGTGAGGCTTTGACTTTTATAAAAATAAAATAAAATTGAAATTGTAGTTTGCCAAAGCCATACAAGCCATTAAGAGGTTTCAGAGCCCTGGTAGCAGAGGTCGAGGTGCAGTGTGTGTGTGATGCCCAAGAGTGTGTGTGGGCTTAGCATCCAAGAAACCTGAGTATGCAACTCCATTTGGCCACCCACTATGCCATCTTGGTCACTTAACCTGCCTGTGTCATCTGTAAAGTGATAGTGATGATAATAGTACATATACCATAGAGTTTTATAAAAAGTAAGTGAATTAAAATGTGCGACTTGGTTGACTAACAGAGAGAGACCTCTACAGTAGGTTGGAGATCTCTTCCCTCAAGATTAATCTACAAAACTCATCATCTTAGATTTACCTCAGTCAACTTTGTTTGTTTTATTGCTCCCATATCTCCAAGTTATTCCATTAGATTCTTGCCTTTTTAAGCAACTGTTTATGCAATTGAAAAACTAATATATACAGATGACAAAAAAATACAAATGCAGAGTCTTACAGTGAAACATAATCTCCCTCTTATTGCAGACCCTGGATCTCCTTGCTCAGGGGCAAACACTGCTGCCATGTTTTTGTATATCTTTCCAGAATTATGATTTTATATATGCCTATATGTGTATATGTATATATTCATATATATATACATATATTTATGAGTATTGTATGTATCTGTATAACTCTCCCTTTTTCTCACAAATGGGAGCATATAGAGATGGTTTTGCATCTTGTTTTTGTGCTTTAAACAGTTTTTTTCTGGACCTCTTTAAATATTAAGATGTATAGATCCATGGCTGCATAGCATTCATTATATGGGTATATAGTTAATTTAATCAGTTCTTTATTGATTTAATGGACATTTATGTTCTTTGGGGGTTTTGTTATTTTAATAAGCAGTGCCACAATGGATATGTATATATATATATATTTAAGCATATGTAGGAGGATATCTTTAAATTCCTAGAAATGGAATTGTTAGGTCACAGGGTATATGCATTTTAAACTTGGATAGGTAGTACAAATTGTATTACAAAGGGTCTGTATCATTAAGATGTAAGATTACTTGTTTTATCCATGCTTTTTTTTGTTATCAAATGATTACATTTATTTCTTTTCTTTTTTTTTATTGGAGCATAATTGCTTTACAATGTTGTGTGTTAGTTTCTGCCACACAGTGAAGTGAATCAGCCATATGCATACACACATCCCCTCCCTCTTTGACCTCTCTCCCCCCTGCATCCCACCCAACTAGGCCATCACAGAGCACTGAGCTGAGCTCTCTTTGCTATACAGCAGGTTCCCACTAGCTATCTATTTTAGCCATGGTAGTATATTTATGTCAAACCTAATCTCCCAATTCATCCCACCCTGCCCTGCCCAGCCTGTGTCCACACATCCGTTCTCTATGTCTGCATTTCTATTCCTACCCTGCAAATAGGTTCATCTGTACCATTTTTCTAGATTCCACATATATGCATCAATATATGACATTTGTTTTTCTTTTCTGACTTACTTCACTCTGTACGACAGATTCTAGGTCCATCTACATCTCTACAAATGACCCAATTTCATTTCTTTTAATGACTGAATAATACTTCATTATATATATGTACCACATCTTCTTTATCCATTCATCTGTCAATGGACATTTAGGTAGCTTCCATGTCCTGGCTATTGTAAATGTTGCTGCAATGAACATTGGGGTACATGTCTTTTTTTTTTTAATTTTTGAATTTTATTTAATTTAATTTTTTATACAGCAGGTTCTTATTAGTTATACATTTTATACATATTAGTGTATATATGTCAATCCCAATCTCCCAATTCATCCCACCACCCCCCACTGCCACTTTCCCCCCTTGGTGTCTATACGTTTGTTCTCTACATCTTTGTCTCTATTTCTGCCCTGCAAACCGGTTCATCTGTACCATTTTTCTAGGTTCCACATACATGCGTTAATACATATTTGTTTTTCTCTCTGTATGACAGTCTCTAGATCCATCCATGTCTCTACAGATAACCCAATTTCGTTCCTTTTTATGGCTAAGTAATATTCCGTTGTATATATGTACCACCTAGTCTTTATCCATGCGTCTATCAATGGGCATTTAGGTTACTTCCATGACCTGGCTATTGTAAATAGTGCTGCAGTGAACATTGGAGTGCATGTGTTTTTTGAATTATGGTTTTCTCTGAGTATATGCCCAGCAGTGGGATTGCTGGGTCATATGATAATTCTATTTTTAGTTTTTTAAGGAACCTCCATACTGTTCTCCATAGTGGCTGTATCAATTTACATTCCCACCAACAGTGCAAGAGGGTTCCCTTTTCTCCACACCCTGTCCAGCATTTGTTGTTTGTAGATTTTCTGATGATGCCCCTTCTAACTGGTGTGAGGTGATACCTCACTGTAGTTTTGATTTGCATTTCTCTAATAATTAGTTATATTGAGCAGCTTTTCATGTGCTTCTTGGCCATCTGTATGTCTTCTTTGAAGAAATGTCTATTTAGGTCTTCTGCCCATTTTTGGATTGGGTTGTTTGTTTTTTTAATATTGAGCTGCATGAGCTGTTTATATATTTTGGAGATTAATCCTTTGTCCATTGATTCATTTACAAGTATTTTCTCCCATTCTGAGGGTTGTGTTTTCGTCGTTTGTAGTTTCCTTTGCTTTGCAAAAGCTTTTAAGTTTCATTAGGTCCCATTTGTTTATTTTTGTTTTTATTTCCATTACTCTAGGAGGTGGATCATAAAAGATCTTGCTGTGATTTATGTCAACGAGTGTTCTTCCTATGCTTTCCTCTAAGAGTTTTATAGTGTCCAGTCTTACATTTAGGTCTTTAATCCATTTTGAGTTTATTTTGTGTATGGTGTTGGGGAGTGTTCTAATTTCATTCTTTTACATGTAGCTGTCCAGTTTTCCCAGCACCACTTGTTGAAGAGACTGTCTTTTCTCCATTGTATATCCTTGCCTCCTTTGTCATAGATTAGTTGACCATAGGTGCATGGGTTTATCTATGGGCTTTCTATCCTGTTCCATTGATCTATATTTCTGTTTTTATGCCAGTACCATACTATCTTGATTACTGTAGCTTTGTAGTATTCTCTGAAGTCAGGGAGTCTGATTCCTCCAGCTCCGTTATTTTCCCTCAAGACTGCTTTGGCTATTCGGGGTCTTTTGTGTCTCCATACAAATTTTAAGACTTTTTGTGCTAGTTCTATACAAAATGCCATTGGTAATTTGATAGTGATTGCATTGAATCTGTAGATTGCTTTGGATAGTATAGTCATTTTCACAGTATTGATTCTTCCAATCCAAGAACATGGTATATCTCTCCATCTGTTTGTATCATCTTTAATTTCTTTCAGCAGTGTCTTATAGTTTTCTGCATACAGGTCTCTTGTCTCCCTAGGTAGATTTATTCCTAGGTATTTTATTCTTTTTGTTGCAGTGGTAAATGGGAGTGTTTCCTTAATTTCTCTTTCAGATTTTTCATCATTAGTGTATAGCAATACAAGAGTTTTCTGTGCATTAATTTTGTTGCCTGCAACTTTACCAAATTCATTGATTAGCTCTAGTAGTTTTCTGGTGGCATCTTTAGGATTATCTTTGTATAGTAACATGTCATCTGCAAACACTGACAGTTTTACTTCTTTTCCAATTTGTATTCTTTTTATTTCTTTTTCTTCTCTGATTGCCATGGCTAGGACTTCCAAAATTATGTTGAATAATAGTAGCAAGAGTGGACATCCTTGTCTTGTTCCTGATCTTAGAGGAAATGCTTTCAGTTTTTCACTGTTGAGAATGATGTTTGCTGTGGGTTTGTCATATACAGCCTTTATTATGTTGAGGTAGGTTCCCTCTATATACACACTTTCTGGAGACTATTTATCATAAATGGGTGTTGAATTTTGTCAAAAGATTTTTCTGCATCTATTGAGAAGATCATATGGTTTTTCTTCTTCAATTTGTTAATATGGTATAAAACATTGATTTATTTGCATATATTGAAGAATCCTTGAATCCCTGGGATAAATCCCACTTCGTCGTGGTGTATGATCCTTTTAACGTGTTGTTGGATTCTGTTTGCTAGTATTTTGTTGAGGATTTTTGCATCTATATTCATCAGTGATATTGGTCTGTAATTTTCTTTTCTTGTAGTATCTTTGTTTGCTTTTGGTATCAGGTTGATGGTGGCCTCATAGAATGAGTTTGGGAGTGTTCCATCCTCTGCAATTTTTTTGGAAGAGTCTGAGAAGGATGGGTGTTAGCTATTCTCTAAATGTTTGATAGAATTCACGTGTGAAGCCATCTGGTCCTGCACTTTTGTTTGTTGGAAGATTTTTAATCACACTTTCAATTTCATTCCTTATGATTGGTCTGTTCATATTTTCTGTTTCTTCCTGCTTCAGTCTTGGAAGGTTATAACTTTCTAAGAATTTGTCCATTTCTTCCAGGTTGTCCATTTTATTGGCATAGAGTTGCTTGTAGTAGTCTCTTAAGATGCTTTGTATTTCTGTGGTGTCTGTTGTAACTTCTCCTTTTTCATTTCTAATTTTATTGATTTGAGTCCTCTCCCTCTTTTTTTTGATGAGTCTGGCTGATGGTTTATCAATTTTTTTTTATCTTCTCAAAGAACTATCTTTTAGTTTTATTGATCTTTACTATTGTTTTCTTTGTTCCTATTTCATTTATTTCTGCTCTGGTCTTTATGATTTCTTTCCTTCTGCTAACTTTCGGGGTTTTTTTTGTTCTTCTTTCTCTGATTGCTTTAGGTGTAAGGTTAGATTGTTTATTTGAGATTTTTCTTGTTTCTTGAGGTAAGCTTGTATTGCTATAAACTTCCTTCTTAAACTGCTTTTGCTGCATCGCATAGGTTTTGGATTGTTGTGTTTTCATTGTCATTTGTCTCTAGGTATTTTTTGATTTCCTGTTTGATTTCTTCAGTGATCTCTTGGTTATTTAGTAACGTATTGTTTGGCCTCCATGTGTTTGTTTTTTTTATGTTTTTTTCCCTGTAATTGATTTCTAATATCATAGCATTGGGGTCAGAAAAGATGCTTGATATGATTTCAATCTTCTTAAATTTACTGAGGCTTGATTTGTGACCCAAGATGTGATCTATCCTGGAGAATGTTCTGCGTGCACTTGAGAAGAAAGTGTTATCTGCTGTTTTTGGGTAGAATGTCCTATAAATATGAATTTAATCTATCTGGCTTATTTTGTCATTTAAAGCTTGTGTTTCCTTATTAATTTTCTGTTTGGATGAGCTCTCCATTGGTGTAAGTGAGGTATTAAAGTCCCCCATTATTATTGTGTTACTGTCGATTTCCTCTTTTATAGCTATTAGCCTTTTCCTTATCTATTGAGGTGCTCCTATATTGGGTGCATATATATTTATAATTGTTATATCTTCTTCTTGGATTGATCCCTTGAGCATTATGTAGTGTCCTTCCTTGTCTCTTGTAACATTCTTTATTTTAAAGTCTATTTTATCTGATATGAGTATTGCTACTCCAGCTTTCTTTTGATTTCCATTTGCATGGAATATCGTTTTCCATCCCCCCACTTTCAGTCTGTATGTGTCCCTAGGTCTGAAGTGGGTCTCTTGTAGACAGCATATATACGAGTCTTGTTTTTGTGTCCATTCAGCAAGCCTGTGTCTTTTGGTTGGAGCATTTAATCCATTCACGTTTAAGGTAATTATCAATATGTATGTTCCTATTACCATTTTCTTAATCGTTATGGGTTCGTTTTTGTAGGTCCTTTTCTTCTCTTGTGTCTCCCACTTAGAGAAGTTCCTTTAGCATTTGTTTTAGAGCTGGTTTGGTGGTGCTGAATTCTCTTAGCTTTTGCTTGTCTATAAGGCTTTTGATTTCTCCGTCAAATGTGAATGAGATCCTTGCCGTGTAGAGGAATCTTGGTTGTAGGTTCTTCCCTTTCATCACTTTAAATATATCATGCCACTCCCTTCTGGCTTGTAGAGTTTTTGCTGAGAAATCAGCTGTTAACCTTATGGGAGTTCCCGTGTATGTTATTTGTCGTTTTTCGCTTGTTCCTTTCAGTAATTTTTCTTTGTCTTTAATTTTTGTCAGTTTGATTACTGTGTGTCTTGGCGTGCTTCTCCTTAGGTTTATCCTGCCTGGGGATCGCTGTGCTTCCTGTACTTGGGTGGCTCTTTCCTTTCCTGTGTTAGGGAAGTTTTCGACTATATTCTCTTCAAATATTTTCTCCCTCTTCAAATGTTTTCTCTCTCTCTTCTCCTCCCGGGACCCCTGTAATTCGAATGTTGTTACGTTTAATGTTGTCCCAGAGGTCTCTTAGGCTGTCTTCATTTCTTTTCATTTTTTTTTCTTTATTCTGTTCCATGGCAGTGAATTCCACCATTCTGTCTTCAGGTCACTTATCCGTTCTTCTGCTTCAGTTATTCTGCTACTGATTCCTTCTAGTGTTTTTTTCGTTTCAGTTATTGTATTGTTCATCTCTGTTTGTTTGTTCTTTAATTCTTCTAGGTGTTTGTTCTTTAATTCTTCTAGGGCTTTGTTAACCATTTTTTGCATCTTC
Source organism: Eubalaena glacialis (assembly GCF_028564815.1). Classification (NCBI taxonomy): domain Eukaryota; kingdom Metazoa; phylum Chordata; class Mammalia; order Artiodactyla; family Balaenidae; genus Eubalaena; species Eubalaena glacialis. The sequence continues at coordinate 30,131,203 of NC_083718.1, forward strand.
TCGATCTTTGCCTCTATTCTTTTTCTGAGGTCCTGTATCATCTTCACCCTCATTAGTCTTTGTTCTTTTTCTGGAAGGTTGCCTATCTCCACTTCATTTAGTGGAGAAACATAAAAAAACATTTAGTTGTTTTTCTGGGGTTTTCTCTTGTTCCTTCATCTGGTACATAGCCCTCTGCCTTTTCATCTTGTCTCTCTTTCTGTGAATGTGGTTTTTGTTCCACAGGCTGCAGGATTGTAGTTCTTCTTGCTTCTGCTGTCTGCCCTCTGGTGGATGAGGCTATCTAAGAGGCTTTTTCAAGTTTCCTGATGGGAGGGACTGGTGGTGTTGCTCTGGTGGGAAGAGCTCAGTAAAACTTTAATCTGCTTGTTTGCTGATGGGTGGGGCTGGGCTCCCTCCCTGTTGGCTGTCCGGCCTGACGGGACCCAACACCAGAGCCCACCTGGTTCTTTGGTGAGACCAATGGCAGACTCTGGGAGGGCCCACACCAAGGAGTACCCCCAAAAACCTCCACTGCCAGTGTCCCTGTCCCCATGGTGAGCCACAGCCACCCCCCACCTCCGCAGGAGACCCTGCAACACAAGCAGGTAGGTCTGGTTCAGTCTCCTATGGGGTAACTGCTCCTTCCCCTGGGTCCCGATGCACACACTACTTTGTGTGTGCCCTCCAAGAGTGGAGTCCCCATTTCCCGCAGTTCTGTCAAAGTCCTGGAATCAAACCCGCTAGACTTCAAAGTCTGATTCTCTAGGAATTCCTCCTCCCATTGCCGGACCCCCAGGTTGGGAAACCTGACTTGGGGCTCAGACCCTTCACTCCAGTGGGTGGACTTCTGTGGTATAAGTGTCCTTCAGTTTGTGAGTCACCCACCCAGCAGTTATGGGATTTGATTTTATTGTGATTGTGCCCCTCGTACCATCTCATTATGGCTTCTCCTTTGTCTTTGGATGTGGGGTATATTTTTTGGTGAATTCCAGTGTCTTCCTGTCGATGATTGTTCAGCAGTTAGTTGTGATTCCAGTGCTCTTGCAAGAGGGAGTGAGCAAACTTTCTTCTACTCCGCCATCTTGAACCAGTCTCCACATATGTCTTTTTAAATTATGGTTTATCCATTCTTTTTTTTTTTTTAAACAATGTATTTATTTATTTATTTATTTATTTATTTATTTATTTATTTATTTATTTATTTATTTATTTATGGCTGCATTCAGTCTTCGTTGCTGCACACAGGCTTTCTCTAGTTGTGGCGACCAGGGGCTACTCTTCGTTGTGGTGCACAGGCTTCTCATTGCGGTGGCTTCTCTTGTTGCGGAGCATAGGCTCTAGGCGTGCAGGCTTCAGTAGTTGTGCCATGCGGGCTCAGTAGTTGTGGCTCACAGGCTCTAGAGCGCAGGCTCAATAGTTGTGGCACGTGGGCTTAGTTGCTCCGTGGCATGTGGGATCTTCCCAGACCAGGGCACGAACCTGTGTCTCCTGCATTGGCAGGCGGATTCTTAACCACTGCGCCACCAGGGAAGCCCCGGTTTATCCATTCTTGCCAACACTGTGTATTACCAAATTCTTTATCTTTGCCAATCTGATCAAGTAAAAAAAAGTGGTATTTATTATCTTTTTTTAAATTATGAGTTAGGTTGAAAATCTTTACCAATGTTTATGAACCATGTCTGTTTCTTATCCGTGATTTGACTGTTCATGTTTTTTGTATAACATAGTTAGGAAAAGTGTGGCTTGATAGAGGACCCAGTAAAACACAGCAAAATATCTGAGACCAATGCAGTAATCATCATAATAATAGTAATAGTAACAACATAAATGACATCACATACAGAGCAAATATATTTTATCAGAGAGGTGTAATGAGATTTTTGATCCTTTCTTTCTCATCAAATTAGAAATAACAAGTTGTAAGACATATTCACAAATAATTATTGTGTTTTACTTTTATAGAACATTGAAAATTGATCATGTGTTTATCTATAAGATGAACTTTCACTGTGATCCCTTTGCTTCAGTAACCATGACATTTACTACATGAGATGAACCAGGCTTGTCCCTTGTTATAAGTGAAGTACTTTATTCTGACCACTCTTTTAGAAGTATTGCAATCTGGGATATTAGGTTATCTAGCTATTATGCAGATGCTTTCTTGTTTGTAGCATGCAATTCTCAGTGATGGTATTTACGAGTAACTGAGGGTAGAGTCAGCTATTCTATTTTCATTTGATTGTCTCATTATCCTGGTAGTCAGTTCTTGTCACAGAAAGGACTTAGAACTATATTTCCAGCTCGTAGTAGACTGTGACCACTGTCACTATTTGTGACCCTCCACAAATGACCGGTTTTAGATATTATCTGGTTTTGTTATTGCAGTTATCACTTCTTGTATACCAAAATATGCCAGCTACTATGTAAGGTATTTAATGTTATCTCACTGACTCTTACACTAAAGCAGATGTTATTATCCTTATTTTACAGGTGAAATGATAGGTTCACAATCATTAAATAATCAACCCATCTAGTAAGGGGTCAAGCTGGGTTCAAATCCAGGTCTTGCTTACTCTTTTCTTATTCTTAGCTCCAAGGGCCAGGTTAGGGCTGCTATAGTAAGGGCTGCCCACCTAAGTGGGGAGCAGTGCCATGACATTCGCATACCTTGTCCAACCCCTCCACAGTATGGGTGAGCTTGTGTAGCTGTTTCCTCCAGTGCCCTGCTTGCTGTCAGCCTCTGCCTCCGTACTTTGCCCTTGTTTTATCCAATAACATGAGTATCTTCTGTCACTAGACTTCAGCTGTTGATGCAGACCCACCTTTATTTTCTGCACAGACTGGAATGGGGTGGCAATGTTTAGATTAAGAGTTATGACAACAGACTAAGTATCTTGTGCCCTAGCAATGAGCCCCAGGTTGACATGTAAATTCTGAATCACTACAGTCTCTCACAAAGCTTGCCCGCCTAATTCTGTGTCCCAGCCCATAGCTCTGGGCTTCCCTCTCTGGATTTTCCTACCCCAGAACTATCCCCTAAGCAGGCCCTGGTCTTCTCCTGCTCCCTTCCTCCCAGCAGACCCTGGTCCTGAGGTCTCAGCATGCTTCCTCCAGGACCCATAGTAGGCTTCATATAGAGGAGGGGCACTTTTGGGGAACATATTGCTGACTGCTGAAACCTCTCCATTAATTTCACTCCTGAAAAAAAATCTGCTTCTGAATTTTGCAAAGATTTAAGGTATAAATCCTTGTACTGCCTGTTTTTAACAAAATTCTGGCTTGGGTCAGGAATTATTTTTCTACACAATATAGAGACTAACTTTCTTGAGGACCTGAGGGAGTTCTGCACAAACTTCTGATATGCATGAGATTCAAGTCCCCTGCCTGCCATCTCTTGACATCCCCTCCTTTACCAGTTTCCATGCTGTGATGTCAGTCTAAATGTCTTCCTGGGACCTAAAAGCAGCACACTTTCCTGGGCCTCAGGGTCTTCCTGCCTTTCGCTTCCTTTCCTGGGCACAGCCTTCCTTCTTGTCTCCATTTCTTAGGTTTCACCTAAGGCCACCTCTTCTGTAGGAAGTTTGCCCTGGCCACCTGGGTCTGCTAGGTTACATCCTGAGTGGACCTACAATGCCCAGAGCTGACTGCTCCTATATAATACTCATTATCTACTGATGAGTACCAAAAATTAATTTATCCAATCTCCACAGGAGGCTTATTTTACAAAATTAGCATCTCATAGTCATTGAAAATCCCTATTAGCCAAGTGAACTATAAACATCAGTTTCACTTAGTCTATAGTGTTGTGCTGAGCTCTTTTATATAAAAGCTTTTGTGAGTTTGATTGTCTTTTCTTTTGTATTGTTATATTTTAGAAAAGGGTTAGGAGCCATAGCTAAGAGAGGGACTCTTCCCCCAACTCCCCCTATACCCAGCCCCACCTAGTTTTAACATATTGGGAATATAGGACACAGTGCATTCTAGAGTTCCAAAAGTATTAACACCAAGTATCATGTATCTCTCTAAATATTCTTAGATGAATGAATATTGACTTTGGACTTTGGTTCATGATAGAAAATTAATGAAAGTTGAGTCAAGGGGTGTTTTTAAAAATGTAAGACACTCCCAATTTATGTGTAAGTCAACCTAGCCTGAAAGTATGATATTAAAGAATGACTACATTGCTTCATGTCTATTGTGTCTCTTTTCAGATTCAGGCATTAATAATTATAGTCTCAGAGGTCTCAATTTTTATTCTCTCTTGGGAGTCAGGGGATATTAAAAGTTCCCCTTCAGAGAACACTCTCTTTTTTGGCAGTTCTATGACAGGTTAATTAGGATGAGACTTCTCAAGTGTGTGCTTTATTATTTTTTTCTGATTGGTGTTTTTGGTCCTTACTACAAATCTGGTAAAGAAGGGAGCAGTGACATTTGTCCTTTGAATACATAGTCACCAAATTGTCATTCCATGTTTAATCCCAAGGATGTCATGGAGTGCCCACTTGAGATACCAAGTCTTAAATCACTGCACATTTGTCTGTCTTTTCTTCTAGACTCTAAGCTTGTTGGAATGTGAACTCTGTCTTCTGAATATTTACATTTTTGGCAACTGGCACAGTGCTGGTACCTATCAAATGTCCAAGTTCTGAGGATGGAAGGAGAGAAGAAATGCAATGCTGAGATAACGTATTTGGCCCAGTGCCTTAAACACAGTTGGTGCTCACATAAGTGTTAATTCCTGGTAAAGTAGATAAATGGAAGAAAAAAACAAGCAATATGGGAGAGCGAAAGGAGAACTAGACCAGAGAAAGAAAAGCTTTCAGTCTCCACTGAACTTGCTGAATAAACTTGAGAAAGTCACTTAATTCTTTCAGGTTTCTATTTTTCCATCTGTAAAATGGGGATATCATCTAACATGACTTCCAAAATCTTCTCTTCCTCTAGCAATTATATGTATCTATGAAATCTTTTGGCAAAGATTGATATAGTTGATCATATATTTCATTAACATGGTACGAAAAATGCCGAAATTGTGGGTTGGCCAAAAAGTTCACTCAGGTTTTTCCATAATATGTTATGGAAAAATCCAAACACACTTTTTGGCCAACCCAATATATCCACAGAATTTTTAAACTTTTAGGATTATCTGCCAAAGTTCAATTGATTATTATTTTTTTCAATTGGCCAAATATTTAATGGCCTACTTTGTGTGAGGACTGTGCTAACACTGAAGATACAAAGAGGAATTATCTGTTTTTACCACCAAGAGTGTGATGAGAGGTGGACAAGTTAAGAAATAAGTGTACTGGGGCATAAAAATGCTAACATGAGTGATGCCCATCCTGTTAAGAAGTCACAGAAAGGAGCAGCTAACTATGGAGGAATGACAGAGCAAGTAACTGAGTTTAAACAATTCCAGGCTTTCCAAATAAGGGCCACAGCATGTACAGAGATTTGAAGATAAAACCTAAATGTCCATTGACAGATGAATGAATAAAGAAGATGTGATACATGTATACAGTAGAATATTACTCAGTCATTAAAAACAATGAAATAATGCCATTTGCAGCAACATAGATGGACCTGTAGGTTATCATACTAAGCAAAGTACGTCAGACAAGTATCACATGATATCGCTTATATGCGGAATCAAAAAATGATACAAATGAACTTATTTACAAAACAGAAACAGACTCACAGACTTAGAGAATGAATTTATGGTTACTAAGGGGGAAGGGTCGGGGGGAGGGATAGATTGGGAGTTTGGGATTGACATGTACACACTGCTGTTGTTAAAATAGATAACTGACAAGGACTACTGTATAGCACAAGGAATGCTGCTCAATATTCTGTAATAACCTCAATGGGAAAAGAATTTGAAAAAGAATAGATACACGTATATGTATAACTGAATCACTTTGCTGTACACCTGAAACTAACACAACATTGTTAATCAACTGTGCTCCAATATAAAGTAAAAATTTTTTTTAAAAATACATGACTTTGTCACTGAAGAGCAAGCATTTGGTTCTGTATGACTGGAGTGCAGAGTGAAAGTGAGGGAGAGGAGGGGATGAGACAAATAAGACTGTGACCACCATGTGGAGGTCATATGCACCATGACTAGGAATTTGGACTTTATTATGAAACTAATTGGGATCTGTTTAATGTTAACAAGAAAATAGACATGACTACGTTTGCATTCTGAGGGGAAAATGTTAATATGTCCAATGAGTAATCAATTTTTACTCAAAGCATGATCCTAGATGCCTGTTTTAGAATCCCCCTGGGTGCTTGTTAAAATGCATATTCCTAGGTTGGAATCTAATCCTATAGAATCAATTTCTGTGGGTTTGACTTGGAAACCGACATTTAAAGAAAAAACCCTCTTACAACGTATGCAGCTTAAAGTGTAGGAACCACTGGCCAAGTAAATCAAGAGTAAATGGTAGGGAACTCAGAAAAACAAAGATTTTGGAGTCAGATAAACCTTGAATCTCAGCTCTGTCACTTAGTAGTTGTCTTATCACAGCCAAGTTACTTAGCATCTCTGAGGCTGAGGTTTTTCCTTCTATAAATGGGTTTAAAAGTACCTACCTCATAGGGTTTCAGTCAAGAATAGCTGAGATAACATATTCAAACACTAACGTGTTTGGAGGCATATTGGAATCACCTGGAGAAGTTATTCAAACTCTGTGCTCCCTAAGATTCTGGCATGGATTATAAAGGATTCAAGAAACTTCCCAGATGATTTTGGTTAGTAACCAATAAGAATCATACAGAATATATAAGCTCTCCTTTCCCTAAGGTGGTGACAGTGAAGGTATAAAAATGGGAAAATTTAAGAGATTTTTAGAAGAGACAATATCCAGGATTCAGAGGAATTGTCTAAGTGATTCTTAAGTTTTTAGTTTGCATGGCTGGTGGTGCCCAAACATAGCTGGAGAATGCAGTTCTGTTTTGAACATGGTGGTGTCTATGGGTCATCTAAGTGGAGATGTTTAGAAACTGGTGCTCACTAGTGGACAAAGGCCTCAGGAAAAAGCCTGCGGAGGTGATAAAGAGCAGGCTATCAGTGGTGGCATGATCCCCCAGGGATGGGATGGAGGATAAAGAGGGGCCTCATGGCTCACCTCCATGTCAACACCGAAGTTTTCAGAAAAATATCAAGTTAACGAAATTGAAAAGAAATGAGAGTAGGAAGAGAAACAGGAGAGGGTTTCATTTTAGAAACAAACAAAAGAGAGACTACCCCACCGTGAAATCAAGTAAAACTGAAAGTTTCTTTAAAGCAGGAAACTTGTCTTACCAATGCTGGGTGCTCAAGTCATGGTAGTTGGTCACCTGGTGCATTGATTCGATAGAAACATTGGTGTCTTGGGGTTTATACTTGTACCTGAAATACCCCATGAAGCTTCAGAGGCAGCTTCAGAGGCAGAAATACCCCATGAAGCTTCAGAGGCATGAAGCTTCAGAGGCAGAAATACCCCATGAAGCTTCAGAGGCAGAAACACTGCTCCTTGAGTGGGAAGAATACATCCAAGCATCTCTTGTTCTTGAGAACTATTTTATACAAAGAGTTGCTATTGGTAATCTAGAGAAGTCTGTGTCCTCTGGAGAATGAAAATGATTGTTTTTAGTACAAAAACAAGACCCACTCCTAATGATTTCCTCTTTAGTTAGTTATTAATGATAGAGTAGTCACTTACATCTTTATTCCTTGATACATTTTTACTGAGGGAAGGCATCCTTCTATGGAGTAAGAACATTTGGGGATAAAGGAATTTACATTAGGAAAGTTAAAATTCTGAGTATGTGAACTCCATATAGTGGTTTATAACAATTGTAGTGCATGTTAAAACTCATCACTTTGCAATTCTAAGGATGATGTTCTTTTGCCTCCTATTAAATTTGAAATATGTAGCTTTAACGAGCATTTTCAATGAGTCAGCATATTTGATATTCCCTATCTTGAGTTTTATTATTCTGAGTTAATTCATTTAAAACTGTTAACAAATACTGAGAGATTGTTAGACATCATGCTGTTCAAGTGCTAATACAAAGAATTACAACTCACTATATTTCAAGTTTGAAATAGTAGATACTAAAGAAGTCTAATTTATGTTGTCAGGAGATTATTTGATTCACTCACTTATTTACTCAAGAACTACTTATAAAGTAAATGAGCTATGTGCAGTCATATTTTTAAAAAACTTGTCTCCAAAATATACAAACAGCTCATATAGCTCAATATCCAAAAAAACAAACAACCCAAATAAAAAAATGGGCAGAAGACCTAAATGGACACTTCTCCAAGGAAGACATACAGATGGCCAAAAGGCACATGGAAAGATGCTCAACATCACTAATTATTAGAGAAATGCAAATGAAAACTACAATGAGGTATCACCTCACATTGGTCAGAATGGCCATTGTCAAAAAGTCCACAAACAATAAATGCTGGAGAGGGTATGGAGAAAAGGGAACCCTCCTACACTGTTGGTGGGAATGTAAATTGGTACAGCCACTATGGAGAACAATATGGAGATTTCTTAAAAAACTAAAAATAGAGCTACCATATAATCCAGCAATCCCACTCCTGGGCATGTACCCAGAGAAAACCATACTTCGTAAAGATATATGCACCCAATTCATCGGAGCAATATTTACAATAGCCAAGACATGGAAGCAACCTAAATGTCCATGACAGAGAAATGGGTAAAGATGTGGTACATATATACAATGGAATAGTACTCAGACATAAAAAAGAATGAACCAATGTCATTTGCAGCAACATGGGTACACCTAGAGATTATCATACTAAGTGAAGTTAAGTCAGACAGAGAAGGACAAATATCATATGGTATTGCTTGTATGTGGAATTTAAAAAAAATGATACAAATGAACTTATTTACAAGACAGAAAGAGACTCACAGACATAGAAAACAAACTTATGGTTACCGAAGGGGGTGGGGGGGAAGGATAAATTTAGGAGGTTGGAATTAACATGTATATACTACTATATATGAAATAGATAACCAACAGGACCCTACTGTATAGCACAGGGAACTATACTCAATATTTTGTAATAACCTATATGGGAAAAGAATCTGAAAAGGAAAATATATATATAACTGAATCACTGTGCTATGCACCTGAAACTAACATGATATTGTAAGTCAACTGTATTTCAATAATAAAGAAAAAGAAACGTTGAAAACCTTTTTTAATTAAAAAAAAAGTTATATAAAAGATGGAAAGAGATACCTAATAACGAAAAGAGAATATAAGCAAATGTCACTTTTTTTAATTGTGCAAAATTTTAAGCAGAGGATGAACTGTACATTTTAGTTTTGTTTTTTTTTTCCCCAAGCTAGAATAAGGGATGGGGAAGGATCTAACATTAATCTAACATTGGTGTATGTCACGGAGTATAAATAAACAGTATATTTCCCAATGGGATTAGGCTGAGAGAAGTCAAGGAACTTATCCACACACAAACAGGGGATGGCTACCCAGCAGGAATCCAGTCCCTGACCCTCAGGACTCCAGAACCACCCCATGATTCTAGCCCAGGGAAGACCAGTTTTGAGCTACCACAGTCTTATCCCTAGTTTGCAAATACTTAGCGGATGGTTTTGTCTTTCAGAAACCAGTAAAAATCCTTTCCAGCAAACACTTTTGAAAAAGCAGGGCATGAACAGTATGAGTAATTTGATTTCTGATCAAAAATGCTTTATGACTATAATGACTTTTCTGGTTTACATTTGGCTCTTGAGATATCAAAAGAGTTCCCACAAAGTTCTGAGAGTTGCAGAATGGGCAGGTAAGGGGTGCAGCTCCCCAAAGTGTAGGTGTGTGCATGTATTCTGCCTGTTGGTCTCTATATCACTCTGGTTATTCTGTTGCAGGAAGGGGGACCCCTTCCAGGGCCTGAGAGTGGGCTTTTGTCTGACACTCAGAAATGAATTGTCCAAGGAGACACGTGTGCGGACAAAGCAGGAGAGTTTATTGGGAAGGGGCGCCTGGGCAGAGAGCAGCAAGGTAAGGGAACCCAGGAGAACTGCTCTGCCACGTGGCTCGCAATCTCAGGTTTTATGGTGACAAGGTTAGTTTCCAGCTTGTCTCTGGCCAATCATTCTGACCCTGGGTCTTTCCTGGTGATGCACGCATTGCTCAGCCAAGATGGATTACAGAGAGAAGGATTCTGGGAAGTTGGTAGGACATATGGACTGGAGACTCCTCTCTCCTTTCGACCTTTCCTGAATTATACCGGTTGGTGGTAGCTTGTTAGTTCCGTGTTCCTCACCAGGACCTCCTATTGTAAGATAACTCATGCAAGTGGTTACTATTGTGCCTGGCCAGGGCAGGTGGTTTCATTCAGTGGTTCCCCTAACAATTCCAGGGCACAAGAGCCTTGAGTCCTGGCCTGAGGAAATGTGTAAATGATAGCAAGTGGTGGGGTTTGTGATGAACCAGAGCCCATGCTTGCTGGCATGAAAGGATTCAAATGTGTTATTTTTTTAAAAACACCATTCAGTCCTCCTGTATGGAGTCAGACCCATAGACCATTACTTGGATTCATGCTTCCCGGTTAGAGCAAGTTGGTATGTAAAGGAAGTTAATTCAGAATTTAGAGAGGGTTGGCAGGTAATAAACTAGAGTTTGTACTTGTTTTATGAAGGATTTAGGAGGACATTTTAGACGTATAAGATGTTTTCCAGCTTTATGCTCAGTAAATGTTTTATTAGCACTAAGGATGTACTCCACAAATTCACGTACAGTCATCCCTCCATATCCAAAGGTTCTGCATCTGCAGATTTAACCAACCAAGGATTGAAATATTCAGAAAGGAAAAAAATTCCAGAAAGTTCCAAAAATTGAAACTTGACTTTGCAGCACAATGGCAACTATTTTTCATAATTAATTAATTAATTAATTAATTTTTGGCTGCGTGGGGTCTTCGTGGCTGTGCGTGGGCTTTATCTGGTTACGGTGAGCCGGGGCTACTCTTTGTTGCGGTGCATGGGCTTCTCATCGTGGTGGCTTCTCTTGTTGTGGAGCACGGGCTGTAGGTGCGCAGGCTTCAGTAGTTGCGGCATGTGGGCTCAGTAGTTGTGGCTCGCGGGCTCTAGAGCGCAGGCTCAGTAGTCGTGGCACATGGGTTTAGTTGCTCCGCGGCATGTGGGATCTTCCTGGACCAGGGATTGAACCCGTATCCCCTGCATTGGCAGGCTGATTCTTAACCACTGTACCACCAGGGAAGTCCCCACAATGGCAACTATTTACATAGCATTTACATTGTATTTACAGCTATTTACATAACATTTATAGTGTATTAAGTGTTTATTTAAAATATATGGGCAGGCGTTTGTAAGTTATATGCAAGTACTACACCATTTTATATATGAGACTTGAGCATCCACAGGTTTTGGTACCAGGCAGGTCCTGGAATGACTGTATTTCTTTTAAGCAAAGAACCATTGAATCCTTTTTGCTTAGCATGCAGGTTAGCTTTTTAATGGAAATGTAGTACTAGATTTGATCATTGTAATGAAACCATCTTGCTTTTTACTCACCTGATCTGACATTATCTAGGTTTATTCCCACATCTTGGATTTGGACTGAGAGCTCTTTTTATATTTTAACTGGTTCTCATTTGCCTAATGGTAATGGTGAGGGCTGCTGCTTCAAATGCGTCTACAATGAATTGTTTTGTTGAGAAGGAGAGAGTGAAATTGAAATTGGTCATGGTTGCTTCTCTCTCTTTCAGATTTTACTTTTCATTTTATGCATGTGGTGAAGATAAAGATTTTAATGCTTGAGTGCAAAGATCTGACTCTGCAGGGGTGTACTTACTCTCTTTGTTGAAACATAATGATTTCACAGTATCCTGCCTTGAGCACTGCATTTGTCAACTTAACTTCTTTTATCATCAAGTCCTCTGGCTTTTGTGCCTTCTCCTTACCTGCATCATTATCTTCTGACCATCTGGGAAGCCTCTGATCCTGTGTGCAGAGTCCATCTAAATATTTTAGTGCTAGAAGAGTGGAAACCTTGTAAAATGTAAATTTTTTGTACTATTACACTGGGAGGAAAAATAAATGTTTTAATGTGCTTTCCTGCTGCGCTAGGATTTTAGAGTTAACAGGCTTTGCATATAGAATTCTGAATGGGGACAGCAGCACCAACACACCTAGAGGAATTCCAGGAAGGCTTACAGGCATTGTCAGCAAAAGGGACAGGAGGAAACAATCTGTGTGTTCCCTTCATCATCCAGCAACCCTGCTGGAGATCAGGAAGGCATGTTTATTATCCCAGGGAGCAAAGTGCCCTGCTGGTGTGTGTTTGGCAACCCTAGGAATGGGTTTCTGTTTTAAAAGACATGCCATTAGCCTTGGGATGTCAGAACCCATGGATAAATTGAGGGAGGTGACTATCAGGTGCCACCTTTGGAAACTACAAAAGAACACTAAGTTAAAGGGAGAGCAATGAAGATAACTGAAGATATAAATCAACCAGCTTCACCTTTGCAAGCTGTATATATTTAATTTATATTTCAAGGAAGTGAAAAGCCCTTCATTTTGTGAAGGTACCAATGTCATCAACAGCCAACTAAGTTTTTTTCCTTCTCCCTTTTTTCATTTTCCTCCTTTATCAACAGTTTTCTCTTCATTAAACGAAGAATAAAGCAATTATTTTTAGCACACACAAAAAAATTTCTGTTAATCAAAATACTAATAATATAATTTACTATAGTATCAAATCTTCTACTTATTCAACAACTATTTATTGAGTACTTATTAACTGTCAGGGATGGTTAGGCATTGTTCAGTGGGACAGAGAGAGAGAGAGAGAGAGAAAGAGGGAGAGGCTTGCCCTAGTGGAGCTTAGATTCTAGAGGGAAGACAACAAGACAGATAGATAGACAAACAGACAGATAGATAGATAGATAATTTTTAGAAACTGATGAATGCTGTGGCAAGAAGAGAACACAGCAGGATGAGAGCAGTAGGGAACAGGGAGAGGGAGGTGCTGGTGACAGCTTTCCTCAAGCAGCCCTCATGGAGTTGGTGAATGCTGGACAAAGACCTGAAGGAGATAGACACCTAAAGGAAGAGGGTTCCAGGTGGAAGGAGAGGGTGGAAGCACACCTGCCATGTTTGAGGAATAGTAGCAAGATTGTGTGGCCAGAGCTGGGTGAACTAACACGTCCATTAAATGAGATCATTTATTCTAAATGTGTAGTGTGTCCCTGGCACATAATCAAGGCTCCAGAGCTGTGAAAACTCCACTGTGCCATCAGCCAGCTCTTACCCTGCTCCCACTCAGCATAAGTATAGATACTTTCTAAGATAATCCAGGTCCTCTGTTGATTTTCTAGGTGGTTTCCCGGGCTCTTTGGGACATTGGCATTTGTCATGACGGTGCCTGTGTTCTGTCACTTTACATTGCACAGGCGATCTCATCCGTATTTTGATGAGAAGAGTGTCTTTCTGCCTGTTAACCACAGCGAGGTTTTATAGTGACAAAAGAGAGCCCCTAAATGTCTGATTATGGAATATTTTATCCTACTCCAAGTAGTGCAGATGAATCAGTTTGAGAATCTCTGATGGGAGAGAATTTTTCCTGCTGCCTTGTGTCAGCCTTTGAAGCAGTGGTTCTCAACTTAGCGGCACACAAGAAATATCTGGAGAATTTAAATAAATAAATAACTGCTACCCAGGCCCCACCCCAAGCCAATTAAATCCCAGAGATTTTATTTTAAGCTCCCCAGGTGATTCTGATGGGCCACTAGGGACAGGAACTCCTGTTCAAGGGACCTATATGTTGGCACCAAGTATATTTATCTTTGTCTTATGCTTTGGCTTTTGCCTCTTTGTATTATCCTGCCTCCCAAGGTCAGAAGACCTTGAAAACTTTCTACCCATGACTCTTCTCAGTCTTCTCATTCCAGCTTAATTTATGACTGGGTTGCAAACTTCTGGTTCAGAGCCAGAGCTGGTTCATGACCAAGCTTTCGTCTGTCTGTGGCATCTTTCTCAGATGCTCAGGTTGGGAGATAACTATTGAGATATCCATGTGAGGGGCTGCTGAGCGAGGAGTGGTCAACACATGCATCCCCAAAGTCTTGGCCAGCTCTGCCTCGCTGCCTCCAGCATTTCCTTCACGTCAGTTAAGCATAATGCTTCCATTTTCATCAGCAGCTCTATGTATAAGTATAGATTTAGAATGTGCTTTAAAAATTGTCCACGAGTTACATATTGGAGCTTTATTTCAAGTGACACTGTTCAACATGAACCCCCAATTGACCCACTTAAAATAAAAAATTATCACCTACAGTGTAATACCATAAATAAAGGGTATATTAAATTTTTGGTACTTACATCTCAAACATATTCATACATATCAGTGTGTGTGCATATACATCTTTGTATATTGTATATATTTATAAAATATATATACACACACATATATATTATGGCAGGTATATACATATATACAGACTTACGTATATGTATGTGTTTGTGTTAGTGTATATTTATAGAAATCATCTATAATCACCACAAATATAAATTAGTCTGAAGGTCAGCTGACCTTTCTGGAGAAAGACTGTTTTTATCCTGGGATTGTGTTCTTTTTATTGGAGAGGAGGGATGTTAAAATGATGTTATATTGAACTTGTAGGATTATTTTCCTTGACAAAATAAAAAGTGGGCAATTCAGTATTATCCCAAGGTTATTTTTCTTTAATTTTACTGTGTATGATATTAAAACCTAGTAACTCCAATTTAAGGCTGAAGACTTCTGTATTCCAGGAGGGTTTCTCTGGAGCCCCTCCGGGGACTTCTTGGTTCAGAGTCTGAGCCCTTCAGGGCCACCCAGGGGATTCAGCTCAGCAGAATAGACTCATTTGCTTCCACTCCCACCCTCAAAGATGTCCCAAGACTAGGTATGATTTTACTTTTTAATCTCTCCTAATTCTGTGCTGAAAAACATTACTTTTCTCTATCCTTCCCTTCCCTTTTCTCTTCTTAATGCCTGTTTTCCCCATTTTCTAACTAAAACCAACATTCCCACTGTTATCAAAAAAAAGGATAAATTTCTTTTTCTTTACCAGTACATTTAACACTTCTCTATGGCAAGTACCCCACAATCCTACTTAGAGATTTGCAGTGTATGAAAGTAGTTCCATATAAAGCGAATGCAAAAATAAACAGCTTCCATAGCAAAGCATAAGGGCCATTTGGTCATGGAGCTGTCTTTCTTTCTGCCCCTCAGCACACTTGTTCGGGAACTGGCCCAAGAGTGTCCAGGTCTTGGCAGTGCTCACTGGCAGCATTTGGAAGGACAGCAGAGGAATCTGAAAAATACCTTGCAAACCTCTTCTACCCCCAAAGTAACACTCAAGGCCCCAGCATTGTACAGAATACACTCCTTGTGAGTCACCTCCCCTGACCTCTTCTTTATCTGGCAAAGGGTGGGTTTGGACCCAGCCTTTCTTTGCTCACACTTTTCTTTACATCCCCAGGACACATCCCAGATAGTGCCAATAGTATTCCTTTTTAAGTTTTTCTTCTTCTTAGGTAAGCCACTTTTCAAGGATATTCCAATACCCACATCCCAAAGCCCGCTTTCTCAAGCTACAGATAAAAGCACCAGGAAAAGCAAGCTTTTTTTTTTTTTTAGATGATGCTTTTTCTTTTCTTTTTTTTTAATATTTATTTATTATTCATTTTGGCTGTGCCGGGTCTTAGTTGCAGCACATGGGATCTTCACTGCGGCATGCAGGATCTTCTGGTTGTGGCATGCATGTGAGATCTAGTTCCCCAACCAGGGAACGAACCTGGGCTCCCTGCATTGTGAGCTCGGAGTCTTACCCACTGGACCACCAGGGAAGTCCCGAAAAGCAAGCTTTTAAATATTTCCTTGACCCAGGTACCCAGGACCCCTTTCCCATTAACAATTTATTCAGAAGCATTGAGAAACAAGTGGAAAGTGATTTGTCATTGGTCCTCTATCAAAGGGGATGGCATAGTAGTCAGGTGGTCAGGCCCTTTACTCTTATTCTTTCCATGGTACATTTCCTTGGCTAGTATTATGATGGCACTTTTCTCAGAAACATCTCATGATTGCCCCAGAATAGAGGAAAGAGTTTATTTTGAACACGAAACATGGCCAAGTTTTTTTTTTTTTTTTTTTGATATGAGATTCTTAGCTGTGGACGTATTTTTTTAACTAACTTCTGACCTAGTTCATAATATTATCACCAGAATCAGAGCTAACCAAGAGCATGGTTCTTGCTTCATAAGATTGAAAAATGAACAAGACAAAGATTTTTACAGAAAGTCACAGTATATTCTGAGATGACATAGCTGACTTCACTTTGAGCTTTTTTTATAACTGTTAGAATAAGAGAAGCAGGAAGGAGGATGGACTTACATTTTTCTGGAGGAAAAAGTATTGGACAAATTGTTGAATATTTCCCAATTATTAGTTCTTTATAAAAATAGTTTAAAGTTTGTAATGTTACCTCAATGTTAATAATAGTAGCATTTCTAACCAGAGATAAATATAAGTCATAGAATGAGGAAAACTAAAGTTGAGAAGAAGCTTAGAAGTCATCTCATCCAAGGTCTTCCCAGTACAGGAGACCCTTCTTCCCAACCTTAACTGAAAACCATGAATGTCTTTTTGGCTGTCTAGAGTGATAGAGCACACTGTTTCCTGAGGCAGGCATCTCCACTGTTGGATGCCTCTGTTATAAACTATATTGAAAACAAAATGGTATCTTTGGAATTTGCTGCTCAAAAATAAGGCACTGATTTTAAGTGTGCTAAGTGCTTAAAATACAATAAGTCATTTAATGATCAAATAGTAACTGGTATTTATTACATGATCACTATATGCTAGACACTGTGTTAAACACTTTATATCTTATGTTATTTACTCCTTACATCAGTCCTAGGGAAGATGATTCTTTCCCCTTTTCACACATAAGGAAATAGACATAGACATAGAGGAGGTAAGTAAGGTACCAAGATAACCCTGGTAGAAAGCGACTGTGACTTAGCCATTGGTGGTACTTCTCACCTCAAACCTATTAGGCAAGTGTTGAATTCCAATTTGCAAAGAAGAACTGAGGCTCCCTTGTCTAAGTAATTTTCCCAGGGTAAGTGGAATTTTAAAGCAGGTCCCTCAGATTCTAAAGCCTACACTTTATGCCAGAGTAATTCAACATGAAATCATCAAAGAGAATGAAAATTAAATAATACATGCAAAAAATTGTCAGTGCAGCTGGAGTTGAGTACCTGAGCGCCTCAGTGCCCATTAGAACTGCATTATTTCAAATTAGAAGCATGACTCCTAGAGATACAAGGAGTGTTGAAGACTCTCCATATACTAGGTAAGTGAGTCAGCCTGAAGAGCAGAACTGCATTTTCATCTGCATTTTCCCAATCTAGTATAGTTCTTGACCCACTGTAGGTACTCACTAAATGTCTGTTGACTCAACAAATACATCTACCAAGAAATTTACAATTTATTACGCAACTATTTTTTTCCAGTATTATTTGTTAAGTTCCATCTATTTCCAAAAGGAATTTAAGGTGCCATCCTTTCCAGTACAATTTTTATTTGAGTCATCCTGTTTCAACTAAATAGTTAAATTTGGGGGCCTGCCTTACAGTTACAGTTTTTTGTTTTCTTCTGTGAGAAAACCATGGCAACATAGAGTCCAGACTACAACTGCTGACTGTGAGCAGGAGAAAAGCACCATCCCTGGGATTTTCAGTCATGAAAATCCTCAAGTAGGTAACTAAATGCTTGACCAAATCACGCCACTTCTCTACACCTTTAGATAGGTGATGGGAATGAAAACTTCTCTTAAAAGTTGTGGATAAGCATGACTTAGAAAACCTAAAACATGAGAATAAAAAATCTGCTTCAGGTATTTAGTAACATCTACCTTTAATGGATAATGGATACAAAGTAGCATTGTAGAAGATAGGCATAGATTAGGCAACTAATATTTGTAGGAATATTGGGGAGGTGGGGGTCGTGTAAAGCGCAACACTCTGCTACTCACCTTGAAGTCTCCCAGCAATGGAGATAAGGAAGATAAGGAATGTAGTCTGTGGTTATACTATTTTTTTTTATGACAATGATAGTGGGCCAAAATTTATTGAGCTTTTACTATATGTAGAGTTTTGTGCTAAATATTTTAGTGCATCATCTCTTTTAATCATCTTAACAACCCTGTGGAGTAGATTCTATAAGGAACTGGGGTTTAAGGAATTATGTAATAAGGACACCAGCAAAGTGGCAGACTAGGGAACTCCAGGCCCTCCAGTTTCCATAGGAAGCTCCCATGGAAACATCAAACAAATAACTAGAGACTGGCTAAAATAATTTTATAGGAGCTCTCTAAATCAAGTATTTACAGCAACCAAGTGAATGCCCAATCAAGAATTATCCACATTCAAAACAATAGGGTGTTTTGTGGTATTTTTAAGTTACCCTTGCCCCACCCTGTCCCCTGTGTGACATGGTATAGTTTGGGGGAAGTGGTAGCCCAGTTTCCAGTTCCCTTTCACAAACTAGAGATAGCACAGTGGACTGAATTTGCAATGTTCTAAACTATCAGAGGGCTGCCTGAGGGATTGGTCTCTGTTTTGCCCAACTAGAAGCTCAGCAAGCTAAAAGCAGTACCACTCAGATCTCAGGCTAAAGGAAGCCACAGGAAACAGCATGCATGGCTCATGAGAACCACAAGGGGACTACAGACCCACAGGCACCTGGGCAAGAGATAATACAATAGAACAGCTAAGGCCCGAAGAAGAAGCAGGGATGAGACCCTTAGGGAAATTGAGACATTTAAAACCAGCCATTTATGTAGGGGAATCAGAAAACAAAACCCAAAAAACAAAACAAAAAAATCATACACACAGACCCAGGGATGATGCGTTCCAGAGAAGGCCTGAGAAAATGTTGAATCTTCATACTGGACTGATCTGTGAATTTCTTGCCCTGCGTGGAGCCAGTCTGCAAAGACTGGGAGAGGTGACTGATTTTTCGAATGTCCAGTTTTCAACAAAATATCCCAAAGCATACAAAGAAACAGGACAACATGATTCATTTAGACGATCAGATGAAACCATCCCTGAAGAAAAACAGTCATTAGACAAAGACATTAATAGAACTCTATTAAATAGGCTCAAAGAACTAATGGAAATCAGAAAAATGATATATGAACAAATTGAGAATATCACCAAAGAGAGAAAAATTATAAAATAGAATCAAACAAATTCTGGAGCTGAAAAATACAATAACTGAGTTGAAAAATTTACTAGAGGGGTTCAACAGCAGGCTTCATCAGACAGAAAAAAGAATCAGTGAACTTAAAGACAGGTCATTTGAAATTATTAAGTCTGAGGAGCAAAAAGTTAAAAGAATGAAGAAAAGTGAACAGAACCTGAGAGACTTGTGGGAAACCATCAAGTGGACCAATATGTGCATTACAGGCGTCTCAGAAGGAGAAGAAAGAAAGACAGGGACAGAGAGATCATTTGAAGAAATAATGACTGAAAATGTCCTGAATTTGAGGAAAGATGTGGATATACAAATACAAGATGCTCAATGAACTCCAAGTAAGATAAACTCATAGACTCAAACCAAAACACATTATACTCAAACAGCTGAAAGCCAAAGATGTATAATCTTGAAAGTAACAAGAGAAAAGTATCAGTGGATTTCTCAGCAGGCATTATGTAATTTGTCTGAAAATAAATGGCTAACAGATGATAGACTTGAACACAGGTCCATCAGTATAAGGCTTGTTCTCTTAACCAGTGGTTCTCAAAGTGTGGTCTTGGGCCAGAAGTATCAGCATCACTCAGAAAAGGTGTGAGGAACAAAACAAATCTTCATAAACTGGTTAGAAATGAAAATTCTCTGCCTCAACCCAGACTTCCTAAATCAGAAACTATGGGAGTAGGATGCAGCAATCTATCTTTTAATTAGGTCTCTAGATATTTGAACTGCTCTTAACCATTGTACTATAATGGATGTACTGCTTTTAAATGTTTGAAGGGTTTTTTTCCCTCCCCTTTTTATAATGGAAGCATAGTTGTATAGGACCACAATACATTATCTGCAATTTTGAAAACTAAAAAAAGACTACACATGAACTTATCTACAAAACAGAAATAGAGTTAAAGATGTAGAAAATAAACGTATAGTTACTGTGGGGTAAAGGGAGGAGGGAGGAGTAAATTGGAAGATTGGGATTGACACATACACACTACTATATATAAAATAGATAACTAATAAGGACCTACCGTATAGCACAGGGAATTCTACTCAATACTCTGTAATGGCCTATATGGGAAAAGAATCTAAAAAAGAGTGGATATATGTATATGTATTTATATTTTGTTATCCAAAATCTTGAGCTGTTGAAGAGATGATACTGTGTGTCCCTGAGAGGGTAGGGGACAGGACAGAGGAGTAACTCTGTGCAGCACTGAGGTAGAGAAGAGAAAGTCCCCATGCCTGCAGAGGGTGGAGAAGCCCAAGAGTCTTTCAAACAGCAGAAGACCCACCACCTGGCCCCAGACCTGCCTGGGAAGACAGCAAACTCCCAGGGGTCAAAGGTGGCATTCTGCACCCAGGGAGACTTGACCCTAGGCCCTGGGGCTCCATCTGTACGAGTTCCAGGAATAGAAGGGACATGAGGCTGTGCCAATGGATTCCAGTGGTAACCAGCACAGACAAACGCATTATCAGAGGGTCCTCCAGATCATCCAAGACTTGTATAGCCTTGGGCAGTCAGTGCTGAGGCTAATTCCTGCCAGCCCTCAGCCTGGCACGTCAGTGAGGATTTGGGGTCTGATTTAATGACATAAATAGAATTTCTTTTAAATCTGAGTTTTGGGGCTGAGACTTGTACCCCTACACAAATGTGGCATTTGATCTTACAATGGGCCAGACAGATACTGCGATCCTGAACTACGTCCAGCCCACAAAGCTTACATTCAAAGAATTCCCTGTGGTTCACATGGAACATCCTTTAGCTGCAACTGGCTCATTTTGGCAGGGATCAGAGGCCAAGTTGTGAAACTGCTCTGGAAGCAAGAAGTGGTGGCCTCTATCCAGTGTTATTTTGAATGTAACCCATGCCTCTCTGCCTGCACAAATAAGCATTTGCTCCTCAGTCAAAGAGAAGAACATACAAAATTAATATTCAAATATGTTCCCCAAAACAAACTCACCCACTGTGTAACAAACAGAAAACCCCACTCATACCAAGGGAAATATAAGTTTGTTAAAATATATGTGTGTGTGTATATATGTATATATATATAGACACAAACATAGATACCTAAAAGGTACAGACTGAAAACATTAAGTCCGTGTAAAGCTTAACTTATCCCATGAAACCCTCTATATGACATCTACACACCCACTCCCTGGTTAGGAAATGGCATTTTCCATTAATTTTTGATAGAGAAATCACATAAAGCTTTCCAGAGGAGGAATCAAGGAGTTTGAGATGTGGGCTCTTGGCTAAGCTACCATTTGCTCTTTTACCATTATCAGTTCATAGGGCAAAGTTAAGTTGCATGGCTGATTCATTCCTGGTGAGAGATTAAAATGTCACTAAAAGGAAACTCCAGGTGCTAATGGTGCATGTGGTCTGGCCATGAAAGATTAAGCCAAATCTTCCTATGTTTCAACTATTTTAGCAACATGCAGCACCCTGTGGAGCTGAATGAACTTCTAGTTTGTGTAGCTGATCTCCATCTGCCAAAAAGATGTTAGTGCTCAACTTAGAAAAAGGTGAAAATTAGGAAATGGGCAAAATCATAAACATTTGAAACTATTCCAATATGTACATGGATATCCATATATCTGTTGTGAAATAATAGAAAAAAATATATATTGGCCTCTGCCCCCCATTTTTGACACAGGACTCCTGAAACCCTTGTAGGGTGATAGGACAGGTGGCAGTAGTGTTTTTTGTTCTAATTAGGTGACTCTTCGTGGGTGTCTGGAGGAGGACTTGTCCCTAGAAAGACCAAGCCATGAGTAGAAGCTTGGAATTTTCACCCCTGCCCTCCATTCTCTTGAGAAGGAATAAGGGCTGAAAATAGAGTTAATGATTGATCATGTCTATGTGATGAAGCCTCCAGTAAAAATCCCAATGGTATGGTATGTTCACCAGGTTGGTAAACACATCCATGTACAGGGAGAGTGGCCCAACCCAACCCCACGTGGACAGAAGCTCCTGTACTTGGGACCCTCTCAGAACTCACTCTTTGTATCTTTTTATCTGGCTGTTCATCTGCATCCTTTATCACATCCTTTAATAAGCTGGTGAACATAAGTAAGTGTTTCCCTGAGTTCTGTGGGCTGCTTTAGCAAATAATACAATCCAAGGGGGAAGAGGTCATGGGAACCTCTGATTTGTAGCCAAGTTGGACAAAAGTTGTGGGTAACCTGGGGACCTACTACTTGTTATTGGCATCTGAAATGAGGAACAGTCTTGTGGGACTGAGCCCTTAACCTGTGGGATCTGATGACATATCCAGGTAGATAGTGTCAGAGTTGAGTTAAATTATAGGACACCCAGCTGGTGTCGCACAGAATTGCTGCGTGTGGGAAAACCCCCATACATTTGATGACCAAAAGTGAAGTGTTCTGTATGAGTAGTAAAGAAGACACATGGGAGGGACTGTTTTCTTTCCTAATACATCCATACACTGAAAAATATGATGATGATGATAGTAAATGCTGCCATTGATTATGTCCATGTGCTAAGTACTTTGCAGACATGATCATACTACCTTGTGACACAGGTATTACTACTCCTGTTCTTTAAGATGAAGACAGTGAGGCTTGGGGAAATAGTGTAAGAGGCCCAAAGTCACACGTTAGTAGCAGAATCAGTTTTCAAATCTTGTTTCCTCTGGCACCAAAATCTGCCCCACTCAACATGTACCCCTCGGAAGCCTCTCTCTTGTGTGTGCATATGACTGTGCAAAGACAACAGTGCAAACCCAGCCCTGGTGCTGACTGGGTAAGGATAGGAGTGAACTACGATCACTAGTAAACATTGGCGAGCTGGGCTTCTCCTCCATCCTCCTTTAATAAATAAACAAACACATATTTATTACCTCTACTAATAATTGTCTTTACTCCATTAATACACTGATGGATTTTTAATCCTGAAAGGACCACATTAATTAGCCAAATCTAGCTTCAGTTTTCTCCAGCAGCTGTTATCAATCCTTTAAAAGAGTGTTCAATGCTCCAAGGGGTATAATTTCTCTACTTGAACTCTTGATGAGTTTAGATATATATTAAAACTTATGAGCTCTATTATAAATTATGATAGAGTCATTAGGTATTATAGACACAAGAAAAATGAACATCAAAGTGCTTTCTATTAAGTTTCTTATAAATATGTAAATATTTTAAATAATGAGCAATAAACCTTTCACTAATATTTACATTATAATTAACTTTTTAATTTAAAAATTAGCATCCTAGAAGCTATAAATTTGGGCTCCAATCACCTTCTAATTTATATTTGCTCTCATTACAACTAGTCTATGAAAAACTTCAATATTGAAATTCTCTAATCTTGGAAGTTTAATTCATAAGGTATAACTAGAATCTGCATAGGAGACATTAGTGTTTAGGAAAAGGAATGCTGAACTAGGGGTTACAAGAACTTGGTTCTAGGCAAGAGTCTGTCTTCTACTCAAGTTGTTTCTTTGAAAACAACTTCACTCACCTATAAAATGATGAGGGGCCCAGAGATACAATGTAAGGTCCCTTCCAGAATTAAAATTCTAAATTATACATTTTAAAACTCAGAAAACTATTTAAACTCATTAATCTTATTACAAGTTGTATTATATGTAATATCAGAAATAATTTGCTGATATAATGAAATCACAGTTAAATGTGAGCAATATACTTCCAGTTTAAAGTATGTCAAATGAGGGGAAAAAAACATGAAATGCTAAACATCTTAATGTTTTCAAACTATTACTACTAGGAATCACTTATGCAATTAGTCATTTTTAAGTATTTAAAACCTTTTAACATACTCCCTAATCTTTATCCAATAGGAAAATAATAATAGCCTAATCACTCAAGTTCAGAAAAATAAAAGAAACTTTGACTTTCCCTGTAACTACCTAAAAAATTTTAGAGGGCCTGTTACCAAAATAGAGCTATCACTAGAGATATCTGCAAAGAATATGGGGTAGGTGTGGTTGGGAAAACTTGGCAGGGCCCAGAGATCAGAGTCCACTCTGTATCCCATTGTCTCTGCATGGCACAGTAAACATTATGTACCAAACATTTGCTTTCCATCTCCATGTGAAATGCCTTCCTCCTCTTTGAAGTTCCAAACCCCAGCATCCTCTTTTGTCCTTAACTGAAGATGGTATTTAAGGGGAGGATATCAGCCATTTTTGATGAGTTACTCAGTTTTTCTGGGTCTCTCCCATGTATACATGTTATTAAACTTTTGTTTGATTTTCTCTTGTTAATCTGTCAATTTAATTCTTAGACCAGTCAGAAGAACCTAAAAGGGTAGAGGATGAATTTCTTCCTCTCTGACACTGGTCAAGTTTAAGGATGAAAATGGAAATTTCCAAGGCTTTTATTATTACTTAATATGGTATTTTTAAAAAAATTCTTATAGTGTGGAAAAATGTTTTACCTGGAAAAGATCAAAGACAATATGTTGCCATAATAAAAGGCAAAATGTACCATGCAAAATTTGAATCAGGATAACAACACTCAGTGGTTCTTTTAGTGTCCACGCTTAAATATCAAAGCTTACTTGGTTATAGGATTGATTTTTTTCTGCAGAAAGTCACCCTCAGCAGGGTCTCTAAACCGGAAGTATTCTTGTGTGGCTGGGGCATAAGGCAGCCCCAGTAATTGCAGCAGGATTTGTCAAGTATTAGAGACTCCATTGCAGCAAGATTTTCAGCCTAGTTTCATGTTCTCCAAACACACATGCTGTGAACATATAGTCCATAATTTTGATACCTGTCTCACTGTCTTTCTTCTGCAAGTGGTGCACAGACATATATGATGCCTGTCTCTTGATATCTTTCCAGAGAGACCAATGAGATTCTTTCTCTTCTCTTCTAGCATACTTAATGGAACCAAATCCTCCTGAATTCAATGGGTTGTAACAGTACCTTTAAAAAAATGTGTCACACCTGTTTCTTAGCCCTATAACACGAACAATAATGACTGTTTCTCTAGGGAAGCAAAAAGTTTCCTTTTTTCAATTCATATGAATAAATGTGGTCAGAACACTTAGCTTCTATAAACCAAGACAAGAAGGGGCAGGTGGATAGCCTTTTTGTGTCAAATAAAGAGTAATCTGCAACTGAAATATAAGGATCAAGAAAATACTACGAATCTGTGCTCAGGATATAGCCCCCACTGATAGTGATGGAAGAGATTGTGAGATTTACTACTTCAATCCCTAGTTTAATAGGAAAGAAACCGAGGTAGAGAGAGATCTCATTGCTTTTCAAGGTATCAGGGCCAGCCAGTGGCAGACCTGGGGCTAGTTTGAACTCAGACTTCCAGAACTGCTGCCCAGTGCTCTTTATTCCCCAAACTGACCCATAATCTTTATTTTAAATTCCTAGGACCATGTTTGTTTACAGTGTATTTACTATAAACAAAGTAACCTCAGCTGAGTTGGAGGCAACCCCTGTAATTAAATACATTCATATCTTTACAGTGAAAATATAAATATTCACTCTAAGCAGGATAAAGACCTTTAGTAGCCAATTGCTAATTTAGGTAAGATTTTGCCACCACAATTTATTAAGGAAATTTTATTTTGGTATTTAGAGTTTTTTTTAATTTTTAAAAATTTTATTTATTTTTAAAAAATGTTTACTGGGGTATAGTTGATTTACGATGTTTTGTTAGTTTCAGGTGTACAGCAAAGTGAAGCTGTTATATCAATAGCAGCTGGTGACAGTAGTTGATCCTGGGGCGGGAAGCTGGAAGGCAGAATGACCAGGAGTGGAAGCAAGTCTTACTTACACTAGGGATCATCTACACTGTTTGAATTTTTAACCTATGCATGTAATGCCTTTTTGAAATATCTAGAAGTTTCCTTGAATCTTAAAAAAAAAAGGTTAATAAAGTCACTGTCATCTTTCACCAAGGCCCTAGACTATTGCAGTGGTCTTCTAATCGGTCTCCTACGGTGACTCTTATCCCCCAGCAGCCTTTTCCCCACAAAAGTCATTACAGAATTGTCTCATATCCTTTAGTATCTCAACAGAAGAAACTTAAGCCATATTTGGACTGTGAAAAGACACATTTAGAAAACCTATTTTAAACCTCTGGAAATGGCATGTGTTCTGCCAGATGATGCTGACTGCCCTTGGCAGACCTGAAATACAGCAGCCAAAATTGTCTTCTGTGCTGGGTGGTTACACTCTGCAGCTAGCAGGGTCCCCTGCAGAGAAATGATGATATAAGATTGTGACTTATGAGTGCTGTGCTCCAAAAGGGCCACTTAGTTGACACTTTCCTTACTTTTCAAAAACATTTTTTGGTTCTAGAAGAAGTGTCAGCTATATACAACTTTCCTAAACAAGAAGCTGCTGTGTCCCTCTGAGAAGTCCTTCCCAGGTCTGCTTTCTTGCAAGGATTTAAGGAGTCTCATTTAGGCATAAGAGATTCACGGCAAACACGGGGTTGGGCTCTTTAGTGGCCACCAGGCAGCTTTTCATTTGTTGGTGTCAGTGGGGTACACGTCAACCTGCCATAGCCCATGGTGGGCAAAGAAGAATTTGCCAAATAATGGGATTTATTAATGTGCCCTCAAATTCTGAAAAATTCTGAAATTCAAGTTAGAGGAGGAAGGAAAGGGGAAAATAATTGTATAAACACCACTGACCTGAACAATGATAGAGCAAAGTTTAGCTGCTTTGTGGTTACCAGATAAGATCTAGGATTAAGGACTTGAGTGATTTTCCTCTTTTCCTTGGCCCTGACTTTGAAAACTAGAACTAGAAATCACTGATGGTAAGTCTTCACTATGCTTTAAATTAAAGAGACAACTTGAATCTAAAAAGTGTTTGAGTCAAGAACTTATTTTAAAATAAAACCAGAGATAATCCTGAATTCTACAGAGTTGGATCAATGTCCTATATCTTTTACCAAGTAGTGTTTGGTAGTCCTAAGGCAAAATTTAAAATCATTAAAAATTTCCATTCAGTGTATTCCAGTTTTAGAAAATAGTTTTTATCTGTTTTAGAAATATTTTTAACAAAGTTTGAAATAACAATGATTTTCTGGTTAAGTTTGGGGTAATCAGAAAATGTAATGAGCTTCATTTCCTAGTTTGCTTCAAAATTGTAACTTCAGTTTCATACAGTCTTCAATACCAGTTGTTAATAGCTGTCTAGAGTACTAACCTGAGAGATTTCAGTAGAGCAGGTACATGACTGATGTGCTTTTCAGCACTTGGAAAGGAGCTGATCAGAAATTTGACCCTCCATAAATATCAGTTGAGTGGGGCATGAATAAATGAACCAGTGTCATTGGACAGACTATGTCCTGAAATTTGATTCAAAGAGTATGATTGAAGTAGTGTCTTTTTTTATTGAAATGTAGTAGATTTACAATGATGTGTTAGTTTCAGGTGTACAAAAAGTGATTTAGTTATATGCACATATATATTCTTTTTCAGATTATTGTCCATTATAGGTTATTACAAGATATTGAATATAGTTCCCTGTGCTATACAGTAGTCCTTGTTGGTTATCAACTTTATATATACAGTAGTGTGTATCTGTTAATCCTGTACTCCTAATTGACCCCTCCCCACCCCTTTCCCCTTTGGTAACCATAAGTTTGTTTTCTAAGTCTGTGAGTCTGTTTCTGTTTTGTAAATAAGTTCACTTGTATTATTTTTTTAGATTCCACATGTAAATGATATCATACGGTATTTGTCTTTGTCTGACTTACTTAACTTACTTAATATGATAATCTCTAGGTTCATCCATGTTGCTGCAAGTGGCATATTTCATTCTTTTTCATGGCTGAGTAGTATTCCATTGTAGATATATACCACATCTTCTTTATCCATTCATCTGTTGATAAGGTTGCTTCTATATCTTGGCTATTGTAAATAAAGCTGCTATGAAGATTGGGGTGCATGTATCTTTTTGAATTAGAGTTTTTATTTTTCCCAGATAGATTTCCAGGAGTGGGATTGCTGGATCATATGGTAGCTCTATTTTTAGTTTTTTAAGGAACCTCCATACCGTTCTCCATACTGTCTACCAATTTACATTCCCACAAACAGTGTAAGAGGGTTCCCTTTTCTCTACCCCCTCTCCAGCATTTATTATTTGTAGACTTTTTGATGGTGGCCATTCTGACCAGTGTGAGGTGATACCTCGCAGCGTTGATTTGCATTTCTCTAACAATTAGCAATGTTGAGCATCTTCTCACGTGCCTATTGGCCATCTATATGTCTTCTTGGAGAAATGTCTGTTCAGGTCTTCTGCTCATTTTTTCATTGGGTTGATTGTTTCTTTGATATTGAGCTGTATGACCTGTTTGTATTTTGGAAATTAATCCTTTGTTAGTCACATCATTTGCAAATATTTCCTCCATAAATATCAGTTGAGTAGGGCATGAATAAATGAATCTGTATCATTGAACAGACTATGTCCTGAAATTTGATTCAGAAAATATGGTTGTGAGCCCCCCTGTGCCCAGGTGAGTACCACAGCCCTCTGGCTTCTGCTTGCCTGGCCGAGATATTGGGACTTGTCATTGCTGGGCAGCCCAATAGGCGGATAGGAAAGAAGGGCTTTCTGATTTGCTGGTAGAGGGTTGAGTTTCTGAGTTCGCACAGGGCACTGTCTGGCTGTGCAGGCTTCAGTGTAACATGACTTAGGACCTATTGCAGCCCATCCCACCCCACCCTCACTGGGCCCGGGAGGTTCAGCCCAGATGGCAGTGAGCTGCCCTCCACTGCCTGACACACAGGTGACTCCCCACCTCCGGCACTCTACGCTTCCTGGGAGGCAAACCTTCAGTGCCGGCCCAGCTGTGTGGCTTGGGGCACTCTTAGCACAGGTTACACCTTATATATAGAAGACTTAGGACAAGAAACCTAAAGGGAAAAGAACATAAAATCTCTTCAAGGCCAATCAGATCCCAAATATGATTCCCCAGAAATTTGGGACAGGAGCCTTTGACCCCCCTAAGTAGGAATGATATGAGTGTTCCAGGGAATGCTACAAGAGAAAAGGCCATGTGAAGACACAGTGAGAAGACCACCATTTGCAAACCAAGAAGAGAACTCTCACCATAACCAACCCTGCTGGCACCTTCACCTTAACTTTTGGCCTTCAGAATTTGCCCTTTTAAAAAAAAAGATAGTGTTACCCCTGAGGGAGAGGAACAAGATGGCAGGGTAGAAGGATGTGAGCTCACCCCTCTCATGAAAACAACAAAATCACAACTAACTGCTGAACAACCATCAACAAAAACACTGGAACCTACCAAAAAATATATTCTACATCCAAAGACAAAGAAGAGATGAGAAGGTAAGAGGGGCACAGTCGCAATAAAATCAAACCCCATACCTGCCAGGTGGATGAGCCACAAACTGGAAAATAATTGTATCACAGAAGTTCTCCCACAGGAGTGAGAATTCTGAGCTCCATGTTAGGCTCCCCAGCCTGGGGGTCTGGCATCAGGAGGAGGAGCCCCCCAGAGCATTTGGCTTTGAAAGCCAGCAGAGTTTGATCGCAGCAACTCCACAGGACTGGGGGAGAGAGAAACTCCACTCTTGAAGGGTGCACACAAGGTCTTGTGTGCACCAGGACCCAGGAAAGAAGCAGTGACTTAATAGGAGCCTGGGCCAGACCTACCTGCTAGTCTTGGAGGGTCTCCTGGAGAAACGGAGTGGGGGTGGCTGTGGCTCACTATGGGGACAGAGACACTGGTGGCTGTGGTTCTGGGGAGTGCTTATTGGTGTGAGCGCCCCTGGAGGCTGCCATTTTCTCAACAAGACCTGGCCCCACCCTACAGCCTGTTGACTGCAGTGCTGAGATGCCTCAGGCCAAACAACCAACCAGATGGGAACACAGCCCCACCCATCAGGCAGCCTAAATCTTCCTGAATCCACAGCAGTCCACTAAACACACCCCTTGGCATGGCCCTGCCCACCAGAGAGACAAGTCCCAGCTCCACCCACCAGTGGGCAGGCACTAGTCCCTCCCAAAAGAGAGCCTGCACAAGCCTCTTAGACCAGCCTCATCCACCAGGGGGCAGACAGCGGAAGCAAGAGGAACTACAACCCTGCAGCCTGTGAAATGGAAACCACAATCACAGAGAGTTAGACAAAATGAGATGGCAGAGGAATATGTCCCAGACGAAGGAATAAGACAAAACAACAGAAAAACAACTAAGTGAAGTGGAGATAGTCAATCTGCCTGAGACAGAGTTCTGAGTAATGATTGTAAAGATGATCCAAGGACTCAGGAAAAGAATGGATGCACAGAGCAAGAAGTTACAAGAATATTTTAGCAAAGAGATAGGAAATATAAAGAACAAACAAACACAGATAAACAATACAATAACTGAAATGAAAACTACATTAGAAGGAATCAATAACAGAATAAATAAAGCAGAAGAATAGATAAGTGAGGTGAAAGACAGAATGGTGGAAATCACTGCTGCAGAACAGAATAACTAAAAATGAATGAAAAGAAATGAGTACAGTCTGAGAGACCTTTGGTACAACATTAAACACACCAACTTTCACATTATAGGGGTCTTAGAAGGAGAAGAGAGAGAGAAGGGGCCTGAGAAAATATTTGAAGAATTATAGCCAAAAACTTCCCTAACACGAGAAAGGAAACAGTCACCGAAGTCCAGGAAGCACAGAGAGGCCCAGGCAGGATAAACCCAAAGAGAAACATGCTGAGACATATAGTAATCAAATGGACAAAAATTAAAGACAAAGAGAAAATATTAAAAGCAACAAGGGAAAAGCAACAAATAACAGACAAGGGAATTCCCATAAGGTTATCAGCAGGTTTTTCAGCAGAAACTCTACAGCCCAGAAGGGAGTAACACAATGTATTTAAAATGATGAAAAGGAAAAACCTACAAAAAAGTATACTCTACCCAGCAAGGCTCTTGTTCAGCTTCGATGGAGAAATCAAAAGCTTTACAGACAAGCAAAAGCTAAGAGAATTCAACACCACCAAACCAGCTTTACAACAAATGCTAAGGGAACTTCTCTAGGTGGAAAAGAAAAAGCCACAACTAGAAACAAGAAAACTACAAATGGGCAACCTCACCAGTAAAGGCAAACATACAGTAAAGGTAGGAAATCATCCACATACAAATATGATCTCAAAACCAGCAATCTTGTGAAGAGGAGAGTACAAATATAGGATATTGGAAATGCATCTGAAATTAAAAGACCAACAACTTAAAAAAATCTTGATTATATATAGACTGCTATATAAAAACCTCAGGGTAGCTGCACACTGAAAATCTACAATGGATACAAACACAAAAAAAGAAAAAGGAATGCAAATACAACATAAAGTTAGTCATCAAATCACAAGGGAAGAGATCAAAAGAGGAAGGGAAGAAAAAAGACCTACAAAAACAAATCCAAAACAACTAACAGAATGGCAATAAAAACATACATATTGATAGTTACCTTAAACAAAAATGGATTAAATGCTCCAACCAAAAGACATAGACTGGCTGAATGGATACAAAAACAATACCCATATATATGCTGTCTAAAAGAGACCTACTTCAGATCTAGGGACATATATAGAGTGAAAGTGAGGAGATGGAAAAAGGTATTCCATGCAAATGGAAATCAAAAGAAAGCTGGAGTAGCAATACTCATATCTTACAAAATAGACTTTAAAATAAAGACTGTTACAGGAGACAAGGAAGGACACTACTTAATGATCAAGGGATCAATCCAAGAATAAGATTTAACAATTGTAAATATATATGCACCCAACGTAGGAGCACCTCAATATATAAAGCAAATACTAACAGCCATAAAAAGAAAAATCAACAGTTGACAATAATATTAGGGGACTTTAACACCCCACTTTCATCAATGGACAGAACTTCCAGACAGAAAATCAATAAGGAAACACAGGCCTTAAATAATACATTAGAACAGGTGGATTTTATTGATATTTGTAGAGCATTCCATCCAAAACCAACAGAATGCACATTCTTTTCAAGTGCACATTAAACATTCTCCAGGTAAGTTTAAAAAAGTTGAAATCATATTAAGCATGTTTTCCAACAACAATGCTATGAGATTAGAATCAACTACAAGGAAAAAAAAAACAGTAAAAAACCACAAACACATGGAGGCTAAACAATATGCTACTAACCAACCTATGGATCACTAAAAAAATCAAAGAGGAAATAAAAACATACCTAGAGACAAATAAAAATGAAAGCACAATGATCCAAAACCTATGCGACAGAGCAAAAGCAGTTATGAAAGGGAAGTTGATAGCACTACAGTCTTACCTCAGGAAACAAGAAAGATCTCAAATAAACAATCTAAACTTACACCTAAAGCAACTAGAGGAAGAACAAACAAAACCAAAAGTTAGTAGAAGTAAAGAAATCATAAAGATCAGAGCAGAAATAAATGAAATAGAGATGAAGAAAAAAATAGAAAAGATCAATGAAACTAAAAGCTTGTTCTTTGAAAAGTTAACAAAATTGATAAATCTTTAGCCAGACTCATCAAGAAAAAAAAGGGAGAGGGTTCATATCAATAAAATTAGAAATGAAAAAAGAGAAGTTACAGTGGACACCACAGAAATACAAAGGATCACAAGGGACTACTGTAAGCAACACCAATAAAATGGACAACCTAGAAAAAATGGACAAATTCTTAGAAGGGTACAATCTCCCAAGACTGAACCAAGAAGACATAGAAAATATGAACAAACCAATCACAAGAAATAAAATTGAATCTGTGATTAAAATACTCCCAACAGACAAAAGTCCAGGACCAGATGGCTTCACAGGGGAATTCTATCAAACACTTAGAGAAGAGTTAACACCTATCCTTCTGAACCTATTCTAAAAAATTGCAGAGGAAGGAACACTCTCAAACTAATTCTATGAGGCCACCATCACCCTGATACCAAAACCAGTCAAAGATACCACAAAAAAAGAAAATTACAGGCCAATATCACTGATAAGCATAGATGCAAAAATCCTCAACAAAATACTAACAAACCAAGTCCAACAATACATCAAAAGGATCATACACCATGATCAAGTGGAATTATATCTCAGGGATGCAAGGAGTTTTCAATTTCTGCAAATCAATCAGTGTGATACATCACATTAACAAAATGAAGAATAAAAACCATATGATCATCTCAATAGATGCAGAAAAAAAGCTTTCAACAAAATTCAAAACCCATTTATGATAAAGGCTCTTCAGAAAGCAGGCATAGAGGGAACATACATACATCAACATAATAAAGGCCATATATGACAAACCTACAGCTAACATCATACTCAACTGTGGAAAGCTCAAAGCATTTTCTCTAAGATCAGGAACAAGACAATGATATCCACTCTCACCACCTTTATTCAACATAGTTTTAGAAGTCCTAGCCACAGCAATCAGAGAAGAAAAGAAATAAAAGGAATTCCAAATATGAAAAGAAGTAAAACTGTCACTGTTTGCAGATAACATGATACTAGACATAGAAACTCCAAAAAATGCTACCACAAACTATTAGAGCTCATCAATGAATTTGGTAAAGTTGCAGGATACAAAATCAATACGAAGAAATCTGTTGCATTTCTGTACGCTAACAACGAAAGATTAGAAAGAGAAATTAAGGAAACAATCCCATTTAACATCACATCAAAAACAATAAAAAAACCTAGGAATAAATCTACCTAAGGGCTCTACCCACCACCAGTCCCTCCCCTCAGGAAACTTGCATAAGCCTCTTAGATAACCTCATCCACCAGAGGGCAGACAGCAGAAGCAAGAAGAACTACAATCCTGCAGGCTGTGGAACAAAAACCACATTCACAGAAAGATAGACAAGATGAAAACGCAGAGAGCTATGTACCAGATGAAGGAACAAGATAAAACCCCAGAAAAACAACTAAATGAAGTGGAGATAGGCACCCTTCCAGAAAAAGAATTCAGAATAATGATAGTGAAGATGATCCAGGACCTTGGGAAAAGAAATGGAGGCAAAGATCGAGAACATGCAAGAAATGTTTAACAAAGACCTAGAAGAATTAAAGAACAAACAAACAGAGATGAACAATACAATAAGTGAAATGAAAAATACACTAGAAGGAATCAATAGCAGAATAACTGAGGCAGAAGAACGGATAAGTGACCCGGAAGACAGAATGGTGGAATTCACTGCTGTGGAACAGAATAAAGAAAAAAGAATGAAAAGAAAGGAAAACAACTTAAGAGACCTCTGGGACAACATTAAATGCAACACCATTCACATTATAGGGGTCCCAGAAGGAGAAGAGAGAGAGAAAGGACCAGAGAAAATATTTGAAGAGATTATAGTCGAAAACTTCCCTAACATGGGAAAGGAAATAACCACCCAAGTCCAAGAAGCACAGCAAGTCCCATACAGGATAAACCCAAGGAGGAACACGCCGAGACACATAGTAATCAAATTGGCAAAAATTAAAGACAAAGAAGAATTATTGAAAGCAGCAAGGTAAAAATGACAAATAACATACAAGGGAACTCCCATAAGGTTAACAGCTGATTTCTCAGCAGAAACTCTACAAGCCAGAAGGGAGTGGCATGATATACTTAAAGTGATGAAAGGGAAGAACCTACAACCAAGATTACTCTACCCGGCAAGGATCTCATTTAGATTTGATGGAGAAATCAAAAGCTTTACAGACAAGCAAAAGCTAAGAGAATTCAGCACCACCAAACCAGCTCTACAACAAATGCTAAAGGAACTTCTCTAAGTGGGAAACACAAGACAAGAAAAGGACCTACAAAAACAAACCCAAAACAATTAAGAAAATGGTCATAGGAACATACATATCAATAATTACCTTAAACGTGAATGGATTAAATGCTCCAACCAAAAGACACAGGCTTGCTGAATGGATACAAAAACAAGACCCATATATATGCTGTCTACAAGAGACCCACTTTAGACCTAGGGACACATACAGACTGAAAGTGAGGGGATGGAAAAAGATATTCCATGCAAATGGAAATCAAAAGAAAGCTGGAGTAGCTAAACTCATATCAGATAAATTAGACTTTAAAATAAAAAATGTTACAAGAGACAAGGAAGGACACTACATAATGATCAAGGGATCAATCCAAGAAGAAGATAAAACAATTATAAATATATATGCACCCAACATAGGAACACCTCAATACATAAGGCAACTGCTAACAGCTATAAAAGAGGAAATCGACAGTAACACAATAATAGTGGGGGACTTTAACACCTCACTTACACCAATGGACAGATCATCCAAAATGAAAATAAATAAGGAAACAGAAGCTTTAAATGACACAATAGCCCAGATAGATTTAATTGATATTTATAGGACATTCCATCCAAAAACAGCAGATTACACGTTCTTCTCAAGTGCGCACGGAACATTCTCCAGGATAGATCACATCTTGGGTCACAAATCAAGCCTCAGTAAATTTAAGAAAATTGAAATCATATCAAGCATCTTTTCTGACCACAATGCTATGAGATTAGAAATGAATTACAGGGAAAAAAACGTAAAAAACACAAACACATAGAGGCAAAGACATACATTACTAAATAACCAAGAGATCACTGAAGAAATCAAAGAGGAAATCAAAAAATACCTAGAGACAAATGACAATGAAAACACAACGATCCAAAACCTATGGGATGCAGCAAAAGCAGTTCTAAGAGGGAAGTTTATAGCAATACAATCCTACCTTAAGAAATAAGAAACATCTCAAATAAACAACCTAACCTAACACCTAAAGCAATTACAGAAAGAAGAACAAAAAAACCCCAAAGTTAGCAGAAGGAAAGAAGTCATAAAGTTCAGATCAGAAATAAATGAAAAAGAAATGAAGGAAACGATAGCAAAGATCAATAAAACTAAAAGATAGTTCTTTGAGAAGATAAACAAAATTGATAAACCATTAGCCAGACTCATCAAGAAAAAGAGGGAGAGGACTCAAATCAATAAAATTAGAAATGAAAAAAGAGAAGTTACAATGGGCACCACAGAAATACAGAGCATCCTAAGAGACTACTACAAGCAACTCTATGCCAATAAAATGGACAACCTGGAAGAAATGGACAAATTCTTACAAATGTATAACCTTCCAAGACTGAACCAGGAAGAAACAGAAAATATGAACAGACCAATCACAAGGAATGAAATTGAAGCTGTGATTAAAAATCTTCCAACAAACAAAAGTCCAGGACCAGATGGCTTCACAGGTGAATTCTATCAAACATTTAGAGAAGAGCTAACACCCATCCTTCTCAAACTCTTCCAAAAACTTGCAGAGGAAGGAACACTCCCAAACTCATTCTATGAGGCCACCATCACCCTGATACCAAAAGCAGACAAAGATACTACAAAAAAAGAAAATTACTGACCAATATCACTGATGAATATAGATGCAAAAATCCTCAACAAAATACTAGCAAACAGAATCCAACAACACATTAAAAGGATCATACACCACCATCAAGTGGGACTTATCCCAGGGATGCAAGGATTCTTCAATATACGCAAATCAATCAATGTGATACACCATATTAACAAATTGAAGAATAAAAACCATATGATCATCTCAATAGATGCAGAAAAAGCTTTTGACAAAATTCAACACCCATTTATGATAAAAACTCTCCAGAAAGTGGGCATAGAGGGAACCTACCTCAACATAATAAAGGCCATATATGACAAACCCACAGCCAACATCATTCTCAATGGTGAAAAACTGAAAGCATTTCCTCTAAGATCCGGAATGAGACAAGGATGTCCACTCTCACCACTATTATTCAACATAGTTTTGGAAGTCCTAGCCACGGCAATCAGAGAAGAAAAAGAAATAAAAGGAATACAAATTGGAAAACAAGAAGTAAAACTGTCACTGTTTGCAGATGACATGATACTATATGTAGAGAATCCTAAAAATGCCACCAGAAAACTACTAGAGCTAATCAATGAATTTGGTAAAGTTGCAGGATACAAAATTAATGCACAGAAATCTCTCGCATTCCTATACACTAATGATGAAAAATCTGAAAGAGAAATTAAGGAAACACTCCCATTTACCACTGCAACAAAAAGAATAAAATACCTAGGAATAAACCTACTTAGGGAGACAAAAGACCTGTATGCAGAAAACTATAAGACACTGATGAAAGAAATTAAAGATGATACCAACAGATGGAGAGATATACCATGTTCTTGGATTGGAAGAATCAACATTGTGAAAATGACTATACTACCCAAAGCAATCTACAGATTCAATGCAATCCCTATCAAATTACCAATGGCATTTTTTATGGAACTAGAACAAATCATCTTAAAATTTGTATGGAGACACAAAAGACCATGAATAGCCAAAGCAGTCTTGAGAGAAAAAAACAGAGCTGGAGGAATCAGACTCCCTGACTTCACACTATACTACAAAGCTACAGTAATCAAGACAATATGGTACTGGCAGAAAAACAGAAACATAGATCAATGGAACAAGATAGAAAGCCCAGAGATAAACCCACACACCTATGGTCAACTAATCTATGACAAAGGAGGTAAAGATATACAATGGAGAAAAGACAGTCTCTTCAATAAGTGGTGCTGGGAAAACTGGACAGCTACATGTAAAAGAATGAAATTAGGACATTCTCTTACACCATACACAAAAATAAACTCAAAATGGATTAAAGATCTAAATATAAGGCCAGATACTATAAAACTCTTAGAGAAAAACATCGGCATAACACTCTTTGACATAAATCAAAGCAAGATCTTTTTTAACCCACCTCCTATATAAATGAAAATAAAAGCAAAAATAAACAAATGGGACCTAATTAAGCTTAAAATCTTTTGCATAGCAAAGGAAACCATTAAAAAAATTAAAAGGCAACCCTCAGAATAGGAGGAAATATTTGCAAACAAAGCAACCAACAAGGCATTAACCTCCAAAACATACAAAGAGCTCATGCAGCTCAATAACAAACAAAACCCAAACAACCCAATCAAAAAATGTGCAGAAGATCTAAATAGACATTTCTCCAAAGAAGACATACAGCTGGCCAAAAAGCACATGAAGAGATCCTCAACATCACTAATTACTAGAGAAATTCATATCAAATCTGCAATGAGGTATCACCTCACACTGGTCAGAATGGCCATCATCAAAAAATCTACCAACAGTAAATGCTGGAGAGGGTGTAGAGAAAGTGGAACCCTCCTACACTGTTCGTGGGATGTAAATTGGTACAGCCACTATGGAGAACAGTATGGAAGTTCCTTAAAAAACTAAAAATAGAGGTACCATATGATCTAGCATTCCCACTCCTGGGCATATATCCACAGAACATCATAATTCGAAAAAATGCATTCACCCCAGTGTTCATTGCATCTCTATTTACAGTAACCAGGACATGGAAGCAACCTAAATGTCCATCAACAGAGGAATGGATAAAGAAGATGTGGTACATATATACAATGGAATATTACTCAGACATAAGAAAGAATGAAACAATGCCATTTGCAGCAGCATGGATGGACCTAGAGATTATCATACCAAGTGAAGTAAGTCAGACAGAGAAAGATAAATATCATATTTTGTTTATATGTGGAATCTAAAAAAATGATATAAATGAACCTATTTACAGAACAGAAACAGACTCACAGGCTTAGAAAACAAATTATGGTTACCAAAGGGAAAAGTTGGGGTGGGGAGGGATACATTAGGAGGTTGGGATTAACATATTTACACTACTGTATTTAAAGTAGGTAACCAACAAGGGCCTACTGTATAGCACAGGGAACTCTGCTCAATATTCTATAATATCCTAAATGGAAAAGAATTTGAAAAAGAATAGATATATATATATGTGTAAGTGAATCATTTTGCTGTACACCTGAAATTAACATAATATTGTAAATCAACTATACTCCCATATAAAATAAAAATTTTTTTAAATTATGGTTGAAGAAGATTTTCTTTTGTAAAATAACAAACAAGCAAACGGAAAAAACCAAAAACCCACAAATGAAAAACTGATGGTGAGAGAATAAATCCTAACAGAAAGGGACTCTGTCTATCCCCCAGGGTATTTATGCACCTGATTTATCAAAGATACATTGAGAATATGGGAAGAAAATTGCATTTTGTACCTCTGCCTGCATTTTTTGCTTCGAAAATTGGAAGTGACAGTGGAGCATAGTGGTTAAGAGGATATAGTCAGCAATCATACTACCCAGGCTTCAATCTGGGCTCCATCACTCACTAGCGCTTGGACACATTACTTAAACTCCTTTATGTCTCAGTCTCCTCATCCCTAAAATAGGAATAGTTATAGTACCTGCTTCTATGAATTCTTGTAAACATTAATTAACGTAGTCAGTGAATCTTCTTAACATAGTGCCTGACACAAAATAAATACTCAATAAATATTGTTCAGTTAAACTATTAATGGTAATAGTGTAATTACTATTTTGCCAGATGTCAGAGGGTAATAACTGCCTTGAATGCAGATGTTTTTCCATTAGAACTTTTGCATTTTAGCTATTTGTTTTCAATCATCTGGCTTCCTACTGTGTGTTTTAGCTCTTTGAGGACAGTGTCATGGTCTTTTCATCCATGAACTCCTACTTCTTTGTTCATGTTTTATA
The DNA here is from genome assembly GCF_028564815.1 of Eubalaena glacialis. Classification (NCBI taxonomy): domain Eukaryota; kingdom Metazoa; phylum Chordata; class Mammalia; order Artiodactyla; family Balaenidae; genus Eubalaena; species Eubalaena glacialis. The sequence goes on from NC_083718.1 coordinate 30,171,169, forward strand.
TTGGTAAAATATCAAAAGGTAGATGCATCGAGTTGTACCTTTTTCTTACTTCTTTTGTCTTCATCCTCTCTGGGCTCCTTTCTCCTCTGATGGTTTCTTCCTTTCTAGGCCAGTATCAGGAAGTACTGAGGCAAGGACAAGTGTGTCTTGCTGTCACTGTAGATGTCCTTGCTGACATGGACGGAGTGGAGAGTAGAGTGAGGAGCACCTTCCCCTCTTCTCCAAAATTCAGAGCTCAATCCAAGCTGACCTTCCCTCTAGTGCAGCAGCTTCTGCTCTTCAGCATCACTCTGCCTGTTCCCTCCATAGACCCAAAGTATGTGGAGAACCTTCTCAGATAAGACCAGGACCTAACCTAGTGTTGTGAAATGCACATGAGCTCAGACAAACCTGAATTTAAATCCCTGCTCTGTAGCACTCTATCCATCTGGGTGACACCTGGCCACTGGGAGCCTTGCTCTCTTTGCCTCCAAAATTGAGATCATGCCTATTTCACTGTGTTTCTTGTTGATGATGATGTGTGTATTACCTGTGAATGTACTTTTAAACTTTAATATACAAAGAAAGGATCCTAGCTACAATAATAATATTTCTACTGCTATACTGCCTCTCTCCATAAAGAAAAGCATAGTTGTTCTTCACTTAATACAATTATAGACCAGGAATTAATGAGGCTTTAGTCTGAACTTTCTGGATTTATACAAACAGGGATCTGCTGTTGTCAACTCAAACTTGCCATCATGTTCTCTGCAGTTGTCTTTGAAAGTTGGTTTAAAAGTTAATGTAATTGAAACATCTGGTGACAAAAAATAAGAAAGTATTCAAAAACTGAAAGAAACATATCAAAAGGACACAGGAGACAACTTTCAGGGGCCTCCACTGGCAATATATGCAACAATTTGGGCATCACAAAGTAGATGATAACATTTTGAAATAAAAAAAAAAGAATCCACACTGATAAAATAATATCTTAAAAAATGTAAAAAGTTATAATGGGAGAAGAAAAAGATTTTCCTTACAAAATATTACCAATGAACACATATAAAAGAAATGATAGAAAATTATAAGTATAATAAAAACAGATTCAGTTAAGAATCATATAAATGGATAGAAGCCAAATCAGTGAGTGAAATGTTAGGGAATATTCATGCCATCTGAAAATACGTCTGCACAAATCATTTGTTAATTATAGAGGGAAGGAAGGTACTGCTCAATTGAAAAATCTGACATACCCCCTTAACCAAGTGACCAAACTTAACATCACCAGTAGTGGGACAACCCACTATCATGTGACACCTCATATGATGCACTTTGAAGGACACATTACCTATGTACTGTTCCTACCAAAAATACTTATCCTAAATCTAATTATGAGGCAACAACCAAGCAAATCAAATCCAGGAGTATTTAGCAAAGCAACTGACCTGGGCTCTTCTGAATTGTTGACATCTTGGTAAACAAATAAAACAGGAATAGGCTAGGGAACTCTCCTAGATATGACAACTAAGTGCAACAAGTAAACATTGATTGGATCTTGGATCCAAAAGAAAAAACAAAACTGAAAAAAGGCATGCAGGCATTCCAGAAATTTGCCCAAAGGTTAATTTTAATGAATTCTGCCTACTTTTTTCCTTGCTTGAGAAAGAAGAGTATAACAAGGGCTGCTATCCATGGAAATGAGCTCTGCATGTATACTAATTAAATTAGGCCCCTGCAATGTAGCTAGCTGTTGCTTGTTAAAGGAAATAAAATGATAGGTCACAGAAATAAGTCAAGTCATTTCAAGACTGATTTCTAAAGGCCTTTTTTAGCAGGGCATAGGAAACAAGCGTTGTGTTACAAAAGGAGCAATCAAGATCTTCAGGTAAAATGAGAAAGGAGGAAAGTGAGGAGGTGAGCAGGGTTTCCCCAGAATTCATTACCAAACATAGGTGTGGTCTCCAGACCTTTGGTGGTGTCTCTATTTTTAGTATAAATTCCTAATTTACTTTTCTGTTTAGTAAAAAACCAAGTAATGATAAATTTGGTCTTCTTTGGCTCCCAGGGAATTTCACTCTTCTTCTTCTCTTCCAGTCTTTCCAGTACTTTCTTCTGTCTTCTTCACCTGCCCCACTTTCTCTACCAACCAGAAGTGATTAGATATTTTCCATATTAGGCTTCAACCCAGTTCTCTTCTCTTGAAAATCTCTCTTGATAATCTTACCTACTTCTAAGGCTTCAATAATGGAAAAAAAATCTTATAAGAATGCGTGTGAAGTAGAAAAAAAAGGAATAGATATATTATCCATCTGATGAGTACTTCTTAACTTTTTTGTGCCACAGACCCTATTGGCAGTCTGATGAAGCCAATGGACTCCTTCCTTGAATAATGTTTTAAACGCATAAATTGAAATACATAGGATTGCAAAGAAAACCAGTAATGTTGAAATAAAGTTATCAAAAATATAAAAAAACAAATTTGTGATATAGTAATGTATATTCTGCTCTACTTATTCATGAAATAATAAGATCTGATGACTACCATAATTTCAAAGTAGTGATAAATACTTGGAGATATCAGCAATAGTTATCGTACCATGGTATGAAAATTCTTTTTTTTTTTTCAGGCAAGGCTTTATTGGGCCCCTGCTGCAGCAGCGGGGAGCAAGAACAGGCAACAGGTTCCCTTGCTCACTCACTTGCTCGCTGAGGGGGGGGCGAGCTTGTTCCTTATATGGGGTGAGGGTAGGGGTGTGTCCAGGCGTTGGGCCAGAGGGGTGGCTTAGGTGTTTTGCCCACCCCTCTGGTGGTGTTGAGTGCAGGGGACATGCTCAGTACCCTGCTTTTGCTCCCAACACCCTGTTTTTGCTCTGCTCCAGGCTCTTCAGAAGTGGCAGTTGGGTTTTTTGGTCTCTTTGTATCTTTTGTCCAGAATTTGCCCCAACTGCACATGAACACAGTTATTTTTAGTCCCATACAGTTTATTTGTATTTTGTTGCTCAAGGAGAGGTGTGTCCAGATAGAAGCATTGCAGCACTGCAGCAAATGGTCCCAAGTCCCAGCCTGTCTCATTCCCCGCTAAGAGACTCTGCACCCTTATTCTTAAGGGGTAAAGGGCCAGAAGTCTTTTCTTCTGAAACTTCTTCCTGCTGGACAGGGCCCGCAGACCCTAGCTGACCCTAGAGGTGTAAAATTGAAACTAGTTCTATTTTTGTTTTGTTTGTTTGGATTCTTTTTTTGTTTGATTTTTAAACGTATTCCTTAGTCGTAGGAGAGGCTAAAACTGCTGATTATTTGGAATCATTTCTTCATGCTATGTCTACCTTCTATTTACATAGATAATTGGACTTTAAATGTGGATAGAATTAAAATATCCAACTTCAACCTCTGTCTGTTGCCTTCAAAGGTTTTGCAGTAGATAAAAAAATCCCCTCTCTCCACCTTTTTGACCCTCTCTCTCCTTGGTTTCCCAAACACTGCATTCTCCTGGACCTCTCTTGTCTTCCTGTTTCTCTTTTGGTCCCTTCTGAATCGTCTCATCTGTTTCACACTCTACCAACCAGAAAAATGTAGGCATTCCCCCCACATTAGGCTTTGGGCTCGTTTTCTCTTCTTTTTTTTCCCCTTGATAATCTCTCTCAATGCTCACTCCTTTCCCGTGTTCCTCGTCAGTTTTAATGGACCCTCTACCCTCTACTGATTGTCATCTCCCTTCCAGTAGTATACATGTGTTCTGTCAGAGTTAGACCCCTAAAATGTACTTGGTTGCTCTCAAAAGCATCAAAATTAAGTCCAAACTTCTCTTCCTGGTTCACAACCTCTACAGTGTGGTCCCTACAGACACTGCCAGTCTTCTCTACCATGGCAAGCCCCTGCCATAACTCTCTTACCTCACACTTCCCTTGGCCAACCAACTCTCAAGTATCCAAATACACCTAGAATGTCTTTCTCTTCCAGCTGACCCATAAAAATTATATCTTTGAAGATTCATTTCAAGTCCCACTTTCTCCAGTTCCAGATGCTCCCAACCTAATTATTTTCTCCTCGCTGCTCATGCTCCAGTGGTACTTTAGATGGTGCATTATCCATCTAATTAATTCTTACTCTTGTTTTGCCATTTCTTAGAGCCTGCCTCCTATTTAAATCATTACGTATGAGACTGGCTCTTTCACTAGATTATAAATTCCAGTGGACTAGGGAGTTTTGTCGTAGTCATTTCTGTATTATGTACAGTAAATGACTTGCTTGTCCTGTGCTCATAAGGTCTCAACAAGATTTAATTCAGTTGTGGGTAGTAGTTGGATGATTGGACCCTAAAATTGTGAATGTCTCTAAGACATATACCCAACCCCATTTTGGCTATGATATTCATCAAATACACAAACATATTACTAAGAGTATTGTTTTTGTTTCTAAAATTGGCTAAATGGAACAAGTCTCATTAAAATAAACAGTTAACAGTTTTAGTGAGAAGTTCTGGATTCTGTATTAGAAGCTGAAATTCATTCTATAAGTATTTCTTGAGCCCTAATTATGTATCCAGCACTAGGGATGCATAGCTTTGAATAAGAAGATCTCTGTTCTAGAAGGGCTTACACCCTAACCCTAACCCTATCTTCATAAGAGTTTGGAGTTTCCTGTCAAGAGTTACAGGAGAATTTACATTTCTTAAACTGGAAAAAAAAACTGTTTATTCCTTTATTGAAATGTTATCAGGACTTCCCTGGTGGCACAGTGGTTAAAAATCCACCTGCCAATGCAGGGGACATGGGTTCGAGCCCTGGTCCAGGAAGATCCCACATGCCGCGGAGCAACTAAGCCCATGCGCCACAACTACTGAACCTGTGCTCTGGATCCCGTGAGCCACAATTACTGAGCCCACGTGCCACAACTACTGAAGCCCACGTGCCTAGAGTCCGTGCTCTGCAACAAGAGAAGCCACCACAATGAGAAGCCTGCGCACCGCAATGAAGAGTAGCCCCCTCTCATCGCAACTAGAGAAAGCCCACACGCAGCAACAAAGACCCAATGCATCCAAAAATAAATAAATAAATAAATTTACAAAAAGAAAAGTCAGGGAATTCCCTGGTAGTCTAGTGGTTAGGACTCTGAGCTTTCACTGCTGAGGGCCCAGGTTCGTTCCCTCATCAGGGAACTAAGATATTGAACTTCCATGCCAGTGACCTTTCAAGGATGCCCCGTGGTATTCAGATTTTTTAAAATAATAATAAAATAAAATAAAAATAAATAAATAAAATTTAAAAAATAAAAATAAATTAAAAAAACTAAAATGTTATGTGTCACCTGGCTAACTCAGAAGTGAAAACCACACAGCCTTAGCTGCAGCACCAACGCAAGCCACAGTGTATATGTTGTCAATAAATAAGGAAGTATAAAAAGAGAAGACACATTTATTAGGATATTGCTGATTGTAGTTTATTTAGGGCTTGGTTATTACTATTATTTTATATATTCCCTATCTCCAACTTTAATAAAGCCCTGCAACAGGCCGGTTTTTAAATTTCCTTCTTAGTATCATTTTATGCCTTAGGCTGGGAAACACTAACAGAGGTGTTTTTTTTTGTTTTTTTTTTTTAATAAATTTTATTTATTTATTTATTTATTTTTGGCTGTGTTGGGTCTTCGTTTCTGTGCGAGGGCTTTCTCTAGTTGCAGCGAGCAGGGACCACTCTTCATCGTGGTGCGCGGGCCTCTCACTGTCGCAGCCTCTCTTGTTAAGGAGCACAGGCTCCAGACGCGCAGGCTCAGTAGTTGTGGCTCACGGGCCCAGTTGCTCCACGGCATGTGGGATCTTCCCAGACCAGGGCTCGAACCCGTGTCCCCTGCATTGGCAGGCAGATTCTCAACCACTGCGCCACCAGGGAAGCCCCCACTAACAGAGGTTTTAAGCAATAGTAATAACATTTACTATTTTTATTTTCTAGTAGTAATAAAACTAATAATATTTTAGTTTCTGAACTAGTTCTAATATATGTCCAACATTGTACTAGAAACTGGAGATATTACTAGAGGAAGATGCTTGTGTAGGAAGCTCTGGACTTTTTCTCAAGGCTAGTTTGACACTGGACATTAGGGACGTATACCATGATTTTCTGAAATATGAGTGCTAACTGAGGAGAAATTGAACATAAACTCTCAGAACACAGTAGATTAGCATAGGGGAAATGTGAAAGGCCTTTGTTGAAAAATGTAAGTTATGAGGAACATATACATTCAGAAAGAGTAAAGAGTATTTTTCAGATGTCTCTGTATGCATGTGTAAAGATCTATGGCTTCAAATTTGACTAGATTTTGTTTGTTTGTTTTTCAAAATCTTTTCTAAGAATTGCCCTGGTGGAAAATATTCCTGACGGCCTTACCTATTCAGAAAATGCACCATTTCACTTATCCCTTTTCCAAGGCTGGATGAATTTACTCAGCATGGCCAAAAAGTCTGTTGACATAGTATCTTCCCATTGGGATCTCAACCACAGTCATCCATCAGCATGTCAGGTAAGCTGCATCCTCTAATGTGTGTGATGATTTTACTTATGTGCATTTTATACTCAGTATTCTTGCTTCCACTCCTCAAATTCAAGCTCATTTTTTCAGTCTATCTATACCCATAGTTCATGTCCATTATTACATTTATATGTATGTGCCATTGTTAATCATATGTTGCTCAGCTTCTACTAGAATGCCGTGCTTTCAAGGGCAAAATCACATCTCATCTGTGCAAACAAGAGTCTCTCTATGCAGCACTGCTGTATCGGACAACTTCAGAGGTGTCTTGTGGTGTCCACTGATGGCACACCCCAGAATTCTGCTTTGCACAACCTGCATGTTTACAGTTCTAATTCCGTAACTGCTTGCTGAGACATTTAATTGGTTAATTGTTGTCCTAATTTGTCTTTGTGGCTCAGAGCCAACTTTTTTAATAGTGGAGTCACACTTCCCAGTATAGCTGTATATTCTTGACTCTGTCATATTTGAGTGAAGAGGAAAAAGAAATTTACTAGTTATAAGAACAGCCTTTAGAAAACTGACTAAATGGTCTAAATGATTTCTGAATGAAATGTCCTGGAAATAAGAAAATGATCGTGGTAATCTTTTTTTTTAATTTTTGAATTTTATTTATTTTTTTATACAGCAGGTTCTTATTAGTCATCAATTTTATACACATCAGTGTATACATGTCAATCCCAATCGCCCAATTCATCACACCACCACCACCACCCCCCCGATCCTGGTAATCTTTAGCATGTTTTTCTTTATGTTGGTGCAACCATGATAGCACTGAGCTATCAAGTATATGACCATTGGCCTATACTTAAATGTCCTATGGGGGGGTCAAGGATAAAATTAATTTTGTCTGTTTGTATACAAAATGTGTTGGCATTAAGCCTATAATCATTACCTCATTGGTGCTTTGATTTGCTTCAATTATACTATTTTAAAGTCAAAAGATATTAGAAAATAGGTACAAATAAACAAAAAACCCATAAAGGCTATACTAAAGAAGAATTGGATAATTTTACTAATTATGTTCTGCACTGTTCTACCTCTGCTGAAGCAGGTGCTTCAGGTACTTATTGCAGCATTTATCATCCCAAAACTTAGTGGTTTTTAAAAATAACAATTATTTATTTATTCATGATTCTGGGCAGAATTTTCAGAGAACTTGTCTCTGATCTAAATAGTGTTGGCTGGGGTGACTTACCTGGGGCTGGAGGGTGCAAGATGACTCCTCACATATGAGCATCTTACCTCAGATGGCTGGAATGTCTAGTGGCTGGCTGGACTTCTCTCTCTCTGTATGTATCTATCATCATTCAGTAAAGCAGCTTGAATTCTTTACCTGTGGTTATATCCTAAAAGGGCAAAAGCAGAAACTGTGAGACCTCTTAAGACCTGAGCTCTAGAATCCCAATTGCTTCCACCCTATTCTATTGGTCAAAGCAAGTCACAAATCCAAGATGAGAGGGGTAGCATCCATGTGGAGAATTATTGGCAGGCATCTTTGGAAATTATATACCACAGTGCACTCTGGCCACAGCAATCCATCTCTCTCTCCCACATACAAAATGCACTCCTCATCCCCCAAAACTTGTATCCCATTACGGCAAAGGCTCAAAGTCTAGGATCTCTTCATCTGCATCAGGTCAGGATCTGGTTAGGACTCCTCATGAGGGCTTCTCTTGATTTGGAAACCTGTGAACTAAAAAGACAAGTTACATGCCCCCCAATGCACACTCCCAACATACAATGGCAAAATAGAGATGAGATAACTACGATAGATACTTCTGTTCAAAAGGGGGAAGTAGAGAGCACAAACTAGTCATTGATCCCACAGCAGTTTTAAAAGCCAGCCTGGCATACATCACCAGTTTTCCGAACTTGGAGAACAGGGAATGTCTCTAGACTGGGATCTAGTTCTGCTTCCTGGGGGTGCTTTCCTAATCTGCTGTTCTCAGAAACTCTTTGCTCCACCCTCTGTGTTTTTCTTTTTCATAAGAAATAGCCTGTGTTTGCTTCAGACTTATTTTCTTGGTTGGCTTTCTACCAGTAGAAATCTGAGGCCCCAGAGACCTCTTTTCATTTTAAACCATCTCTGTCCTTTTTTAGTCCAAAATGGAACAACCCCTTAAAAACTTCTGTAGACTTTATATGTATTCAGTTATAATCCACTCTATTAGCAAAAGGCCACACCACAAATAACTCACAGGTGGGTCTTTTTCTACTTTGGACTGTGACTCAAGATGCTTCGGAACCTCACCCTTGAATTTTCCAGGAGCCCTTTTGAGAGGCACCCCCCCGCAACCCCGCTTTTAATCCTTCAGAGGTCTCAACATGGAATTGTACAGCCACAGCTTTGATTTGATCTTTACCCTGAGGCCATTTCTCATTTTGAGAATGTTTTGCTCAATTGAGAGACTGTCCTAGATGTTCTACATTTCTCTCAAAAATCTGCATGAAAATGAAATAGTTTCTTCTTATCACATACCACCAAAACTTTGATTGATAATCTGTCTGAACAATCTCCTTAGCCAGATCTCCAAATCCACTAGTCATATTTTCTATCTCCTACTTTACAGTAGGCAGTAGTGTTGCCAAACTTTCTACCATTACTTTCTCAAGGCCTCAAAAGCAATTTCTTCACTGTTCTTCCAGCCTTGAATAAAAGAATGAGATTCCAGCCCCTACCACCACCCAGTCCCAGAGACAATGCCACATGCTTTAAGTTTTCGCAACAGTAGTTTCTATTTAATTTTTTATTGTGGTATAACAAACAACTCCAAAACGTATTCATTATTATTTCCTATGATTCTGTGACTTGGTTGACAGTTCTTTTGCTTCAGTAGTGCTGGCTGGGATTACTTATGCAGTTGTGTTTAGGTGGGAGGGTAGATGAAGCTGGACTGCCTGAGGGCTGGACATGTCTCATTCTCTGCATGTGGACACTCATCATTCAGTAATCTAACCCAAGCTTTTTATAAGGCAGCTGGATCCCAGGAGAGTGAAAATGAAAACTACAAGACCTCTTAATTCCTGGGCTCCCAAAACTTTACTTTGCTACATTCTGTTAGTCTGAAAAAGTCACATGGCCAGGCCACAATCACTGGAGGGACAAGAGACTCCAGGACGAACATACATGTACAGGAATGGGAGGAATTGTTGGCAGCCAAATTCCCAGGTGGTTTGCATACTCACAAACCTTTGAAAAGAGCTGAACCAAACCATTCTGACCTCTTGCTCTATGAGCCCAGCAAACCCTCCTGGTGTTCAGACTCTGGGAGAAGATGGGTCATCAGAGAATGGCACAGCCTTTCTGTGTCATGGTTCCTGAAGGCACATCATGGTCAGTATTCAGTACTGCTCACAGGGCAGTGATGAAATGGATGCGCAAGGCTCTATGTCTGTTTGGCCTAACAGTGCCTGGCATGGTGCTTGATGCATACTAGGTGTTCAGTAAATATTTGTTGAGTAGTAAATATTTGTTGAATGGAAAGATAAACAAAGCTGGATGCTAGTTAAAGTGGTCAGGACAGATTTTAATCAGCAATACTGTTGCAATAGGGAAGAGGTCCAGGTGAAGGGAACTCAACTTAGATTTGTGCAGAGATGCCCGGGCACTTTATAGGAAGAATGAGGGAGATGGAAGGGCGTGACAGGGGCCTGAACAGGGTCAGGGAAGTAGAAATTTATAAAAAATGGAAAGAGGGTTGGTCCATGTGAAACCCATCTGGGATTGCTAGCTGGTGCTTTTCCAAGTTAGGCTCCTACCCTCCCACATAGACTGGGAGACAGGGGCCTATCTTCAGGTGTTGGCTGAACAGCCTATTCTTTGGCAGTCTTGAGCTTTCTTAGGCAGGCACTTTAATGGGGGCTAAGGTCATCCTAGAGATGTGGCCTTGAGCTGTTAGAAACCATGTTAGTGTTTGTTCAAGCCTTTTAATGGGGGAGGAGAGACAGAGGCGGGGCAGAGCAGGGTGGATGAAATCATTTGTGTTGAAAGTCTACAGTTTTTATAGGCCAAGGTTGAGGGCTGGTAGAGAAGTAGACTCAGAGGAGCCTGGCTAGAGTTTGGTCAGGGAAAAAGTATTTGTCAATTGCATGGCTTTAGAGTGAATTAAGGTGGATGTTACTGATGCAGAAAGAAGGTAACACTTAGCTTAATTCAAGTCACTCTCTAACAGCTGGCCTACTGCCAACAAATGGAATTTTTCAATCTGCTGTCAATAACCTGGCTATTACTGAACTCACCCAGCAGTCCTTTAGGGGGAAACCCTAGTGTGAACTGATATATTCCGGTAGAGTCATTCTACTCCCACCAGCGATGGCTTTTTGCTGCCTCTCATTCCCCTAACAGCACCAGGCTCCTTTACAGTTTAACACCAGTTGGTTTTCTTCAGAGTTTTGAGCTAATTTTACTTCGCCTCTTTATAAGGAGAGAGCTGCATTTGCAGACATGAAGGATAGAGGGGCTTTACCTGCTTAGGAAATTAAACGGATTCAAGCAGAATGTGAGACCCATCTCATGAACAGCGCTCCGTACTCCTGTGTGCTCTTGGCCCTGAGTACCATACCCTGGAAGGAGTGGTGAGCAGGAGGAAGGGGGGAGGTTGACAGCGGTGTTCGGAGGGTTGCAACTTCAACAAGACAGTAACCTTTCTCCTCTTCCTCTGGTCCACTGGTGGCCAAGTGACTGCCACTAGTTGAATACCAGGCATGGACTGTAGTCTTTAAAGAAAGAGCAAGCGTGTGGAGTAGAGTGCTTGGTGCCTGGTTTGCTCTGTTTCCCACCTCCCCTCACCTGACCCTCAAGCCCTAGAGCAGTGTTTGCAAAAGGACTTAGGATTCAAAGGCCCAGAAGAACTTGTCTAAATACCACATGTCTTAGGCTTTTAGAGATTATTTTTAAAGAGCCTGGCTCACTCCTTCCTGCCCTCTCATCACACCATAGGGGTAATTGTACAGAGATCAGGAATGGAAAAAAGAAAGCGGGTCCTTGCTGCCAGCTTTTTCTCTTCGGGTACACTTTAAAGATCCATATCCTGTTCTCTCCAGGCCATCAAGTTTTACCATTTCTACAAAGGAAGGTACTGGCTGAAAGCCTATTTGACTTAAATTTTACCTGATTTTATCTTTCAAATGGAAATAGGAAATTCAAGACTTTACCCAACCTTTCAGATTTTGGATGACTAATCTTTGGACCTTTGAGCATGTTTTTATTTTTACCAGGCCCTCATAAATATTGGGATATAGTCATTGATTGACTTATTGCACACAGAAAAAAGAATGCTAAGAAAAAGAAATTCACACCGTAATTACTCAAGTGAGCTAATTAAAATTTTTAAAAGATGTTTCAGTGTAATGAAAATTGGCTCAGGTTCACAGCTTATTTTCCATTAATATATTTTTAAAAGAAAATATTTTTATTTTGAGGAGCACAATAGTCAAACAGGACTATTCTAACAGACTTCTAAACCAACAGAGCCTGAAAAGTCCGAAACGGTAACCATAAATGGTAAATAAATAAGTAGGAATTATAACTGAAAAGCAGCCCATCTACTTATCATAATGCAGCTGTAAGCAAAATACACCAGGGAATGGTATAGCCAGTGGCAGGCAGGCCCCAGCTCAGCAGAAAAGGGACACAAATAAACATGGCACATGACATCTGTGTGTTCTCTGGATGTCTATGTCCTCCCTGGATGCCATTTTGTAAGAGTGAGCTATGGTCATTATTAACAGGATGATGAATGCCTACCTTTTTTTTTCATTTGCCTGGAAACAGACACATTCATTAAAAATGCATTTTTAATCTGTGCTGCCAAAGGGTCGCTATTTTAATTCCCACCCTGAAAAACTCATCTTGTCTTTCCTACTTTGCCCTGGGTGTTGTTAATCTTTTTGTGGTTCTTTCCTTCTGTGCTGAAAGAAACTGGGCAGTGACCTTGCTCTGGATCACAGTCATGTTAAGGGCTAGTGAGGTCTACAGTTCCATGGAAATTATATTTTCATATTTAATCAAAAGACATGGTTGGGCTAAGGGTTTTGTTTTCTTCTGTCTGAATGATGAGTTTAGACCCTGAAACATTGAATTTCTAGGACAACTTGATTGCTAATTTATGGGATAAAATGATGGAGATTTATGAAATCAAGAATCTTCAGGAAAAGCCAGGAAATATGATTTGACAAAGGCTTCCTAGTAGAGCTACCTAATTCATTGAGCAAAAGAGTCCTATTCTCTATGAGTTCACTGGAAGAAACCAAATAAAATAATTAATGAGCTACAACAACTGAATCTTAAAGAGATGTATTTATATGAAATCAATTAGTTACTGGTCTACAGTGAGCCATGATTACCAGTTGATGATACATCACAATTGTTTAATTTTGAAAAATTATGATTTTTAAAATTGAACAGTATTTGCTCAGTTTAGTAACTAGCATGTTTGAAAGTTCAATGATCCAAGAGGTTATTTTGGAAAGCATAAGCCAGGATCCTGTCTCTACACAGTAACTGGTAGGCAGACTGTCAGTGGTAGAGAGACTATAGAAATGAGTCAGGAGTATAGTTTATATTTCTTTTTATCTACTTGTTAGCTGTGTGACTTTGAGCTAGATGCTAAACTCTCTGTGCCTCAGTTTTCTCATCAGCAAAATCAAGGTGATAACAGAATCTACCTCATAGGTTGTTGTGTAGATTAAATTAGTTAATATATGTAAAGGGTATAGAACAATCTTTGACCATTTAGTGCCTATGTAACTGTTTATTGTTAAATTCATGAATGTTATCATTCACATTTACTTATTTGGGTACACACTGCAACTTTAGTTCAAGTCAGTTTAATTGTAGTAACAAATAATGAGTTCTTACTTGGTACTTTACACTATGCTAGAATCCAAGATGGTTACCATGTAAAATTAAAAGAGGAATATAATTTCTACAAATGTGAGACTCTGGGTAGATAAGAAGGATTAGGAAAATTATCATTATATATGGAATTCTAACTTTTATTTATTACAAATTTTTACACACACACACACACACACACGTGTCTTGCTCTCACCCATCTGTCTATCTATGTATACATATATACATGCATACACATATATCCCTCTGGACAACTGACATCTTGAATCTTGAATACTCAGGAAGTAATGTGATCTTATCCAACCTAAAGCCACTTCTGATTTTTGTTTGTTGGTCAATTGGTTGGTGTTTTGCTCCTTGTTTTTGTTTTAGTTGAAGTCCCCTAAGGCCAGGCAGCGTTCAGTGATCTCACTTTGGTGGGATGCATCCTGCCATCCCTTGATTAGGCAGCTGCATCCATGTGTGACTCAGGTCTCCAGGCCCTGTCTTGTAGCCCACTCATTCCTTCCTAGCAATATTCTTCCTAACTGACTATCAATGTAGGTTAAGCAACAGAAGAGAGATTTTGTTTCACCCAACTATAAACCCTTTCCTTGTCATGTTTGTTTCATAGCTATCTTCATGATTTGTTCATAAATGATATTGTTAACATTTTCTATTACTATCACTTCATATTTTGACCTGTAATATCTCTTAGCCATCCTCAGGGAGCCTGCAGTCTGGTGGAGTCAGCTAGGACTCCACACACTCCAGTACTTCTCATTCCCAGTCTCCACCATCTTATTGATTCTCCATCTTCAATGCCCTTCTAAGCCCACTCTTCCTTTCTTTCCCATCCCTGCTGTTCCATTCCCTCTCCAAGTCTACTGAAGTAGACTTTACACTCATTTACCGTGCAAACAGTCAGCATCTACTCTGCAACACAGGGGTATTTCTGGAACCCGGGAGAATCCTATTTTTGACAATGTCGTTTCCATGTAAAAGTCTGATAAAAGTATCCAGTAATGTTGCAGCCTCATCATAATATTTAACTAGAATTTCTTTTCTTTATTACTAACTTTTTTGTAATCTAGGAAAAATAAAATCACAATAGTTCCTGCTTTTTGTTTTGCCTGAAAGAAGATGAGCATAGTTGGTGGGGAGGGGTCCTTTAAATAATTGAAATTCTTCCAACCTGTTGTAATTAAGAGGTTGGTATATTGTAGTTAGTAGGTTGGAGTGAGACAGCCAGAGAAGGTAGGATATTATGATACAACATGGAAAATGCACATTTCATCCTTTGTTTTGATGTAGATCTGAGGACTTGAATACATTTTTACTATATTATGGCAAACTTCCTATAGTCTATTTTGTGCTTTTATGGAGTTTAGAGAAAAATAAAGCATGTATAAATTAATTAGAACATAATTAGGATACATACTAATGCTCTGTTGTTATTTGGCTCAGTTTAGAATCCATTATTTTTTTTATTTTCAGTTCTCAAAGTTTGGTTTTATGGAAAAGGCAAACTATCTAGGAGGCATTTGCTACAGCGGAAAGACCATAGGTTTGGCATCAACCACATTTGACATGACCAGCAGTTTAGTAGTTGTGGTCACACTGGGCAAATGTCATAATCCCTCTGATCATCAATTCCCTTATCTATAAAATGGATTGAATAATGCCTGTCTCATTTGAGTGCTTTGTAAATTTGATTAGATAATGTTTGTGAAACAGCAAATAATGGAGCTCATAAAAGATAGTTGCTGTTTTCATTTGATTTTTGTTTTTCTAGTGCAAGACATTTACTTTCAAATTCCATACAGGAATTTACTTTATCATTTTACAGCAGGAATAACTTTCAGCTGTCCATCAAGTTCTCAACTTCTATTAAAGGAGGTTAAGATAATTCTTCCCAGAATACTAATTCAGGTGGTTCTTCAAAGTTTAGGTGAAGAAAAGAGAAAGAAAAATGTGCATATTTTCAAGTAGATTCTTACCCTTCTCTCCCAGTATGGCAACTTTCAACCGTAACGACCAGTAAGAATCACCTGGGGAGCTTTTGAAATATACCTATGTCCAAGCTTACCTCAAATCAGTTAAATTAGAATATTTGGAGAGGGGCTCAGGGTCCGATACCTTTTAAAAGATAATTTGCGGATTCCATTGTGCAGCCAGGGTTGAGAATTACTGCTGTAAACCATCCCAGTCTAATAAACAGTGTGTGATTTTTATAGATTTCACGATAGAGCCAAGTTGGTCCCTTTCTGCTCAGTCAACTTAATTTTACCTGTTTCAGTTTAATCCTGTTTATTCCAGTTGTTCTCTCAGTGATGATATAAAAGGGTGAAAACTTCGTTGTTTTTCTTTTAAATTTATTTATTTATTTTTGGCTGTGTTGGGTCTTCGTTTCTGTGTGAGGGCTTTCTCTAGTTGCGGCAAGCGGGGGCCACTCTTCATCGCGGTGCGCGGGCCTCTCACTGTCGCGGCCTCTCTTGTTGCGTAGCACAGGCTCCAGACGCGCAGGCTCAGTAGTTGTGGCTCATGGGCCTAGTTGCTCCGTGGCATGTGGGATCTTCCCAGACCAGGGCTTGAACCCGTGTCCCCTGCATTGGCAGGTAGATTCTCAACCACTGCGCCACCAGGGAAGCCCAGGGTGAAAACTTCTATTTCAATGTTCCACATAAACAGTAGGTTCTCTTCAGCCTTCTCATCTCCAGACTGAATAACTCCTGGTACAGTGTCAACATGAAAATAGCATCACCTTATGAAAAGACTGTCCCCTTCTTTCAAAATAGTATCTTTTTTGTTCCACAAAATCAACACGACACATGCTTATAAATTAGCATTCTCCTGTTTGAAATGTGGCCATAGAATAATTTTGAATGTGCCTTTACTGAACAAACATTTATCAAGGTACTATGCTGTTTGCTGGGGACACAATATCAAATGAGCAATGAGTAGTGGGGGGGACAGAAAAACCAGTGATAAGAATACAGAGTGGTAGAGCAGTGATGAAAGGAGCTGTCAGCGAACAGGTTTGTGCAGCTTTCTCTCCACTCTTGGCTGCTCAGCAGAGCCCTCCTGGCTCTTGTGGCTTCTGGTCCTCCCTCAATGCAGTTCTTAGTGAATTCCTGCTGCTTCTGTATGCTTTTGCTCCCCCATCTGTTGAGTAATTCTAATTATGTTCTTGCTTGCTTTCCAGTATATTTCTAAGGAAAATCATCATTCATATATAAACTCATAAACACTATGATTAGCAAGAGTTTAACCTCTTTGATTCTTTTAGAATCCAATCATATAGACATGAATAAATCATGAACCCAAAGACATTCTTCTCAATTATTTTCATTAAATAATAACTTTTCTTTAAAGTTGTCTTAGTTTTGTTTACCTATATGCTTGATTGTTTTCTCTCTAGACTTTCGCTCTGTATTTCCTATGGTCTATTGATGTTTTTGGAACTTTTTTTAAAAAGAATAGGTTGGATTTTTTTCTCATTATAATACTAATAGCTTCTCACTATAGAAAATTTGGAAACTACAGAGAAATGAAAGAGAACAAAATCATCCATGTGATCATCAACAAAAATATTTTTAATGGTTTGATATTTTATGCATAATTACATACATAGGCTCATATAAAGAAATTTGTATCTTAATTTTGAACTTAATGTCACACCATAAGCATCTTTCCATGTTATTAGAAACCCTGGTAAACATTATTTTAAATTGGCTACATGATATACAATGTAGCATTTACACCAGATTAAATGTATATAACTATTGATATTTCTCTATTATTGGACATTTAAGCTATTTCTTTTTTTCAGAAGTAAATTCTACTGCAGTAAATATTTCTGTACAAACCATTGTTTTCTTTTTACTCATTCACTCAGCATCGATTCTTAGAAGAAGGATTAGAGGGCTAAAGAGTCTGAGCTGTTTCTTAAGACCATGGGGTTTTGGGGGAGCAATGTAGTAAATCCTCATGGTTGCTTCCTGGGGAAGCTGGGACCACTGGGAGAGAGTATGTGAAGGAATTCTGCCTCCATTCTGTGTGGGGCTCTCTGCCCACTCAGAATAAGTGATTGTGGAAGAGCTGGAGTGTTTGGCACCTCCTGGTATTCCTCCCTTGCCCCAGTCGCATCACAGGCCACCATCTCCTGCAGTGCCACGCATACTCTTCCAGATACTGCTGAATGCACTGCCAAGATTACGTCGTCCACCCACCTTTTGCAGCCAGACTGGACACTGGAGCAGCCTTAAAGCTACTTTCTAGTACTGTAGGAATCCAGCTGCCCAGATCCCTGTAATAAGCATGCTGCTCCTGATATTAATTCCTTGCTATTTCCTGGCCCTTTATGGGCCTGATGAGCTTATTCATCTCTCTTCATCTGCCCCTGACAGGGATGGCTTTGTTTATACCCATGGGGTGCATAATTGTGAATAACCATCATTAGGCAAGGTCTTGGTGATTAACTCTTCAAAATAATTAAACCCCTTAATGGGATGGAACCTGGACTAATGAATGGACTGGCGCCTGCATGCCTACATAGCAGATACTCTCTGCTGATATCAAGCAGGTAATCCTTATTGCTTGCTATCCCAAAAGTGGATATTCTCAATTAAGTTACTGGGTCTGTGGCACTGTCTGAGTTCCGAAGCTGTGATTGATCCATGACCACAGGACATTTGTGAACTGATGTAATGGCCAACATCTTCTGGCTTCAGATAAGGAATTCCATATTCCATTGGCATGTTCTGAAAGCAGCTGGGGACTCTGGCCACCATCCCCAACTCTTCTCTTTTCCTCAGCCCAAGTCTAAGCATCCAGTTCATCACTGTACTGTCTCATAAATACCTGAGATCCTTCCGTTTTGTTTTTTTTTTCTTTTTGACTGCCATTGACACTAGCTCAGATCACATCATCTCTCACCAAACCACACACCAACCTTCTGATTTCTCTTTCAGCCTGCAGCCTTGCCCTGTACCAGTCCTTCTCCAATTTGTAGTCAAGAGTTTTCTTTCAGAACAAAAATTTGAGTATGCCCTTCCCTATGTAAAATCCTTCAGAGGTCCACACTGTTTTCCAGATGAGGTGTAGACTGTTTGTCCAGGCTTACAAGACCCTTCATGATGTGCTCCTACTTATGTCTCTGCCACAGATCTCCATCTGAATATTCTTTCTTTCCTCCCCTTTTTGGGGAGAACTTTCCCTGAGTGCCTTGGACTGGGTTATTAGTGCCCTTGCTGTATTTCCCCTAGGCCTGTACCTCCTTTACCTACCATCTGACACATTGGGCTGTATTTGCTTATTTATCGTTTATCTCCAACACTTACTAAAGTCCCTGGCACATAGCAGGCATCCAGCAAATGTGTTGAATAAATTTGCTCAAAAGACACTTTTCCTTGTCCTGGGGGTATTTGAGAGTAAAAGTTGACACTGACAAATATATAAGTAAGTAATATATTTATGTTTATACCCTTGGCAAACTTGGTGTATTTCAGTAAATAAGAAAATTTTAGTATGTGTTTTAAACTGAAGAAAACTTTTTTCAGTAAGTCTAGTAACAAAAAAGTTCAGTAAATATAGTAAATAAATAAGAGGTCAATCTTATAGATAATAGAACTGACTGGTTAAATAAATTAACTAACAAATTGAGTCAAGAGGGGTTGATGCATGTGTGGTTTTGTCTGTTAAGTCACAAATTTAAAAAAAGTCAATGCAAGTGTATTGCTTTAAAAGGACACTGTATCTTAAAATAAATGCTAAATCTTGTTTTCTCATGACTGTGTCATCAAATGTTTAATCAGTCCTTATGTCCCTTTTTACTCTGATTTAAACTTTTTATCCTGTGTGTGTGTGTGTATGTGTATGTGTGTGTGTGTGTGTGTGTGTGTGTATCATGATAGCATACCTAAGATATATAATCATAAGTACACACGCATATTTTGGTGTCTTTGTTTCTTTGGGATGGGCCTCTAGATGTGAGATTCCTGTGTGGAAGGAAGCAATATGTTAGAGTACTCTTTCCCCAAATCGTTGACAAGAGTAAATGCTGCCACTCATAAATTATTTCTTGTCTCTTTGAGTGCAAAGAGAGATCTCTATATTGCTTTGTGTCATGCTTTTCTCGTCAACATAATGCATCTCTTTATGTCTGCTAGCCATGTAGGCTTGCTCTTCTTAGGCTTGTCTAATCTCATACTTTGCCCACATTTGGTTGGACTATTGGCCTTTTCTTACTAATTTTTAATTTATTTTTGTAGGGTACAGCTGTTAACTCTTTGTTTCTCATTTGCAAAACAAATATTTATTCCAGATTTTTACTGTTTTTCATTAACTTTGTGGTATCTTTTGCTCTATAATTTTTTTTTACTTTAATAGTTCTATATATCTTTTATTACTTCTATATATCTGGCTTGTTTATTAGTTTTCTGTGGCCAGTGCAACAGATTACCACATGCTGTGGCTTAAAATAACAGAAATTTATTCTCTTGCAGTTCTGGAAGCCAGAAGTCTGAAATTAGTTTTACTGGGCCAAAGCCAAGGTGTCAGCAGAGGGGTGCTCCCTCCAGAGGGTAGCCACCATGTTCTAGGGGAGAATACACTCCTTACCCCTTCCAGCTTCTGGTAGCTGCTGGCATCCCTTGGCCTGCTGCTATGTCACCCCAGTCCTCAAGGCCAGGATCTTCAAATCTGCCTGCTCCATCTTCACACTCCCTCCTCTGGGTGTGTCAGAGTCCCTTCTGCCTATCTCTACTATGATTGCCTTTAGGGCTCACTCAAATAATCCAGGATACTCTCCTCATCTCAAAATCTTTTATTTAATCACATCTCCAAAGATTCTATTTCATTGACAGTTTCCAGATTAGGACCTGACATCTTTGGAGGCCATTATTTAGCCTCCTACAGCATGATTAAGGTTTTCACCACTCCAAGACTGTAGATGTAGTTGCCCAGATTTTCTTGAAAGTGTTGGTGTATCCTTATTCTTCCTGAGAATATGTTTTTCTATGTAGTATAATATGGGGGTATCTTCCACTTGTGCCAGATTAAACCACTTCACCTCTTTCAGACTGAATTAAAATAGCATGTTTTAAATAAAAATCATGTGTAGTACTATTTCTGGGTTCTCTGTAAGTCCCCTTGTCTGTTTATCCATTCCTACGCCACTACCATATTGATATGATTATTGTGACTCTATGGTTCACTTTCAATAATACTGAAGACATTTACAGTTAAAAATTTCTGTCTGACACCAAATATTTCTTCATTTCATGGTTTTGCTATGAAGAGCTCAACTGTTCATAGTTTCCTGGAGAATGGAAAAATTCACATTTCTTTTCTCTTTTGATGTAAGGATAATCTAAGAGTGAGTTTTAAAATGTTCAAGTAGTTAAGATTTGTTTTGTGAGTTACATGTTAATGGTGTGTCTCTCATTTTGTTACATTATGAGCAGAGAATGAAGCCTGTAGAATATTTCATTTTAACCATCGCTCAAGTTTTCTTAATGGCAGTTACAGGAAGGTTTTTTTTATAAATGTTCCACAGGCAAATATTGTTTTGAGGGGCTTGATATATAAAATGAAAAATATATAAATGTACACATAATCAAGTTTATTGATTGTATTATTTAATTTTCATATATCCTCATTTATTTTCTATTAGATCTACCCAGCCTTGAAAGACATATTTTAAAATGGTAGTGTTTTAATTGCCTTTTTATTACCTTTTGCTTTATGTATTTAGCCACTATGCTGTTTGGTACATACCAGTTTATAACTGTCAGTTCCATTACTATGGCCTTTTTCCCATCTAGTCCTTTTAAGCCCTCCTCAACTCTTATTCTAATTTTTTTTTAACATCTTTATTGGAGTATAATTGCTTTACAATGGTGTGTTAGTTTCTGCTTTATAACAAAGTAAATCAGTTATACTGAGATCCTTTATCCAATTTGTTGTAGATCAGTGTTTCTCAACCTTTTTTTCATTATCACCTTACTTGGGAAATTTTTAGACATTTTTTCCTAATCCTGCCCCCACCATGAAATTTTAATACCACAGATATATTGCATATTTACTGTATGTGTATCTATGTTTTATTAATAAAAAAGAGTAACTTTCATCTACACACACATCTCTACACTCACACCGGAAAGAATCAATTTTCAGTCCCTTTAGGGTAATAGCACTGGGAATGCATGAAATAGATTCTTAGTAGGCCTTCCCCTATAAAGTGTCCTAGCAAGTACATCAAACACATATTCGTATCACATTGCTAACCAATTATTTCTTCTTTCCTTCATCCTCCTTGATGGCTGTTAGTGTTATTTACTGTTTGGTTAGAGCCCTTCATTGAATATATTCCTCATATGGGTTATGTAGGTAATACAGTCTCTAAACCTGTATACATCTGCAAATATTTTTTTCTTTCCCGCTGGCAGGTAAAATCCTTGACCGGGTAAAGCACTCCTGGGCTTCACTCTTTTTCTTCCACGGTCTGTCACCACCAAGTGCTGGTTTAGTGTTGCCGATGGTTAGCTCCACGCCAGTCTGATCCATTTTCCTTTATAGGTACCTTTTTGTTTTGTTCTGTTTTGGGCCGGGAGTTTGTAAGAATTCCTCTCTCTCCTTGGTGTTGATTAATTCTACAGAATGTGCCTAGACGTGACTTTCCACATTACATTTGCCTCCATCTTCAGTTATCTTTTCAACATGTAAATCTATGTCTTTCCTCAAGTTGGACACTTTTTTCTTCTGTTATTTGCAAACGTATTCTTTTTGTCTCTTCTTCTCTTCTAATACACCTA
The DNA here is from genome assembly GCF_028564815.1 of Eubalaena glacialis. Lineage (NCBI taxonomy): Eukaryota > Metazoa > Chordata > Mammalia > Artiodactyla > Balaenidae > Eubalaena > Eubalaena glacialis. The sequence continues at coordinate 30,193,324 of NC_083718.1, forward strand.
TTAGCCACATGTTATATATCTTCAATTTATCGATCACCCTTTTCTCCCCTCGTCACCCTTATGCTTTTGTGTATGTGTGTGTGCGTGCATGTTTGTGCTTTGAGATATTTCTTCCATTTGGTCTTTGGGCCACTAATTTGGGCCTCAACAGTGTTGTTTAATTACTCTTCTAATTTAGTTCTAAAATCGTAGAGTTTCAGTCCAGCCAGAGGACTTTTTTGTTTTTTAGTCGAATCAGAGGACTATCTTCTGATTTCTCTTTGGTATTTTTGTTTTTCCCTTTCACATTTTATTGTGGCATTTCATCCTGCCTATGAGTTGTTTTGGGTCAACAGAAATAGGCAGTATTTATAACCCCTACTCTCTTGGGTTAAGCAGCCTCTTCAGAGTCACAAAGGGGCTGAGCTGGATCTCTGTCCTTGGGGTACAGCTCTCTGTCCAGGATTGTACTGTCTATCATAAGGTTTTTGCAGACGTCGGAAAAAAATGGCTTAAAGTAGGTCAATGTGCCTGAGCCGCTAGCCAACTTCAAGATGATTTATTTAAGTTTAAAATGTTGGCTAATGTTTCTCACCAGAAAGAGCAAGTCTTTAAACTGCTGATGTTTAAAAGCCAAGGGGCTTTTGTTATTCCTTTATGAAAACATGATGAGTAAATTTAACTCAGAAAGCAGTGGGCCTTACTGCAGATCTCAGCATAGAATAAGTGTTTCATACCTTTGAAGTAATTACATTTTGAATGTCCTAGCAAAAATGGGTGGACTGGGAGGTAAGACACTGAAAACAGGAGAAATTTAATACAAGTTCTGCCTCAAGCCCAAGTACAGAAATTCTACCCTAGCACAAGTTCATTACAGTGAGCACTATAATTAAAAATTTTAGGACTCCTTGGTGTAAGTAATCAGCACATATTGAAGTAAAAATAAGCTTTATTTAATGATAGTCTGCTACTATCTGTAGCTTTTGGAGTTTCTATTTTCATTCACGTTTGAGAGTTCTGGTCTTCATTTTAAATCTCACAAAAATAACACAGTGAGAATAAATTTAAGGCTCAGAGCCAGAAGTACAGATAGGTTAGAAGATCTCTTATGTTTCATTTGTGCTAAATTTATTGTTAACTAAAAGCAAAAAGAAAGCATTTGTTTAAAAATACTGGCTCGAGACTTCCCTGGCGGTCCAGTGGTTAAGACTTTGCCTTCCAATGCAGGGGGTACGGGTTTGATCCCTGGTCCGGGAGCTAAGATCCCACATGCCTCGTGGCCAAAAAAGCAAAACATAGAACAGAAGCAATATTGTAACAAATTCAATAAAGACTTTAAAAATGGTCCACATCAAAAAAAAAAAAAAAAAAGTCTTTAAAAATACTGGCTCACTAAACATGGGGACTTACATAACACACAAAGTACATATGCCCTTTCCCTTTGTGAAAGTGAAAAATACAAACAGTTTATGTGGCTGTGAGATGACCATGAGTCTGGGCTCTAGAAATCTGGGCTATGCAGGCATCACCAAGCCTTCAAGGGTGTGTGACAACAGTATAGTGCACAACTCGGCAGAGTGACAAAGCTCACAGGGAGGAGATTGTGTTCGTGGCAGCTCTGCAGGAAAATCCACAAAGCCCCACCAAGTGCATCTTCCCTCACATCCAGTGTCTGAGCCTCTCACTGCCAAACCCTCATTTCTCCATAGTAAATTTGAAATTTACATAGACCCTGAAATCAGCAAATCAGCAGCTGTTTTTTCTTTATCCTTCTCCCTCTATCTCTTCATATCTCTCTTTCTCTCTCCCTCCCTCTTCCCTCTCACCTCTTTATTAAAAAAGCAATTTACAACTGCCTGATGCACTCATTCAACATACCTCATAGGAATACCTGCTTTGTGGGGAGGCTGCCTCCACGTTTTGCATGCAAAGTAATTTGGTCACTTTTGGTGAGTTCTACTTTGGGCAACCTTTATTAGCACACTTAGTTAGACAAAAAGGAAGCCTCCATGCCTGACATGGGGTGCAACTCCTCTTTTCTCTAACTTCCAGGGATTATGGAGCTTAGGCTATACTGCACCAGCTCTAGGCAGGAGCATGGCTGGATTATGCCAGACACTCCTCCCTGCTGTCAGCTGTCACCCTAGCACTGGCATACCAGCTCCCTCCTCCTTAATATTCCAAAGCTTTAGGGTTTTGATCTTTGGCTTCTTTCTTTTCTAAGGCTGAATTACAGGAATCACTGCTCTACATCTACATTTCATCCATTTTCTCTTTTCAGTCTTCAAATTCTTTCTACATGATCGTTATCAATAATCTATTCTTATCAAAGTAAGATAAGACTCTGCCACTTGGGGGCCATTAATACCAAAGCCTTATTGCCTGTTTAGCCTCCAAAGGCACTTGAGTTTGTGGCTGAATAACAAAAATCTGAAGAACCAATAAAAGAAGACCAGTTCCCTCTTATGATAAGGAGGAGTCTATGAAAACACACAAGAGAAAATAAACAGGATAATGTTGCAATCCACTCACCTAAGATGATATAATAGCTATGGACCTACCACTATGCAGAGTCTCCCTGAGATTAAAAAAAAATTTTACTATAAAAATTATGTTTGTGAAAATCTTATAAGGAAAGCCTTTACTTTTTATTTTTTTCAGTTATTTTTAGTCTGGGCTAATAATTATAGATTTCTAGGCGGACCATAAGTTGAATTCAATAAAATACGTTTTAAACAAGAAGGTGAATTTAGGCAAATCCCTGATAAGTAGTCATGATTCCCCCCATAATGGCTAACACTTAAAGGATACTTACCTACTACTATCTCTTAATCCTCACAAAAACCTTTTAAAGTAAATACTAATATTATCTATCTTTTACTGAAGAAGAAACTGGAAATTAATGAGATTAAGAAACGGAGTTTGTAAATTGGAAAACCAGCTGGAATCCAGGTCTTTCTGGGTCCAATCACAACTGTTTAATATTCTCTGCCTCTTCATGTGTAGATAATTTGAGTTCATGAAAAAGTAAAAGAAGGGTAGATTTGCATCATAGCATTGAAATGACTATTGCAATAATTGTTGAATTGCACAATACTCAAAAAAACAGTGTAATCTGTGTTCCTACTACTACTCTATTTCCATAAACTCTTGAATTTATGAAGTGCTGCCAAGGGCTGAAGTGCTTGCCTTTTAAAATTTGAATGAATAGTTTTAATTTTCAATGTTTATTTATTCCTATTTAAAATAGCATACTTTTAGGTTTTCTGACTTTGGTTCTGAATATTTTTTCTAGGGTCAACGTCTTTTCGAAAAGTTGCTCCAACTGACTTCTCAAAATGTTGAAATCAAGCTAGTGAGTGATGTAACAGCTGATTCAAAGGTATTAGAAGCCTTGAAATCAAAGGGTAAGGCCAAGGTTGACATGGTACTCTACCTCTGGGTGTTCTGTTCCGGTACCTTTAATTCTACATAGAGCAGTACATGATTTCTTTATAATCAACACACTTGACTTAGTGCACTTCTTATTTCTCCTTTGAAAAACAGCTTGATTAAAGCCTTTAAATGAGAGAACTAATTAGTCAATTCTACTGGGATTTTTAAAATAGTGTTGTTGCATATTAGCTTATGCAAAATAATCTACTAGCCATTAGATGATAATTAACTGGAAAGAAGAATCTTTCCCTCTCTGAACACTTCAGTGATGTGATTAGAGAGAAGAGCCTCTTCTTATCAGAACAAACATTGGATTTCTGGTTTTCTCTTGACCATCAAATGGAAATTCTCCTCATGCTACATATATTCTTTGAAATAATATAGTCAGATGTAGGAGTCTATGAAATACTGCCTAATTCACAACTTTTAAGACAATTCTACAGGCGATCATCATTTGTACAGCCACTTTGCAATTTGTCTCACAATCCCTGAACACTGAGGATAATTATAAAATAAATTTCTTAATTTTGCTGTATCTTTACTAACTGAACTCTCACAAAGAGTTTTTACTGATTTATAAAAAAATTTTACCCTGAATTTACTATCCAAACTGTAAGCCTATGAAAGAAATTGGCAGGTGTGAGCCAGTGAAAATGTTCAAGATGCTGGGCGTCCCCAGGAGAGGACAAGGTGTTGGCCCCAGTGAGTGTCAGTATTTCACTTGATGATACTACATCTCACATGTGTGCTGTTTAAACATATTGGGCATTTTTGCTTGTCATCTTCCCTACGTCAGTAAGTGAAAGTAAAATACTTTCTAAAAAATGGAACAGACCATGAGGCAAGTAAGTGAGCCCAAGTGGCCTTTCCTTCTGCAGAAGAAAAATTGGAAGTCATAAAGCCTATGAAAAGAAAATAACATAGAGAAGACAAAAGCTTGGCCAGGCATATGGGCTTAACACCATGCACATTCTATTTTCTATGCATGGGAAAATAAAGAAAACTTATATGAGTTATTGCTAGGTCTGAAAGCTTCACCATGCTACTTGAGCACAGCACAATATACTTGAAAAACTAGAAAATACCTAGTTCAGTGGATTGACACATACAACCAACATGGATTAGAAATGTATGAATACTTAAACTATTTAAAAAATATGAAATTGGGTTCCCACTGTAAATTGAATTTCTATCTGAAAATTTGTTATCTGACACATATTTAGGAGTGGATTACTTTAGGCTAACTCTGAGTGCCTGTATTTGCAGATGATTTTTCTCATGGAAGCTACTTGCATGTCCTTGGGGTTTGATTAACCCAGAAGGGTAAAAAGCAGATGAGTTAGGAAGAGAGGGATATAGCCTGAGACTTCAGTTGCTTCTTGACTGTACATCCACAATTCTGTTCCTTGCCGTAGCCATTCTAAATCTTATAAACTCAACCAAAAGTTAAAACTAGGCAGTACTGGGAGTATGACAGCCTTTTTTAGTTGCTGCTGAGTATTTGGCTACTTTAGACAGGGAATAGCAATTAATGAATTTATAGATAAAGCCCTTGCTTACATTTCTATTGTGAACTATGAATTAAAGTTTCATTATAGTCATTGCTTCTCACACAAAAGAAGTGTTTGAATTTCACAAGTATATGCATATGTCACTACAGCTTAGGCTCTGTTAATGTCTAATTGGAGTTCTTATCAAAATAAGAAAATGGTTTTCCTTCACAATGGGAGAACAATAAACAGGACCCAAGGTTCTCACAGCTATTCCCTATGTACCTAGAGTGAGCCTATCTGGCTTTTATTAATGCACATAGGTGTAATATATATGCATCTTTAAAATGCAGTTTTTGTATTTCTCTACTCTCACCCTGTGGCAGAGACATAGTATATAATAACAGTGCATTTAAGAAATATTGATATTTTTATGAAACTGTTTTAAATCTGTGTTGGAATACTTTGCTTTGGGGTTATCTTTAAATTTTTTTAGGGAGAGTTCCTAGTCTTTTGGTAAAGTTCCAGGGAGGTTTGTCCAGAAATAGTCCACAAAAGACAGATAAGTGTGAGACTAGCCATGAACAACTTCAGCTGTGAAGGAGTTACTGAGTTTAGAAGTTAATCAAATTTATTGTGAAAAAGAACAAGAGTGAGGCTTCCCCAGGAAACGGTAAAGATTTAGTGCAGACATTGGCCCAGCGAAGGCACAGTGGGCTGGAGATGTGAGGTGTCCCAAGGCCACAGAGCCCTCCATGGGTGGAGTGAGATTGCAGGTTATTCACTGTGCCTCCTGCTCCCCACTCCTTGACTCAGAAGTCAGAAGATAATCCTCCAAGGTCTCACTCTGTGGCTGGAAGGTGGGGTGCTTTTGAAACCTAACCTCCTTGAAGTCCTTAAACCCCGGCAGGGATTTCATTCTAGACAAGTCTCCCTGTAAATTCAGAGTTTCACTGATCAGTTTTCCTAATTTCACTTGCTCACCATATCCACTTGTATCCCCCAATAGCATCTCATAGGCAGCGTGTTAACCTGCATACTCCTTCCCCTCGCTCAGTAGCTGCAACAGCAGCTTCCTTTACCTGAATTTCCAACCGCCCACTCACTCCACACTCTCATTCTTCACATCTAACAGGCCAAATTCTATAGGATCTGCCCCTGAGTCTCTCTCCTAGATATCACAGTCTCTTCTCAGCTACAGCTGCCCTAGTGCAGGTATTTAATACCTTGCCCAGACCTAGCCACAGCTACTTTCTCTCTTCCCAACTTCTGATCTTCTCACCCTCCCACCATCTGATCTCCATGCAGCTACCAAAGGGATCCTCCACAGCATGATTGTTATCAACTCACATCCCCACCTAAATCGGGTGTATGTATGAGTATGCCCGAGTGTTACATACACCTTTTAACTGAGAAATATCATACCTGCAATAAAGAGCACAGTATTAAGTGTAAAGCTCTAGGAATTTTTATGAAGTAAACACTTCCATATAATCCCTTCACAGATCATGATGTACAGCATTGCAAATGTCTCAGGAAATTTTTTCATTACCCTTTGAAGTCAGTATCTTCTGCAGAGCTGACCACTATTTCAACTTCTGCCATTATAGATTATATTTGTGCTTTTTTTGAATTTTATATAAATAGACTTTTAAGTACATACTCTTTCATATCTGGATTCTTTTGCTCAATTTTATAAGATCCATATATGTTGTGTATAAAAGTAGTTTGCTCTTTTACATTTTTATATAGTATTCCATCATGTAAATATAATTTATGTATTCTACTGATGATGGACATTTGGATTTTTCCCACTTTTTTGTTATTGTAAATAATATGGTGCTATGACCATTCTTGTATGTCTTTTTGGTGCCTATACTCATTTCTTTGGATATTTACCAGGAGTGGAATTACCAACATCACAGGCTATGTATATTCAACTTCAATAGACATTGCCAGTCAGCTTCCAAAGTGGTTATACCAGTTTACACCACCACAGACAACACATGAAAGTTTCATTTGCTCCACATTTTCACAAAATCTGGCATTCTTTGTCTTTTTTATTTTAGCCATCCTGATGGACATGTATCATGACGTGACTTTAATTTTCTTTTCCCTGATGACTAATGATGTTGAACATCTTCTCATATACTTATTGACCATTTCTATATCTTCTTTGTTGAAGTGCCTATTCAAGTATTGTGCCCGTTGTTAATTTTATTTTTGTTTTTTTATTGACCTATTCTTGATTAATAGGCTGGGTTTGAATCCTTTTTTGGCTATATGTATTTCAATTATCTTCTCCCATTTGAAGCTTGTTTTTCCACTCTTCTAATGGGGTCTTTAGATAAATAGAAGGTCTTAGTTTTAATGAAATCCAGTTTATTAAGTACTCCTTTATTGTTGGTGCTCATTGCATCCTGTATAAAAAATATTTGTCATCACAAAGTCATAAAGATATCCTCATCTGTTGTGTTCTAAATGCTGTATTGTTTTACCTTTCAGAGTTAAGTCTATTTAGAGCTGGACTTACTTTTTATGTATGAGATGAAGCAGGGATGAAGATCAGTTTTTATTTATATGGAAAGCCATTTACTAAAAACAAATTTTTTTCTTCACTGCATTTCAGAGGCATCCTTGTTGAAAATTGGGTGACTATGTGTTTGGGTCTGTTTCTATATTCCCTATGTATTACATTCCAGTTGGTCTACTTATCTATCTTAGGACAAATACCACATTGTTTAATTACTGTGGCTTTATAATACATGTTAAATCAGGTGGTGTAACTTTTTCATCTTTGTTTTTCATCTTTAAAACTGTGTTAGTTATTCTTGGCCCTTCAGATTTAAGAATAAAATTTGGAATCAGTTTGTCACAAAAATGCTGAAATTTTTATTAGAATTATGTTGACTCTTTAGATAAACTTCGGGAAAATTGACATTGACAGTATTGAGTCTTCTACTCCATAAACATGGCAAGACCTCTTACTACTGTTTTAGCTACATCTCTCAAGTTTTTAATATGAAATTACTAAAGTATTTTTCAGTTCAAAAAGATTTCTAACTTCTATTTTAATTGCTACTTTGAACCATGGGTTATTTAGAATTGTAATCCTTGATCTCTAAACATTTGAAAGATTGTTCTATTTATCTTTTTGTTATCTTCACTATGGTCAGAAGAATATACTCTGTATGATTTCAAACATTTGAAATTTGTGGAAAATTACTTTATACATTTTTATTTGTAGAAATAAATTTACTTTATAAATCTTTAGGCCTGTTAATGTGATGCCATTATATAACTTTTCAGTTTTGTTTCTGTATTTCATCAGCTCTTAAAGTTGTCTTGGCCAGAGAGTCAGTCTAAAAGCTACTTCATCATAGCCAAAAGTGGAGTATATGTAAAGTGGCTTCTCATTGCCTAATGCACGATCCTAACCTGTAGGCCTCAGAGACAAGCTAAATAAGGTGTAGTATTATCATTGGAATCCTCTGTTTCTTTCTCCATATCCACCTTCAAGTGGGTGTGCCATCTGCTACCAACATTTAGCTTGCTAGGAAGTAACTGTGACATATCTCTTAAGTCCTGTTCTCCCTGCTCATGCCTCCCAGCAAATGCCTTTGATGTCCCATTTTTCATCAAACCTGATACTTGTAACATCACAGCAATATTACTGAAAATTTATACTATTAGTAAAATTTTTATTTTGGGCTGTGTCTTTTAGTCATAAGCAAAATATTATTGCTCAACAATACTACTGTATTTTTGAAGACTGTTTTTAGAGGAGTTTTAGGTTTACAACAAAATTAAGAGGAATGTACAGAGATTTCCTGTGTACTGCCTGCCCCACACATGCATTGCCTCCTGCATTATCAACATCACTTTCCCAACAGTATATTTTTTACCAAGGATGAACCTGTATTGACACATCATGATCACCCCAAATCCAGTTTACCTTAGGGTTCAATCTTGGTGTTATATATTCTATGAATGTGGACAAATGTATAATGACATATATCCACCACTGTAATATCATACAGGGTATTCTCACTGCCTTAAAAATCATCTGTGCTCCACCCATTCATCTCCCCCTGCCTACTTTGTATTTTATAGCTTTGTTGCAATGAAGTTTATAATTAGGAAGAATCATTTTTTGTTTGTCTTTCAAAACCATAGCAATTCAGTGTACTTTATATATATGATTAAAATATTTGCCAGTAGTCTACCAAATATTAAAAATAAATAAAGTCAGAAAATAATTTTGTTTTAGGAAAAAAACAGGCTTTTACTTGTTCATTATCACATAATTCTTTAATAAAATGACTAGTGAAATTAAAGGCATAAAAGATTAGAATCAGTGACCTAGAAATAAAGTCCACACTTCTTTAAAAAAGAAAAAAAAAAAACATTTGAAACCATTCAGGATCTGAAATCTCCCTTTTCAGTTTCATTCTTACCATTCTTGTTGTTTAATTTCCAAGTATCTGAAAACTAGTTGTGATTTCCTAAACACACGTACTTTTTCAGGGCTGTTTCCTAAAACATGCTTTTCCCTGTGCCTGAAATACCCTCCCACAAGCTCCTTTTCATCCTTCAAGGTCCGTTATAAGCCTTACTCTTAATATTTTCCTTTAGACTTCCTCTCTTTTCCCTAGTTGCTCTTACCATTTTTTTTCTTCCATTGTTCATTCATTATTTATTCAACAACCATTCCTTGAATATCTAACACATGCGAGCAAGCTGGACTTTAAAGATAGAAAATTGACTAAGACATGAGCCCTCTCCTGATTTCAGAGAGTTCACAGTTTGGTAGAGAAGACTGATATAAGTGAAATAAACTGATCAAGGAATTCTTAAAACATCTACACAGAGTCCAGTTTTTCTGAATCACTTTCTGTGTCTGGGTCATTGATGCCCATATTTTCTACTCGCTATCATCTCTGCACCATAAAAAGCATTGATGTTTATTACTCTGTAACTTTAAGAAACAGATTGTCTACTAATGTCTCTTTTTCTAAGTAGATGTTCATTCTGCTTGTTTTCAAAGCTTACTCAAAAATGTCAAAGGAAGATATTCTGACAGTAAGCAGGCCTCATACTCCTTCCTCAAAAGGCTCTTAAGGGGTTTGTTGACTGAATATTGAGAAACCTTTGGGGGCCCTGTCATGCCACCAGGAATAACAACCAAGACTATGAAGTGACAACTCTGTCACAACTGCCACCCCATCTAAAACAATCATAAGATGCATCCCAATGTCAGAGATGTTAAAATGTGAAAACTGTTTCAGAATCAGTGGCAGTACAGTAATGAGGGTTACTTTAGAATTCAACAATAAATTAGAAAATTCAACTTAGAAACCCTTTAATAATTAAGTTAAACTAAGTTAAACTCGACCTCTCCTAATACCACACTGAGGGAGGTAGAATCTAAACCAAACCTCTTGTAATGGGACTTCTTTGTAGTGCAGTGACCATACTCAGTAAGTAGAAATTCAGAAAATCCAAGCTGTACTGGCTGTTAGGAAACAGGGATGTCTTCAACAGAACTCTTCATGGCTAGTGCATCCAATGATAGGAAGTGTTCCTATAAAAACAAACAAACAAGAAAAACCCTGCTCTATTATCTGAAATAGGAAAGAGGTTATGCAAATCAGTTTTTTATATGAAGGTTCTATAGGAAAACAATATAATGAAATCAGAAACCTGAAATACACTGGAGAAGAGACAGTCTCCTGAGGTCAACATAGAAGATACCAGGAATCATAGTTCTAGATATACAGCATGATGAAATTGCAACCCAAATGACAAGAGAAGAGGTAGTCATGAAAGCTTGATTTTGAAAAGCAGAGGAATAGAAAACACTTGGTGTTAAAAGTAAAAGGACATGCAAAGGCTGGGGTGGTTTTTCCTACTGACATCTGCTAAGAAATTGCCCATATAAATAACAACTTTAACTTGTAGGTTAAATTGTCACTAAATGCTCTTTTGATTTTCCGCATTGCTGATGACCAGCCCAGGTATACAACAACAGAAAGAAATTCATCCTAGAGCTTGGGGGACCCCCTTACCATGCCTGTCTTTTCTGATGTCAGGCTCACGCTAGGCTTCGGAGTCTTAGCCCAGCCGTGGTTCAGCTAGTGTTTCAAACTTTCAGTTTGTTAGAATCAAACATGTCTTTTCCCCCCACTCCCTTCTTTCCTGAGTGTGCAAACCTTGGGTGATGAAACCTAGAGCTTAGACTATGCTGCCTATAGATGCTTGCAACATCTCTGAGGTGCTCATAACAGAACTATTTTATGGGCTTTTGTTTTTTTTAGCCAGAACGTTAATATGTTTGGAATTTTCTTTCCTCTTTGGTTTCTTTAGATGATAGATAGATACTAGATACATAGATAACCTTCCAATCTTCTCTGTGTGAGATTTAAAAATTAAACTTCTAGATTTCTCAATCTTTTCATCCACATTGTTTCATTTCTGTTATTCTTTGTGAAGGGAATACAAAGTATGCCCTTTGAGGGGACTCTCAGCCACTCTGAGAGCCCTCAGCCCTCCACATTCCCTCATCTGCTACCTTTGTAAATAAAGTCATAGACTCACTGCGTAACTGGCTCAGTCTGTGCTCTGAGTAAAACTGACCCCAACTTTCCCTCATTAGCACTCTATGCCAAGCAGGTGAACTAATTAGACATAGCCTTACCCCATGTTGGTGAATAAACAATAGCAACAGGATCCTAATGCGTACTCTTTGGGCATCTTCAGCTCATTTTGGCTTCCTCCTCACAAAGCATTGAACAAACAGTAAATATTTAATTGGCATTTCCTTGTGCCTAAATCTTATTCATTTAAGTCAGAATTTTAATATGTGAAATGACTATTGCACTTTCATTTTTCTTAATAACTCTATTTTTTAAATAAATAATTAATTATATTTTATTCCTCCATGGTTGTTTAATAACCTGTTATAAAACAAGAGGTGAAAATTAGCAATTATGTGTATTAAATATATCATTTATACTTTTCAAAATGGTTCAGATTTGGGGATCAGCAAGCTTTACATAGTAACTACTCGATATAACTCTAAAATATTGCTTGATAAAGAGAATATGGTTTTAACCAAGACAAAATACTTTGATTTCAGGTTTATAAACATATAAAATGTAGAGGTTGTTTCATATCAGAAGGGCAAACAGCTTTGAAATTAAACGTTATCCCTTAATGCCTGATTTTAATTTCCAATTATCTGCTAAAAATTTTAGAAAAAAAGATTACTACAGAATAGTTTAATAGTTGATAGAGCTACATCTGGGTGATACTATTTTCCTAATGCCACAAATGCTAGCTATTGAGAAGGTATCTCATAGGAATGCAATCTGCACATTGTAAATATTGTACAAGTAGTACCGATTTCTCATTATTCATCAACGTGCTCATAGAATACTTCACAATGCAGAGCTGGACCTATGGAGAAAAAATATGCAAACATTTCTATTTTTCAGTGAAAGCTATTTCTTTTTTTTCCTCCAGCTTTATTGAGATATAGTCAACAAATAAAATTGTATATATTTGAATGGTACAATGTGATGATTTGATATATGTTGATGCTGTGAAATGATTACCGCATTCAGGTTAATTGAAACATCCATCACCTTACAGAGTTACCTTTTTTTTTCTTTTTTGTTGTGAGAATGCTTAAGATCTATTCTCTTAGCAAATTTTAAGTGTGCAATACAGTATTATTAACTGTAGTCACCGTGCTGTACATTAGATCTACAGAACTTACTCATCTTATTTTTTTTAATTAAAGTATAGTTGATTTACAATGCGGTGTTAATTTCTGCTGTACAGAAAAGTGATCCAGTTATAAATATATATATATATATATATATATATATACACATTCTTTTTTTATATTCTTTTCCATTATGGTTTATCACAGGATATTGAATATAGCTCCCTGTGCTATACAGTAGGACCTTGTTGTTTAGCCATTCTATATATAATAGCTTACATCTGCTAACTGCAACCTCCCAATTCATCCCTCCCCTGCCCCCCTCCAACTTGGCAACCAAAAGTCTGTTCTCTATGACTGTGAGTATGTTTCTGTTTCATAGATAGGGTCATTTGTGTTGTATTTTAGATTCCACATATAAATGATATCATATGGTATTTGTCTTTCTCTTTCTGACTTCACTTAGTATGATAATCTCTAGTTGCATCCATGTTATTGCAAATGGCATTATTTCATTCTTTTTTATGGCTGAGAAGTATTCCATTGTATATATGTACCACATCTTCTTTATCCATTCATCTGTTGATGGACGTTTAGGTTGTTTTCATGTCTTGGCTATTGTGAATAGTGCTGCTATGAACATAGGGGTGCCCGTATTTTTTGAATTATAGTTTTGTCTGGGTATGTGCCCAGGAGTGGGATTGCTGGATCATGTGGTAATTCTATTTTTAGTTTTCTGAGGAACCTCCATACTGTTTTCCACAGTGGCTGCACTCACTTACATTCTCACCAACAGTGTACAAGAGTTCCCTTTGCTCCACACCCTCTCTGGCATTTGTTTTTTGTAGACTTTTTAATGATGGCCATTCTGACTGGTGTGAGGTGGTACCTCATTGTAGTTTTGATTTGAATTCTCTTATAATTAGTGATGTTGAGTGTCTTTTCATTAGCCATCTGTATTTCTTCTTTGGAGAAATGTCTATTTAGGTCTTCTGCCCATTTTTTGATTGGGCTGTATTTTTGTTGTTGTTGTTATTGAGTTTTATGAGCTGTTTGTATATTTTGAAAATTAAGCCTTTGTCAGTCGCATCGTTTGCAAATATTTTCTCTCATTCTGAGGGTTGTCTTTTCGTTTTGTTTATGTTCTCCTTTGCTGTGCAAAAGCTTGTAAGTTTGATTAGGTCCCATTTGTTTATTTTTGCTTTTATTTCTATTGCCTTGGGAGACTGCCATAAGAAAACATTGGTACAATTTATGTCAGAGAATGTTTTGCCTATGATTTCTTCTAGGAGTTTTATGGTGTCATATCTTATGTTTAAGTCTTTAAGCTTTCTGAGTTTATTTTTGTGTATGGTGTGAGGGTGTGTTCTAGCTTCATTGATTTATATACGTCTGTCCAAATTTCCCAACATCACTTGCTGAAGAGACTTTTTCCCATTGTATATACTTGCCTCCTTTGTTGAAGATTAATTGACCGTAGGTGTGTGGGTTTATTTCTGGGCTCTCTATTCTGTTCCATTGATCCATATGTCTGTTTTGTGCCAGTACCTCACCATTTTGATTCCTGTGGCTTTGTAGCATTGTCTGAATTCTGGGAGGGTTATGCCACCTGCTTTAGAACTTACTCATCTTATAACTGAAGGTTTGTACCCTTTGACCACCATAGCCCTATCTCTCCCAAACACAACCACCTGCCCAGTCCCTGGTATCTGTCATTCTACTCTTTGTTTCTATGAATTTGACTTTTTAATTTTTTTTTTAGATTCCAGACTTAAACGAGACAACATAGTATTTGTCTTTCTCGCTCTGGCTTGTTTCAGTTAGAATAATGTCATCTAGGTTCATCCATGTTGTTACAAATGGCAGGATTTCCTTATTTCTCATGGTTGAATAATATATTCCATTGTGTGTTTGTGTGTGTATATGTGCATGCACACAGCTTCTTTATCCAGTCATCCATCGACAGACTCTTAGGTTTGATCTGATATCTTTGCTATTGTGAATAATGCTGCAATGAACATGGGAGTGCAGATATCTCGTCAAGATATTGATTTTTGTTTCTTTTGGATATGTACCCAGAAGTGGGACTGCTGAATCATATGGTAGCTCTATTTTAAATTTATTTTTAGAAACCTCCATACTGTTTTCCACAGTGGTTGCACCAATTTACATTTCAACCAACAGTACATAAGGGTTCCCTTTTCTCTACATTCTCACCAACACCTATCTCTTGGCTTTTTAATAAAAGCCATCCTAACGTGTGAAGTGACATCTTTTTGTCATTTTGATCTGCATTTCCCTCATGATTAGTGATGTTGAGCACCTTTTCAGGTACCTGTTGACGATTTGTATGTCTTCGTTGGAAAAATGTCTATTCAGGTCTTTTGCCTATTTTTTTAATTAGGTTATTTTTTTTTTTTAACTGAGTTGTGTGAGTTTCTTATTTATGTATTTTAGATATTAACCCCTTATTGGATATATGGTTCATAAATATTCTCTCCCATTCTGTAGGTTGCCTTTCCATTTTGTTGATTGTTTCCTTTGCAAAAGGAAGCTTTTTAGTTTGATGCTGACCCACTTGTTTATTTTTGTTTTTGTTACCTGGCTTTTGGTGTCATATCCAAAAAATCATTGCCCAGACCAATGTCAAGGTGATTTTTTTCTCTGTGTTATCTCCATAGTATTTGACAGTTGCAGAGCTTACATTTAAGTCTTTAATACATTTTGAGTTAATTTTTGTGAGTGGTGTAAAATAGGAGTCCAGTTTCATTCTTTTGATAATACCGCTATTTTTTAATTATTATGTTCAGATTTTCTTTTAGCCACATTATTAGAAAAGGAGGAGGGGATGCTAAGTTCATTCTATCACATTCTAAATGTGATTCTTGCCATTGGTTATTTGAATTCAAGAAAGCTATACTCATTCATCATTGATAATCCATGTTTCTATTCTTACATTCATGGATTAGGTTTAACAAAACCTAAAAGGAATATATATGCCTAAATATGAGAATAGGGGCATTTGTAAATTTTAAAATTAATACAAGCTGCCCCTGTTTCCAACTTGGAAGTTTTACAGGGTGACCTTTTAACTGCTTTCTCCAAATAAGTGTAGCATAATTTGAGATTTTTATGCTTGCTGAGGTTTTTTTACTTAGGTTTTACTGGTTTATAATTATTCCAGAGTCTAATTGTGCAAGTAGATGTGGTTATATGTGTTAATTTCAGGTAACATTAACAAGTGTATTTTAGTAACTTCACCATAGAAAACTTTATATTATTCTGGCTTTCATTTCTACCCTTTGAGAGGTTGCCATTGTTAAGAAACCTGAACATTTCGTAAGGTCTTTTGTTGTCAAGGTGAAGGACTGTCCTAGTGAATACCTTGAGTGTGGGGTCCTTTTGGTAGAAGAGCAGATTAAGGTACTCTGGTAATAGCTGAGACAAAAGTCAAGATGCCCTTGCTGTCACCCAGGTGTGCTTTCCATCAGATTCTGTTTTCATTTCACACCTTCTCAAAGTGGATGCCACTTTGGCTTACGCTTGAGTGCATGAAGAATGGTGCCTTTGTTTTATTCACAGCAGTCAAAATTCATTGGAAGGAATCTGTCTTCTACCTTCCTTTACAGAATACCAGCAAGGCAGGGGCTTCTTTGGACACATTACTCTTTAATAATAATTAGCATAGTAATTAGCATAGCATTTAGGAGCTTGTACTTTGGTGTCATATAGACTTGTGTTAGAAATCTGGACTTGTCATTTACTGTGTTATGTAACGTTGGGCAAATTCTGAACCTCAATGTCTCTTTCAGTAAAATGGGGATAATATTAACTCTTTGAGGGCTATGAGAAATAAATTAGATAAAAGCATCATAATAAACAGTTAATAAATGGCATCCACTATAGCCTCTGTCTCTTACCCAGGTGGGTTATTTTTGTGTTTGACCTGTCAGCTCCTCTTAGTCCAGACAGAATTCATTTTTTCCCCTAAAGTACACTCCCAGCCCTATGATTTTCTAATGAAAGAAAGACCTGGTTCTTATCACATGGTACAAGTCATCCTTGGGAATGCGGCTGATTCATTTGCCTTTATGCCTGTGCAATAACTCTATCTGGCTTCAGTTTGTAATAGGAATTTTCCAGCTGGTGACACCAATGCCACCCAATGTGTATTTTTAGTCTCTTTTCAATCTACTCAAATAGGTTGCAATTTGACGTGTTTAAACTTTCAGAAGGGATAATCTGACACGTATAATATAGTTGTATCAGTCACACACTTTCTCTAAAATATAAAATCTTGTGCTAGAAGTTTTATTTTTATCTCTAATACATAAGAACTTTGGCAGACATGGCATTTTTAACGGAAATTATATGCCTATTCAGCCTTGTAACATTACAAAAGTAAGATTTTATCTATTCAATCTAGTGATGACTTTATGCATTTCTATTCAAGAGATACTAGAATTTGGAGAAGGTCCTTTAAGAGGTGAAAAGAGTACAGGAATTTATATGGATATAAATAAAAGAATAAATTAAAATGTTCCTGAAAGGCTCATGATTCCTAGGGACCCTATGACCATCATTTCTAGTCATTGATGTATCTGTGCTCTGAAGGAAACCGAGACACAAGTTTTCCTCTTTGGTCTGCTACTCACTGACTTTGAGCAGTGCCTGCTGTGCTTGAAGTAGCTGCCTAGAGAATAGCCATTGCATGCATTAGTGAATGATGTCTTTTACTTCTGTGACTTTGTGTCTGTTTTCAATTTTGACATCCTAAATACACCTGCTTTTTAAATTTTTTTTTATTTTCTATTGGAGCATAGGTGATTAACAATGTTGTGTTAGTTTCAGGTTACAGCAAAGCAATTCAGTTATACATATACATGTAGCTGTTCTTTTTCAAATTCTTTTCCCATTTAGCTTATTACAGAATATTGAGCAGCATTCCCTGTGCTATACAGTAGGTCCTTGTTGGCTATCTATTTTAAATATAGCAGTGTGATAATGTCAATCCCAAACTCCCAATCTATCCCTCCCCTCCAGCCCTTCTCCCCTGGTAACCATAAGTTTGTTCTCAAAGTCTGTGAGTCTGTTTCTGTTTTGTAAATAAGTTCATTTGCATCATTTTTTTAGATTCTGCATATAAGCGATATCATATGATATTTGTCTTTCTCTGTATGACTTACTTCATTTAGTATGATAATATCCAGGTCCTGCTTTTAAAATCAATGCTATAAAAAGTAGTGTGAGTTAAGATGCAAAGCTCCATTTCTGTTGTTTCCAGCATTCTGCTCAGCATGAACCTAAAACAACTTCCTGTTATTTATGTGCCCCCCTGCTTTCCTACCATGTTTTATCTTTTTTTGAAGTTACTTTTCTCCCAGCCCTGCCTCATGCCCTAGTAATTCTGCTAACTTTCTCCTCTCTCAACCATAACAAGTTATTCCATATATTCACAGCTCCTCTCAAGTCTTCTAACCAAA